>NW_027223345.1:3924321-4269223 GCF_030449975.1 Polyergus mexicanus
AATCCGTGGGCTATCAGATACGACTCGAAAAGTATATTTATTTGAGACATAAAAGTGTATACTATATGTTATATTAAAAGAAGAAATATAAGCTTCCTTTCTAATCATATATATTGTCATAATCATGTATAATAAAGTCATATATATTGACTTTTTTTTATCTATAGAATTCCAACGCGGGAGCAAGGAAGTATATTGTTTTGCACAACCGGTATATTACTACAGATTATGAAGACTGATCCAGCATTAAAAGATTTTTCTCACGTGATATTAGATGAAATTCATGAACGTACCACGGAAAGTGATTTCATTATTACATTATTAAAAAAAATTATTCCAAAAGTAAGTTCGCTATTTATATCGCTATTACATAATGTTAATGTTGACTTATATTTCGATTGCATTTTATTCTGTCCTACATTGTAGTTATTTTATTCAAAAATTTTAGATATACAATTCTTGTAACTTTTCTGAAAATTATTTAATATTATATAATTTGTGAATAAAATAATATCTTACTTTATTCTATATAAATTCATTCAAATATTATCGAATTATGAAAAGATTCTCCACATATAAGCACAAATCTAGCACGAATCGCGTGAATACTACTATATACAAATATTAGAAATATTTAATAAAAATTAAGAAAAATGTATTTCTTTCAGAGAACAGATTTAAAAATTCTCTTGATGAGTGCAACATTAAATTCTGAACGTTTTTCGAAATATTATAATGAATGTCCAATGATACATATACCAGGATTCACCTATCCAGTTCAAGAATTTTATCTAGAGGATGTTTTGTCACTTACGCAGTAGGTATTATAGATGTAACATTATCTAATATGTTTGTAATAAAGATTTTTGCGATAATGGTCTATTAAATTTTTAATTATATAATTTTTGGAAACATATATTACAGAATTTTTTTAAATGTACATAATATGAAATATTTCTTCAATTTGTAGATTTAAATTTCCCGAAGCATTAGTACCTACAGATTACAGAAAACACCTAAAAAGATATAAAGAGCAACAACAAAAGAAAGACGAATTTTTAGATATAATACAACCTTACATTAGACAACTTAGAACTGAGGTAAATATATGAATAATATTTTGTTCTACTTTTGTGTGTGTGTGTGTGTGTGTGTGTTTAAAACAGAATATATATTTTGTATATATAAATATCAAAAATGATTTGAAACTGTGATAATAATTAAAATTATTTATATGTTAATGTGGTTTACATGTAATTAGATGAAATATGGAGAACTTGTTTTTAATCAATTACGGAATCCAAATAGTGAAAATCTTTCATTGGAACTTATAGAAAAGTTAGTTAGGTATATCTGTAATACAAAAGGTCCTGGAGCTATTCTTATTTTTCTACCTGGCATGATGGATATATCACAATTAAATAGAATGATGTTAGATTCTGGATGTTATCCATCTAGTAAGTATTTATATTATGTAATCTAACTAAATTACTAAATACATTTAGCATCTGTTTTACATGTATATTATAATGTATATTGGATTTTCGGATTAAGCTGCTTTGATTCAATATTTAATCGATCAAATTATAGATTTAACTGATTTTTGACATTGAATTAGATTTTTCTACTTTAATAATTAATTATGTCGCTATTCGGTTTTTCGCCATGTACACACAGTTTGATACTATCTAATATACATTTTAAACAGTGCCATAATCAAATGTAATATTTTAATTGAAGATTACAGTATGTACAATATAAAATAATGCATATATACTTTGTATGTATGTATATAATGTAAGAATTTTCCTTTTCTCATAGACAAATACATTATCTATCCTCTTCATTCACGCATGCCGACGATTGATCAGAAACTTATATTCAAAGAACCGTCTGATGATATTCGTAAAATAATCATTGCAACTTCCATCGCTGAGACATCAATAACTATAGAAGATGTAGTATATGTAATAGATTGTGGGAAAACAAAGCTTGGAAGATTCGATGTAAAAAATAACATACAGACTTTAGAGCCTGAATGGGTATCTTTAGCTAATGCCAAACAAAGACGCGGTAGGGCCGGCAGGTACGATGTTTTATTTTTTATCTTTAGTTTTAAGTTCGAACAAAAATTATATGTATTTTATCAAATTTCCATATTTGTAAAACTAAACATATGTGCTCTTTATAGGGTTAAAAGTGGGGAATGTTATCACTTATATTGCAAAGTTCGAGAAATGACATTTGATCAATATCCATTGCCAGAGATGTTGAGAACACGCTTAGAAGAGGTGATTTTGCAAATAAAAATCCTGCAATTAGGAAAAGCCAAAGAGTTCCTAGCTAATGTCATGGATCCGCCAGATTTAAAAGCCATTGATTTGTCTCTGGATTTACTTAGAACACTTAATGCTCTAGACAAAGAAGAGCATTTGACTCCTTTGGGTTATCATTTGGCACATCTGCCGCTTGATCCTAGAACAGGTAATTTTATTTTTGTTACAAAAACTACTCTTGTTATATATATATATATATATATATATATATATATATATATATATATGTATGTATATGTATATGTATATGTATGTATATGTATGTATATGTATATATAAGGAAAAAAAATTTTATTAGGAAAAATGATTCTCTGGGCGGCACTGTTCTCTTGCGTCGAACCAATATTTGCTATTGCTGCTAGTCTCACCTTTAAAGATGCTTTCTATTGTCCATTGGGGAAAGAGGAAGAAGCTAATAAAAGAAAGTTAGAACTCAGTATGGGAGAATACAGTGATCATATTGCTCTCGCAGAAGCTCTAAAAAGATTCGAAGTTGCGCGCCGAAGAGGAAATGCTGGACAATTCTGCCGAGAATACTTTCTCTCTTTCAACACATTGAAACTTCTCTCCGAAATGAAAACTCAATTTGCACAGTATTTATATGAGATGAAATTTTTGGATAACGATAATCCGGGTGATAGAAATGCTAATAGAAATTCAAATAACGTAGCATTGATAAAAGCTATTGTTTGTGCGGGATTATATCCTAACATTGCTGTTATAAGGTACAAAGTTGTTTCAACACTCGATCTGTTTATAACAATCTGATAATTTGCATTATTATGTATGATTCTAATTACAACCACTCATTTTATTACAGTTATATACAACAAAATATTAACTTATTAAGCTCTTAATGTAGATACATTTCTATAAAGAAATTATATTTGTATTTTTAGAAAAATTACTAAAAATGGAATAGTTGGCTGGACACCAGAAGATGGAAGTGTACGTACGCATCCGTCCAGCGTAAATTGCAAAGCTTCCAACTTTTCTAGTCAATATTTGACATATTTTACAAAGAAACGTTCTACTGCTATATATTTGCATGATACTACTTGTATAAGTGTTCCAATTTTATTATTTACTGGACCAAATATATTGATAAGTATGCTCATCTTTATTTGGATATTAATCATTAATATATTAATCATGCATATTTGATAGTAGCCACCTATATTTCAGGGCGAGAAAAAGGAAAATGCATAATTAGTAACTTTAATTTTTCTGAAAATATTATTTGTGAACCACAAACTGCGGAAATGATACAGGTATGTAGATATACATGTTTTTAGAAAAAGAAAATTTTAATAAAATTTTTCATAATTTCTCAGGAACTTCAACGCGCCCTGAATTCTTTATTTGAATATAAGATTACGCATCCAGCAACAGTACTTTGGTCAACATTTGAAGGACAAATATTAAAGTAAATCTGCATATTTACATTATTTCGTGCAAATAAGCATTAATAATTATCATTGTTATCATTTAAATTTATATGTATTTATTATGTTATAGTGCGATTATTGAATTAATATCCCAAAAGGATCAAGAAGGTGACGAAGATTTTACTTATTACAGTTCCGATTGATATTTATATCGTATACATTAATTTATTTACTATCAATATGTGTTATGTATAGCTATTTCCATATATATTGTCCAGAAATATAAAAAAGATAAATTATTAAAAATTTAACATTATTCTAAAACAGTTTTTTTTTTTTTTTTTTTTTTTTTTTTTTTTTTTAATTAGTTTTGCGGAATATTTTTTATTATTATCGTACGCAAATATAATATGTATTATACTAGAAAAGATAAATATATAAATATTAAACATGTAATGTTATATTTAATGATATACAATAATCAGATATTATTAAAAAGTTATCTAATAACTAAATGAAGAAATTACTGTTAAATCTTATATTAAATATGATATTCAATCTGTTTAATATTTATAAAAACTGAAGAATGATTGTAATCAATCTATTTGATCAATAGATCTTTTTTTTTTAATATTTCCTGTTCATACAATCGAAATAATTTTTTGGATGCAGAAATCGGAAAAAGTTTCGTTTTATAAGATATTGTAACAATAAAAATTGTTTCTACCACTCGGAAGTATTCGAGGTTTAAGCAATATTAATAATAATGTATTTAAGAATAGGCACACAAGATTGATTAATCATTAGAGCGTTAATATATGAATGTCTCTCTAAAAATTAAAACTTTTATTATTATATATATAATAAATCAGAAGTATATACTCTCCAAGTGTATACATATAATTTTTTGTAAATTTTAAAATTGATATATTATATCACATGTCAAATAGTTAAATGATAATTATATAGATAATTATAAAAGTCACAAAAGAGATTTCAAGTAGAATACGCGCACACCATACTGTTTATTTTTCTTTTGATGCATAGATATTAAAATATTTGATGTTCGAGAAATACAAATTCGAAAATACAGATTTCAAGAAAAATATAAACGTCGATTAGATATTGATTTTGTACACATAAATAACAGTTACTACTCTTTTTCTCTTGGATATATAAAGTGACAATTTAGATTAAATCAACGAAGATCGTTTAAAAGAGAAGTTGACAACAATGTAACACGACACGTACACGATTCTTAGCGCAACCATGGTGCAACAGGACGCGAACTTTTGACCCGTTCCTGCTTCACGCGGTCGTCAATAAAATACCATATCTAATCTCTACTTTGTACCGCTTTGTCATTCATGAATGTAAAACGTACTGTCACAAAACTCGGTTCCATCTAGGAGAGATAGAAATAAGAGTTAAAAGATACATTATTCGATCGTATGATATTCTGTATTGTGCAATTAAAATATATAATATTGTATGTAATAATATATTGCAAGAAATATTTAACGCGTCACAATTCTAAAGTTACTTTATGATACTACAAAATTCGTATATTAGTGCTATAAACTTTTTATATACGTCGCTTTTTCCTTTATTTAATCTACCGCTGCAATAATAATACCGCAGAATAATCTTGTACAACTCCAGTAAATTATTATCTTTTCTCTTTAACGAAAAAGAATTCTTTATTAGCATTCTCTCTAAGAGAGCTTCCGTCAATATTTTTAAAAAGCAAAAATATTGAGTGTATTTAATTTAGCAAAAGCTGTATTAAATGTAGATTTGAAATAAAAATTAATCAATGGTTAAAACAATAATACGTAGCACAGTAAAAGATTAATATTTATATGAATTTTATTTGTATTTCACTGTATTCTGCTCTTTTTTTATCTGCTTAGAAACAAATAAAGATATATGTATGTCTTTGTTATGATCTTTGTTATTATATTAGCATTTTTTTGCTTTCTGTTTCTATTTAAAAGATTTAGATTTATTATTTTAAATGAGTTTATGTATATAATTACATGAATAATATTGAATATATAATTTTTATTGCAAAATTTGCTCGCGTTTCGAATTTCATTTTCGTATTGCAGAGATACACGCTGTTATTAAAGATCATTTTAAATTTCATTTAAAAATCATTTTAAATATTTACAAATACAGAACGTCCTCTCTAAGGAAAATTTTATTCGATGGCCGTTTCGAAATTTTTTTGAGCGTTACGGACTGATTCCAAGCCGGCCGTTGGGTAAAATTTTCCTCGAAGAGAAGAGATTTTACATCGTTTTGGAACTTAAAATCTTAGAGACTCTACATCTAACGACAAATTTAGTGCATCGACTACGTGTAATATTGAATTTCGAAATCATTTCTCGCTCGATATACGTTTCTCTGATTTTTCTGTAAATTTCTAGCGAGATTGCGCGCTTTGTAAAAACGCGCTTTTGGAGGATTTGAAGTTTGGCACGAGCTGATAACCGCGACGCGAGAGAGTGGCAAAGGGAGCGAGAGAAAGAGCGGCAGCACGTGTGATGATGGGGGAGTGGGGGAAAGCGTCGTGGGAGAAGGGAGGGGATAGCTGATACATGAGTATGGAGTACGGCGCACTGTCTGACTTCAGTCTACGTCCGACTGTCGCGCGCGTTTCGTCGCGAGATCGGAATCTTGCCGTGGGATATCGAAACTAGAACGTAAGAGACGATCGGGAACGGCGGCGATATATATGTACGTGACACAAGCGGCCGATGCGAATCGCGGTCTTATCTTTATCAAACGGACATCTTGCAAGAATGTGAGAAATTAGATTAGATTGTGGCAAGAATTGACGTTTCTCCTCGTCGGATTTAAGAAGGTACGAGATCGATGCGAAGGCCGTCTAGCATGAAAATCGCAAACGAACATAGAGAATAATCTCGAGGAGCAGGCGCGATCGATGAAAATTCATATCGCGAGAAAACAACGCGAGGTGATCGACGAGAAAGCGATATATCAGAAAGAGAGCGCGCGAATAAACGGACAGCGAAGGATAAACGCGAGGCGCGAATATAGGCGCGAGTTGATAACATCGAGATAATAGCTTCGTGCCCCGATTTGTTCGACATTCCTGCTGAAGGAATCCGATGACAAGCGGCACACAATTCTGCCCGAGAGGCTAATATGCCATTAATTAGCCGGCGAAGCACGGGAATGTTTATGAAAGAGCGAGAGAGGGAACATAGAGAGTGCGTGAAACTAGTAGTAGACAAGTACTGGACAACTTGCGGCGGCAACTTCACGCTCTTGCGACAAGTGCGAGTTATTACGGCGCGGCCGCCTCTTGTACCTCGCGCGGTGATAATAACGTACACGATTGTCATTCGTGTCTAACGTAAAAGACATTTACCTGCGTATACTCATCCAAGTATACCGTTCGCCAACTCACCAACTTCTGAAAATAGAAAGAAGAAAGAACGAGGTGAAGTACACGCTTTTTCTTTTCTCAATCGACACCCCCGCCAACTGTTATATCTCTCTCTCTCTCTCTCTCTCGTCGTCGTTTATTATTTCCTTTCCTGTGCATCGAAGACTCACGAAGCAAACGACGAGAGGCATCTCGATAATTATACGAACAGCGCGACAAGATAGTCCGCTCTTGTTTCTCCCGACGGGAAAGATTGTATCGGAAAATCGAATCGGCGCGCGTGCGCGTGTGTGTATGCATGGGTGGTGCGTGCGCTCGCGTGCGAGAGAGCTTGTGTCGGTGAGAGCGGGTCAGTGAACGATTGCGCGCCGCCGCCGTCGCGGGAGCAACGAGAGAAGGAAGGAAGGGTATCTCTCTCTCTCTCTCTCTCTCTCTCTCTCTCTCTCTCTCTTTCTCTTTCTCTTTCTCCCTTTCCCTCTCTCGACTCCGACGTACGTATATGCGAGGAGAGACGCGCGCGTGCGCCCCGTCCCGTGTGTACTCTGCGCCCTACGCGCGCGCGCGCGCGCGCACACACGTACGTGTGTACACACCCATACGCTGGACGTCGCGTATGCGCGCGAGCGCGCAGTATATAGAGCCTCACAGGTGCGCGAGTATGCGCGGACACGCGCGCGCGCGATAGAGACGACAGCGCGCAGCCGAAGAGGAGCAGCGGCATAAGAAGGAGGAGGAGGAGGAGGAGGAGGAGGAGGAGGTGAAGGCAGTGGTGGAGGTAGAGGAAAAAGAAGAGAAGAAGCCAGTGACACCGGGAGGGTCGGTTGTTCCTGGTGTGTAAAGCGGCCACACCGGTGGGGGGGGGGGATACACCTATATATCTGTGTGTAGGGGCGCGCGCGAGGAACCGCGTGTGTCGAGGAGATCCGCGAATATAAGCGAAGACGGTGCGCGCGCGAGAGGTTCTCCTTCCCTCTCGCTCTCTCGCTTTCTCTCTGTCTTTGTCTCTCTTTTGCGAACAGGGGAAAGAAAAAAAAAAAGGAAAAAAAACAAAAGTTCGGGCGAAAAGAAATGCGGGTTCGTTGACTGCGCGCCGCCGTCGCGCGATGGCCGCATGCTCGTGCCCGATGCTGCTGGTGTATAGTGTGCGCGTGACAGGAGCGACGACGACGACGACGACGATCAGGGCGCGACCGGCGGTGTTCGTGACGACGACGACGACGACGACGACAAGAGGAGATGCCGGCTGCTGCGCGCTGGTCGCACGACGATAGTCAAGTCTAGAAGCAGCGAATCTCGTATCTGTCACTCGGGGTATTCAACGGCTCGCGTCACCCCCCCACGATATCGGCGACTGCGGAGCGACTGAGGGGAGCAACGGCCACCCCCGTAAATCCGTTCGACGAGATTTACGAGGTACGTCTCTCTAAATTTCGTAATTAATATCGTTGGACGTATCCCGGGTGTCAAGCTGGCAAGAACGACGAAAAAAAAAAGAAAAGAGAAAAAAAAGAAAAAATGGGTCAGTCGTTTTTTCCCCCGCGAAACGAACGGACGACTAACAACATCCGTGCCGGCCAAATGATTCTTTGAAGAGACGATCGTTTTCAGGGAAATAAAATTTATATAAAAAAGAATAGCCGAGCGTGTAGACGAAGAATATATATCGTGAGAGAAATAATTGAAAATTGGATTCATATTTTTTTTTTCGGTTTCCGCCGACACAGTAGATATATTTATTGCAAGTAAAAATTATAATAGGATACCAATAGTTTGATATTGTTGTCGAGGAATACGCGATACTTTATGTTAAATATTCGTGCATTTTTTACGATTAGCTAAATATAATATTCATGAGGAATAGATTAGGAATAATTTCATCAATTAGCTAACCAATCACAAGGTTTTTTTCTCTTTTTTTTTCTGCCTCCGCTTCTTCTTCTTCTTCTTCTGTCCTCTTTTGCTCTTCCTCTCCTTCTCCTTCTCTCTCTCTCTCTCTCTCTCTCTCTCTCTTTCGCTTTCCAAAAATAAAGATATTTAAAATTTATTATTCCAATGAATATTTTATATTAAGCCAGACTTTGAGATTTTATAGGAAATTTAATTCTGAACAAAAAATTCCCCATAAACATGGGTGGAAGAAATGCTTTCTCGAGAAGCTATCGATCGAAAAACCTCTTGAAAAATCGTGATTATTTCACACATTCTTCCGAATATCATGGAAAATGTGCGTCTTTTGACAAAAAAAGTACCGAGACAAAAGTTGTAGAAAATTAAATTCCCTTTCAAATGCGATCAACGTGATCGTTGTACGTTCCATGGATTTTGATATATAACCAGTTTCAAACGTAGAAAAAGTGCTCTCCTTACTTATTGTTTGATCGATTAAAATTGAATCAGGTAGAAATCCGTAAAGCGACTAGATCGTTCATTACTCGATGCCGAAAGTGTATTGGAGCTAGGGGGGTGGGTGGGGGGGGAGAGGGGGTAGGACATTTCGAGAACAATTAGTTTTTTCACGTCTCTATTCATTTTCTCCTATTACGTGCTATTTTAGTGTAAAAAAATTTATTTTATTTTCATAAAAGAAAAAGATCTCTATTTTTATCGTTTTTTTTTTTTTTCGAGAAATTTATTAAGTCTCATTTTCTTTTTATTTCATTTCCTTTTCACCTTTCGCTCTTCCTTTGCATCGGTGGTTTTTGAGCGATAACTTCTCAATTTTTCAACCCACGTTTATAGGAAATTTTTTGTTTAGAATTAAATTTCCTATAAGATCTCAAAGTCTGGCTGGGACGTTCCGGGCCATCCTGTATATAGTATCTTTTTATTTCCCCCCCTCCCCCTCTCTCTCTCTCTCTCTCTCTCTCTCTTTCATTGTTTCAAAAAATTTATTAAATTATTAAAATTATATTTTACTGGGTACTTGTGCTAAAAATACACACGTCTATTAGAAATGTCACATATGAGTGTTTTAATATATATTATGTAATATCATTAACATAATAAAGCATGAAAGTATCATAAAGAAAGATCATACTTATAATGAATATTTAATATTTCCTGAAATTCTAAACTCTTGTTGCAATATTTCCATCATCTCCGACTGCTGAAAAGAGCTTCTTGTAACAAGAATTTATCGCCTATGCCTGTGACAAACGAATTGCAACTTGGAGAAATAAATGTCCTCGCTTGCCTATGTCAAGCGAGTTAACTTATACCAGTGATGCAGCTCTCGCATCTCTCTCTCTCTCTCTCTCTCTCTCTCTCGTACCGTTAATATCTCTAGGATTATCATTTCCTTGCGGTGCAATGTAAAATCTATTACGCGACATTCAACGAGGCGGTCAAGGCTACGTTCGCTATTTCCATAATACACCGACCTTCATCGTCATCACGAAAACATTAGAATTAAGTCATCGTGACAATAAGTTGAAAAACGATTAATGTAAGTCGCGCGGTTACGTAATATTTTTTTTTCCTCTCTCTCTCTCTCTTGCGTCGAAGAGGATCGGTCCTGAATTCTTAACTTTGAATTTGCATCACTTCACGAATATCCCGAGTAACGTATCGTGACCTTTTGCCATTCGGTCCCTCCCCCGACCGATTGACAAGCACGTATATTTCGCAATAATGATCGTCGTCGACGTAAGTTTCGAGTTACCGGAGAACAATTAGACTTAGGGGCCGACTTTAGCGTCGAAAGGAACAAATTGACTTTGGAACGATTCCAATAGCGCGAGTCGTACATTCTAATCGGCCGGATTGGAACGAGTTTATATATGCGATTGTTCTCACGTTCTTCGCGCTCAAGTCCAAGGAAATTGTATAACAGCGTCTTGGGTAAAAGTTTACACGATCGAGCGACAACTTTTAAAATCCTTCCGATCGTGAAATAGTAGGTAGATGATTGAGATAACGCGCGGCTTCGTACCAAAATTAAAAGGATAATGATCAACGTGTTGCGCATGTTATTATTATTGTGAAAAAATATTATTAATTGGACGAATATATCGCGAGGATATTTATTTTATGAATAAAACAATGCAATCCAGTGGATAATACATTATACGTTCAATTCTATTGATCTTGTTACGATATATCATCGCAATTGCACTGGGCGCGATGCTTACAGCGCTGCTATGCGGTCACTTAGGTAACATTTTTTTTTTTCGGGTGGGGGACAAAAAAGTCACTAGAAAGTCAAAATGGTTCATATAGTCACTTTTTTTTTCTCGAGCTGACACGGAAATTTGTAGAGCATAAGAGAGTTCTATTCATACTTTGGCTTTGCTTCTCATCCGATAACAATTGTTACTTGCTTACATATTTAATAAAATGCACTATTCATTTAATTATTATATTTTATATTTTTTTTATTAACTCGTTATATGTTAGGCTATCCAAACATAGATTTTTCTTTGCTCAAATAGTCTTAATTACTGGGAAAATTTGATGCACAGTGTCATTTATTTTTGGTTGCTACTTTAATATAAAATTTACTTTTTGTCACTTTTTCTGTCAAAAAGTAGTCGCACACTATTTCATTTTTTTTTTTTTTAGACTTTTTTCCGATGACTGGATGTTTTTTGTTATACGTTAGAATTATCTTTGAAATATTTTAAAGGAATCTTAAAAGAGATTTAATTCTTATAGAATAATAATAAAATAAATATTTTTTTACGTGATACTCATATTATTGTTTGTCGAATAATTAAATAAAATAAAAGTGTTATACTTGTATATCGTAGACGTTTGTAGTTAATCGTGATTTATATTGACAGAGAAAATGTTGTCGAATGTAAGATTTTTCATCAAGAGTGCAATGGAATCGAAATATATTTTAATTATTGTGCCCGGAAACAATAAAAATAAAAAAAAGAAGCTTTATTTGAATATTTCATTAGGGCTTGATCCGAATACGCTTTCGAATTTAATTGTTTTAGAATAGAATTGAACATTAATTTATATATAAACATTTAAAATATATTGTAAAGAATAAATCTTTATTTGCGTTGTCTTGATGGAAATGACATTCATTATTTAAATGTATAAAGGAATATTCAGAGATATTATAACACGCATTTTCATCCAATTTATTTTTAACACTGTTTCTATTTGTAAAAGGTGTTTTAAATAACATTGAATTATTCATGATAAAATTTGCATAAGCATCTTTTCTTTAGTTTAGTGAATATTTAAATTCAGATTAAATTAAAAACAAATTATAGCGGAACGAAACTATCAGTTATTTACAGAATAATTCTTTTTTAAATCATTTTATTAACAAAGGAGAGAGAGAGAGAGAGAGTGAGAGGATATTTTAACATTTTTAAACTGAAAGAGAAAATCGTACATAAGTAAATTTTTTGAACAATGAATATTACAAAGCGAGCCTTGTAATATGAGAATTTAATAACGCTGATGAATAAATTATAATTGTAATGATTATACATATAACAATTACACAAATACGTAAGATTATCCGTATAGATAAGATAAATATAATGTAACCATTTAATTTTGTGTTGCAGAAAAAAGCGTCCATTTATCACTTCGATCGCACGAAAGGAAGAAAAATGACGAATTGAAATATTTCTTGATTTGTGTGCGAAACTTCGCGATCCATATCCTATCGCGTGTATTCGTTCGAGCACTCGTTCTTTCAAAAAGTTGGACATCGAGAAACTGTCGCATTGCCCCTTTAATGTATCCGTGGGATCCAACGCGCCATGTGACACATTGTACAAACGGGCTTAAAGTTTTGATCTCCAAAGACCGAGCGGTCCTGTCGGAGACATCTCGAGAGCTTTCTCGATTCCATCGGGAGAAGGATCCCTCTCAAGAAGGGACTGTCACAATTCACAGAGACGATTACGCGAACGTTCACTGTGCCCAGGATCCCGCAATCCTCGAAAACTCCTCGATCAAACTCAGTCATCGCGTTCAGATCGATTGAGCGCTGGAAGAGACATGACGAGGAATCGCACACCTCGTAGCCCTCGTAGACGTTAAGATCGAGATGCGATAACCAGCACACAATCAAGATTCGATCACGATCGCTGAATCATCCACCATTTCAGAGTCTGGGATTCCGTTCGATATCTGCGATTCTTTCCCGACAAGAGAGACTTCGCGATCGCTCCGTTCACGTTCGTGTGAGACCAATCGTTATCGGCAAGGGGTTTCGGTAAATCCCTCTATTGTTATTATATACGCGATATACACGAGTCGAGTGCGCGTTCGTGCCAGTAACAGGCTCGTTTTCATCGTCGATGAACGTGATTCGGTGCCGAGAAAGTGAAGCTCTAATTAACTCGCGTGTGGCGACCACGTTGTCTACGTGCCACATTGTCTAGGAGGCGGATCGCCCATTTAGGAGATCGAATCGAAGAGGCGGCAAGCTGTTAATCGGCAGCCACCGCGGTGGACATGATTATTTCAAAGGATCTCTTCCTCCTTGGCGACCAGGATTATCTGCGCCTTCCCGTTAACGAGAAGCGCCAGCAACGGGCAATGGGCCGGCCGATCATCAATGCTCCCAGGTAAGAAGAACCAGCCAGAGAGGACTCTTACCTATATTCTTATTTCCATTTTTATTTCACACACGAAAGGCTAAAAATAGAAATGAAATGAGTTCCGGTCATGTTTTTTAATTCTTGAGTAGAAATTTTCGAAATGTTTATCGAAATTAAAAATTTGATATTTTTCTTTTTAAAATTTAAGAAAACGTCAGAAGAAAATTCTATCTAGAAATATTGAGTATGATTCATTTTCTGTGTGAAATAAAATTGTATTATTATTAATTTTCCTCATTTTAATGACGGAAACTGGCATATCCTTGAAAATTCTCATCTTTATATTTCAATCGAAGAATAAAAAGAAAAAAACGCATAAAATGGCATCTCTTCTGCAATTAACAGTCTCGATACGCACTGGGAAGGAAGATTTATCGTTGAGTGTATACGAGATAATCCGTGTACGTACTTTGAGCGCACTTTTATTGGAAATGGCTATTGATGGATTTTCTATTAGGCGATTTCTTTCGTCGCGCATAGAATCGGCAAGTAGAAGCGTTCAAACATGTCGAGATGCATTAAAAAAAGGCGATACGTTTGCACACGGTGTGTCGTGATCGGGATATTTATGCCGCAACTAATCGATTCGCCGCGCTATTATGAGCTTTATAATTTTTACAAGAAAAGTATGTTGGAGGTACGCTCCTCGTTTCCTTCTTCCATCGATGATTTTAATGTTGTTACTCACGTATTACCGATAACAGCGAGCCTTTTATATTGGATGATTGCATAAGTTCGTGCCCGATTTTCATAGATGACATTAAGTTGCTGCATGGCGGAGTTCTATTGTTTTCGTGTGGTAATTGTTGCTTACACCGAATAGCTGACGTTGTCTTATGTCAATTTAGCGTCAGACATTGTTGAGATAAGTCCATTTGTGCATAAGAGAAATCGTTAAAAATGGAGAACGAAAGGTGCATTTGCGGCATGTAATGCTACATGAATTTCGGAAAGGCGTGAGTGTTGGGATTGCACAAAAAAATATTCAAAGCGTTTATTTCGACCGCGCTCCTGCTCTCCGAACAGTTAAAAAGTGATTTGGCAGATTTCGAAATGGTGATTTCAACATGGAGGATCAACCCCGCTCTGGGCGGCCTTCTGGCATCGATGATGACATTGTGCATGCCTTAGTGGAAAGAAACCCAAGGATTACAACTGAGGATATTGCTGAGAGGCTCAACATCGATAATTCAACCGCTTTCCGCCATTTAAAAAAGCTTGGATACATTTCCAAGCTTGATACGTGGGTGCCGCATCTCCTGACTGAAAGGAACAAGCTGCGGGAAAACTGCAGGAGTCGCAATGGGAAATTCTGCAGCACCCGCCATATTCTCCAGATATTGCGCCTTCAGATTTTTATCTGTTCCGGTCTTTGCAGAATAGTTTAAATGGCAAGAATCTCAATTGCGAGGAAGCTGTCGAAAACCACCTTAGAAACTTTTTTCAAGAAAAACCAAGTTCTTTCTTCAAAAATGGAATCGACAAGCTTATAGATGGTTGGAAAACCATTGTAGAAAAGAATGGAGACTATATAATTGATTGATAAAAGTGTTATCTCTAAAATATAATCTGAATATTGAAGTTTATATTTAAATCGGGCACAAACTTATGCAATCACCCAATATATCGCGGCTATGCTACTTGGAGGATCGATGATACGCGCCCGTTTATAAATAATACGTAGAATTTTTATCAAACCCAATAAAATCTGATCATCGATCAATGGATCTTAACGCAAGTTACGCGCGAGATAATACGCCCGCGTTATCTGAAAGATATATTATTGTCCGTTCCATTTTATAGCGATATTTTTATATCGTCGTGAAACACGTGCGAGATACAATACATTACGTTCGCATATGTAAATATCGCGAAACGTGCGACGACAAAGCGCTTAATTCTTTTTCATATTTAACTTTTGCATTCGTCAATTATTCAGTAATCGCGAGATGAAAGATTGGGAAGAGACGAGCTACCATATAATTATCATAATGATACTTAATTATTCATATATTTGAAAGATACAAAATGATTAATTATAATTACACCTAATTACGTGCAATATTTACATGCGTGTGCGTGTGCGCGAAAAGAAATGGCTTCTTAATTTGTTTTGTCTCCCGACGACGTAAATGTTGGATGACATCGCGAAATGTGGATTTCGAAGCAGGTTTCCTTTCTCTCTCTCTCTCTCTCTTTTACCCATACAGAGAAAGAGAGAATACGCGGCGCTGTTTGCCTCGTGTCGGCGAAAATTATATCGCGGAGCGAAAATAGGGAAGACGATTCCCTTGCGCGACGCGCGCGAGCTCCGCGTCGCGCTCTTATTAACTTGTAACCTAGAAACGTTCGCGATCGAAAGAAAAATCGGTAGTTTCTCCCGCGGAGAAAAATCGAGTCTTCCCCGCCTGGGGATGAGATTGTTCCAGTTTTCCCCATGCGCGTGACCCCCACTGTTAGGGATTCTCGCGCGCGCCTCTCTCGCGATACCGTTCCCCATGTGTCGATTTCTTATTTTACATTGCGCCAATTTTCTAATCGCAAATATATTGAAAATGATCAAAGGTACTCGACATTCCTAGATTCGCATTCGAATAATACTTAATAACTTTACACAATAGCTAGATATATTATATTAGATATGTCTATTCGCGAAATAGGAAGGCTGTGAAGAACAAAGATAAAGTGAAGAGATATTGGAGAAACGAGGATAAGAGGAACACAATGATTCGAAGAGGGATAATAATATTAACAGCCGATTTGTGAACGGGACCTATTAATATAATCAAGATCTCCTATGTGCTATTTTCGTACGAAATAAATCCGGCTAAAAGATTATATAAAAGTTTGTTAGAAAAATATGTGTGAAATATGAAAAAATTTTTTAAATTTTAACACCGACAGTGTAGATGCTTTTTTTTCTTTTTTTTTTTCTTTTTTTTCCGCGAAGTAATAGACATCTTGCGTGTCACGCGTGAGCAAGAAATTCACGTAGTTACTTTTCGAAATCTATGCGTTTCGCTGCAGCAGGCGTAGCATTGCCATAAAAATCTTTAGCGATAAGTGGATTTCTCTCTCGCGATGTCACTTTTATACAATATCGTATTCAAAATACGATCTTTCTTTTTATTCGTCGAGATAATTGTCAATTTGCTCTGTTTGAAAAGAGGAAGAATTTTTCTGTCTAAACGTCTTTCATTTTTAATATTCTATTAATTATTTAAGTGAGATCAAAATATAATTTAATGAATTACTAATTTAATTAATAATATATTATATATATATATATATATCATATATTATTTAGAAGAGAGAATGATGCTAAGTATTTTATATATATTGAGGATGATTTTACATAAGGATAATTAGATACGATAAAATTTTGTGAACTTTGAAAATAAAAATTTAGAATGACTACATATTTATATACATATTTTTAATATATATATAAGATATAAGGTTATGTATAAAAGCCAAGATTTTAAGACAATGACGCTTTTTAATACAGAACTTGAAATTATTCGATGGATATAATTTTTTTTATTTTGATAAAATTATAAAAAAAAAAAAATAAAAAAAATTTGATATATCTATATTCAACAGACCTAATCACGTTTCTAACGTGCGTCACGCACGATATTAATTTGTACTTATTCTATAGTTGCGATGTCCTCGACTTGCAACGTGCGGATATCGATTTCAACGACCTCGATCATTAAATTGTATTGAAGAGAGAGAGAGAGAGAGAGAGAGAGAGAGAGAGAGAGAGAGAGAGAGAGCTAGAAAGCAAGCGATATAAATATCCTTTGTATCGTACACGTAAACTTTTATGATGTTCTGCATGTTATTTTCGAAGAATTGATTTCTACTTAAATGCTATATTTAAATTGTCGAATTAAAAAGTATATAAGCCATTTTTCTGATTATATTTAAAAGAATTATTTTTTATATGGTATTTTTTTCTTCTTTTGTTTATTCGGAAAATTGCGATTTGCGATTATCGTCGATAATTTAAGCTAGCTAATTAGTATCTCTTATCTTTAACATAAAAACGTTATAAGACATGAAAATACAATAATTATTTTTTTATACATATATATACAGGGTGTCCCATTTTAAAGGACCCACTCAAATATCTCAGAAACACTGCGTTAAATCGAAAAATGTTTCAAACAAAAGTTGTGTGGCTTCAAGGGGGCCGTAAGACGGTGACAATGATTTGGCCTTGGAAAATCATTTGAAGGTCATGTGATGGTCAACTTTAAAATCTTAAATAGAAACCCCCATTTTTTATTTAATATTCTTGTAGCTGACATCGAGAGCTTTCCAAAACGCTAGAATAAAGTATTTTTTCATTAAGTACTTTTTGAGTTATTTTATATTTTAATCTGACATATTTTGATATAAAAAATTAAATATCTCGTAAAATATTTAGTTTTTGATAATCTTACCGTAATACTTCTATGTACAGAATAATGAGACAAATCAATTAGTATAAAAAAAAAATTGTTTTTAAGAAAATTATTTACAATGTATTTTTTTAAACAATTATTTGTTTTTTTTTTTTTGGCACTAATTAATTTGTCTTATTATTCTGTACATAGAGGTATTACGGTAAAATGATCGAAAACTGAATATTTTACGAAATATTTTATTTTTTATTGTATATCAAAATATGTCAGATTAAAATATAAAATAACTCAAAAGGTACTTAATGAGAAAATACTTTATTGTAGCGTTTTGGAAAGCTCTCGATGTCACCTACAAGAATACTAAATAAAAAATGGGGGTTTTCATTTAAGATTTTAAAGTTGACCTTCACATGATCTTCAAATGATTTTCCAAGGTCAAATCATTGTCACCATCTTATGGCCCCCTTGAAGCCACACAACTTTTGTTTGAAACATTTTTCTCTTCCGGGCTTGGTTTTTGAGATATTCGACTGGATGGATTAAAATGGTCCACCCAGTATATATAATATATATATATATTATTTCTTTTCACATAGTATACTCTTTATTGGACTAATCTTTTATAAATTGATATCTTTAATCGATATCCTTAAATTATAAGATATTTTGCTCTATTAAAAAGTTTTTATTTTCTTCGAGTAAAGCTTGCAAGTGCACAAGCAATTTACAAACTGTCATAAGTCGGCTACTAGAAAACGCAATCTCTTGACGCACTAAGTAGACGAGTTTACTCCTGCGTAAAGAATAACGAGAGTATTTTGTTTAAGCGCAAAAGTGGAACGAAAAAGAGGGAAAAGGAAGGAAAACGCGATATCTCACTGTCATCGCGTATAGCGATGAGATGAAATCGAGGACGGTGGCGGACCATGCTATTAAACAGATTGAATATTACCCTATATTCGGGTAAATGCGCAATGAATAGTCTAGAAAAATGCACTATTCGCCATCGCGGACTATGTGTCCTTGAATAAAATCTATCAGCTTCGCGCGTAATTTGCACGGAATGATGACGCATACATACGCGTGATTCTTTCATAATAATATACATATCGGAGACAGGTTGCGATTTTTATCAATTGACTCGAAAAATAATTCGAAGAGAGAGGAAAGTACCTTTTTTCCTTTTTTTTTTTTTGTGAGTAAAATGAGACATATTTCACGCTCATATTTTTTCATCATAAATTTTATCTTTAAACTATCCTTATTTGACATCTTCATTAAAAAAATTGCGCCGCCGGAAATCGAATTAGCGACGTTGAATTATATACATCTACGATTAATTCACGATCCGCGATAACTGTGTAGAATATTTCGACTATTATTTGTCGTGTTTGCAGATATTACTTAGAACAGAAAAGCATGACGTTCGAGCGACTGATAAATCGTGAAGATATAAAAAATGAAGTATCAGTAAAATATTTTTAAAATATGCTTACAATCAAAATATAATAAATACTTTATATTAAAAATAAAGTATCGTGAGTATTTTCACTTCTTATCAAAATATCAATCTGCAATATTTATATCAATTTACAATATTTCAATTAGTATTAAGGGAGAAACTAGTATAAGAATTTTTTTTTTTTTTTTTTTTTTTTTTTTTTTTTTTTGTAAATAATTGTTTCTCTTTTCAAATCACGTGACAATTAATGTCACATAGTGCATAATTTGAACTACTTTTTGTGAAATTTTCGTTAAAAAGTATTAATATTTATGGCTACAATAATCAATAGTGTGGTCTCAAAAAAAAAAAAAAAAAAAAAAAAAGGGGGGGGGCGTAGCGAGGCAACGAAGCTCTAAAAAAAAATATATATATATTTTTCTTAAAATATGAGACAATAGCTTCTAGTTGCACGTATGGAATTTTCGATTTTTTTTTTGTGATGTTAAAAAACTGATCAATATGTCACTTTGATCTTGGAACTTTTTTCCCTCAAAAGAGTCCACTATTTTGTAACAAATCATTTTTTTTTTTTTTTTTTTAAATCCATACGTGCAACTGAAGCTATTGTCTTATATTTTAAGAAAATATTTGTTTTTTTTTCTTCTTCTTCTTCAGAGCTTCCGTTGAAGAAAAACAATCGTTTACCAGAAGAAAGATCCTTAAAATAGCCGCCGTCGGTTTCCCCCCTTAACTTTTTACTGGTAAAGATACGATCGGTATTCGTGTACCGAAATCAATATATTTCGTATCGAGAGTACCGTAACTTACAATAATATAATAAATCTCCCCTTCCCCTACTCCCCTACTCATTTCGTCGCCCACGATTTCAATCTTAGCGCGCGAATCTTTCACACGCTCGCTCGACACGAAAAGTACCGCGTCGCGTTGCGTTGCGTCGCGTTGCGTCGCGTCGCGTCGCGTCGCGTTGCGTCGCGTCGCGTTGCGTTGCGTTGCGTTGCGTTGCGTTGCATTGCGTTGCGTCGCGTCTCGTCTCGTCTCGTCTCGTCTCGTCTCGTCGCGCAAACACGAAGGACGAATCTGCGAGGCGAACGCATGAACTACGAGGAATGCGAATGGCTTGATCAAGCCCGTTTAAAACGAAGCGCTCCCCTCTCGTCGCGAGCCGACGTCGCTGACCTGCCTCACGCGAGTCGTTCTACTGTGTCTCGCGTTCTGGGTATACTCGTTCTTCCGTAGAAAGACAGCGGGTGAATATATAAGGCATTACCCTTCCTCTAAATTGGCCGGGCTTTACAAGGAGAAAAGAGAGAGAGAGAAAGAGAGAGAGAGAAAGAGAGAGAGAGAGAGAGGGGGGGGGGGGAGAAGCGTGGTATCAAGGCCGATTTTCGAACGGTGAATAAGAAGGCAAATCTGGGTATATTAGACAATTAAGAATACAATGGCATTAAGATTTATTTTCTGAATAATCGATTTCAATATTAAACAATTTTGCGTTCTGAGTATAATATTGATTTCAACCAAATTTTTAAAGAAATAAATCTTGTGTCTTTTCTCACGATTGATCATGTTGAATTTTTAGAAAATTGTTAAAACATTATCGCGAGCCTTTTCGCAATTGACATTGCATTTATTATACTTTACATAAATGTATATGCGTGAAATCTTATATAAATCAATGTTGAAATATTCTTCAATGAGTTCATTTATTGTCCATAGGAAGAAATTTTTATTGAATTGTTTCGTCTCGCACATACACACGAATAACTTTCTATTTACATTAGTAATTCTTTAATATTATATATACAGGGTGTCCCATTTTTAAGGACCCACTCAAATATTTCAGAAACACTGCGTTAAATCGAGAAATGTTTCAAACAAAAGTTGCGTGGCTTCAAGGGGGCCGTAAGATGGTGACGACGATTTGATCGTGGAAAATCATTTGAAGATCATGTGAGGGTCAACTTTAAAATCTTAAATAGAAACCCTTATTTTTTTTTTAGTATTCTTGTAGCTGACATCGAGAGCTTTCCAAAACACTATAATAAAGTATTTTTTTATTAAGTACTTTTTGAGTTATTTTATATTTTAATCTGACATATTTTGATATAAAAAATTAAATATTGTATCTCGTAAAATATTTAGTTTTCGATAATCTTACCGTAATACTTCTTTGTACAGAATAATGAGACAAATCAATTGGTATAAAAAAAAAATTGTTTTTAAGAAAATTATTTACAATGTATTTTTTTAAACAATTATTTGTTTTTTTTTTGGCACTAATTAATTTGTCTTATTATTCTGTACATAGAAGTATTACGGTAAAATTATCGAAAACTGAATATTTTACGAAATATTTTATTTTTTATATCAAAATATGTCACATTAAAATATAAAATAACTCAAAAAGTACTTAATGAAAAAATACTTTATTATAGTGTTTTGGAAAGCTCTCGATGTCAGCTACAAGAATACTAAATAAAAAATGGGGGTTTCTATTTAAGATTTTAAAGTTGACCTTCACATGACCTTCAAATGATTTTCCAAGGTCAAATCATTGTCACCGTCTTATGGCCCCCTTGAAGTCACGCAATTTTTGTTTGAAACATTTTTCGATTTAACGCAGTGTTTCTGAGATATTTGAGTGGGTCCTTTAAAATGGAACATCCTGTATGTATATGTGTATATGTAAACTGCCTGAGGGTTTGTTGAAAAACACGCGTTAGCTTGTAGTAAAGTAGTATTATCTCTAGACAACTATGTTTTAATATCGAAAAAAAAAAGACAGTAGGATTTAAATGCGTAAAATAAATTCTAATGGCGTAAAATATATTTTATATTGCGTCTGTAACAACTGTAGCTTATCTTCATCAAGTTTATGACGCATAACAAAAAAAAACTGCCGCGAATACACGTGAAGATATATTATACATTGTAATGTTCATCTCACATTTACATATTTTTATATAGTCTTAACATACCTATATATTTCTCGACAATATATTAAAGTACAATTTTTATCCTAATTGGTATAAAAGGTATAGAAAATAATATGGAAATAAAGAACGCGATATAATTTTTTAATTGTAATAGAATAATAGCGGGATAATAAATTATTGATCGAGATGCGCGAGATAAAATAATTGCCTTTATCCTAAGAAATGGATAACGATATTGCGATAAATTTAGCATGCGACACTTTCAATCTAAATCGAAACCGCGCTTTTGCTGTCAAGAGAGTTGACAATTTTTCGCTCTGTAAAATCCAGGACGTGTCTTCCTCGGGAAAGAATTTAAATTCGATCCTTCTGCTTTAAGAAGAAACACGAGATGCCTAGCGAGCGTAACGCTGACCTACCTCACGCGAGAAACGGCATTCGGAGGCGCGCGCTTATTATCTATCGCGTTGTTATACGAGCGGCTTGTCCTCTCTTCCATTTCGAGTTCGTAAGGAGCGGGTAACAGAGAGAGAGAGAGAGAGAAAGAGAGGAGAGATAGAGCCCAAGGACGTTCCGCGCGGGCCGGACGACGGGGCCGGAAATCACGTTGCCGACTGTTAAACGCGAGAGTGCGGCCCGTAAGCCGAATTGAAAAGAAGCGCACACCGCTGTTATGTACTTTAGATTTAGTGGGCAATTTTACCGGGTGCACTTATTACCGACCATGTGATGCGATTATGGTTTCGCCAAGGCATTGGGGCAATAACAAAAGGCGGCTCGCGCTTGTTGTAATAAATTTACAGTTGCAGCCACTAGTGTTTCGGAAGGGAAGGAAAGAGAGCGAAGATTTTACGTAGCTAACTTGAATTGAGTACATATCGGAATTTAAACTTGTCTCTTCTGTCTCCGCTTTATTATATCAATAATAATCTTTCAAACCTAAAGCATTATGTAATAAAATAAACGATATTACTCTCTCCTTTGTATATCTAAACAAAATATGTATTTTACAAAAATCTTTAAAAATAATTATATTTTAATTTTTCGGATTATTATTAATATATAATGTAATATAAAAATATAATGTATCATATGATATATTATTAAATATATTATATTATAATATTAATATCGAATTCAAATATCATGATTAATATTAGGCTTTTTTTTTTTTTTTTTTTTACAAGCTCGTATACATATGTGTGTACGCTGGATTTTATTATTTAATTTTTTGAAGAACTTTTATTTTAAAATTACATTTCTTGCCCATACTTTATTTAATAAGCTTACTATATATATATATATATATATATATATATATATATATATATATATTATAATTTTTGATTATGAAGAAAGATGGAGAAACGGAAAGATTATAATCCTATAGAAAGAAAAAGAAAAGAAAAGATCTAGTTAAAGGAGCGAATGGTGTGAAAAATACAATATAAGAAAGAGAGACGAGATAAACGAACTAGTCAACCATTCGCTTTTATATCTATATGTATGCCGACATCATAAACAAATATATGTATATTATATACAGGGTGTAACCAAAGTATATCATTATTTCTCTCAATCGCGAAAAGTTTGATCAATTCATCATAGATTGTATTTTTTTTTTTTTTTTTTTTAAATAAAATGGACTGCGTACTTTTTCGGCAAGCTATTTCTAAATAAGAATGTAATTTATTTAATATTATGTTAAGGTATAGTTCGCTGAAAGTAAACTAGGGATTAAGATTTGGTTATTTGATCGCTTTAAACAAAAGTTGAAACTCAAGACATCGGTTTAACGATCGTCCATAACTCGTAACAAAACTGTCGATATTACATTTTTATTGAAAGGAAATCGGAGTCTGAATTGAACGGAGATTTTTTTTTTCCCGGACGAAAGAAATGACGAACGGATAACTCTCAGCGACACTCTGTATTGTACGGTTGCAAACGCGTTGCAGTGTGGCTCCTTTGTTATCGCTCTTGCTGCCGTCCCAGTTTCTTCGCTACGATACACGCAACGCGTTTCAATACGGAGTACCGTACAATGCTATTTGCTTTGAATCGCTCTTTGCTGAAACAATGGCACGATTTGTGTCTTCGCATCGTCCTTGTTAAACCGATTAAGTCAACTTTGAGAAAGTGGCGGTTTGCCACTTCGATCTCTGATAAGCGCGTTCGATCCCATTGAAATTCGTTTTAAAAACGAAACAGCAACATCAATATAAATGATCACTTTAAAAATTTGAAGTAGATATTTTTTTACCTCAAACCACTTTGGATTATAATGTAATAGAAATTAATACATATGAAATTAATGTTAACATTTGCATTTTATATTAAAACGAGGTAATTGATTAAATAGTTTTTTTTTTTAATTCATTTTAAAAACAAAGTAACAATATCAATATAGATGATCAAAAAATTTGAAGTTCATATTTTTTGCATTTTTTTATCTCAAGCCACTTTGGATTATAATGTAATAGAAATTAATACATATATGAAATTAATGTACATAAACGTTTGCATTTTATATTAAAACGAGTTAATTGATTAATTAGTTTTTTTTTAAATTCATTTTAAAAACAAAGTAACAATATCAATATAGATGATCAAAAAATTCGAAGTACATATTTCTTGCATTTTTTTATCTCAAGCCACTTTGGATTATAATGTAATAGAAATTAATACATATGAAATTAAAGTACATAAACATTTGCATTTTATATTAAAACGAGTTAATTGATTAATTAGTTTTTTTTAAATTCATTTTAAAAACGAAATACAAACATCAATACAGATGATCAAAAAATCCGAAGTACATATTTCTTGCATTTTTTTATCTCAAACCACTTTGGATTATAATGTAATAGAAATTAATACATATGAAATTAATGTACATAAACATTTGCATTTTATATTAAAACGAGTTAATTGATTAATTAGTTTTTTTTAAAATTCATTTTAAAAACAAAGTAACAATATCAATATAGATGATCAAAAAATTCGAAGTACATATTTCTTGCATTTTTTTATCTCAAACCACTTTGGATTATAATGTAATAGAAATTAATACATATGAAATTAAAGTACATAAACATTTGCATTTTATATTAAAACGAGTTAATTGATTAATTAGTTTTTTTTAAAATTCATTTTAAAAACAAAGTAACAATATCAATATAGATGATCAAAAAATTCGAAGTACATATTTCTTGCATTTTTTTATCTCAAACCACTTTGGATTATAATGTAATAGAAATTAATACATATGAAATTAAAGTACATAAACATTTGCATTTTATATTAAAACGAGTTAATTGATTAATTAGTTTTTTTTTAAATTCATTTTAAAAACGAAATACAAACATCAATACAGATGATCAAAAAATCCGAAGTACATATTTCTTGCATTTTTTTACCTCAAACCACTTTGGATTATAATGTAATAGAAATTAATACATATGAAATTAAAGTACATAAACATTTGCATTTTATATTAAAACGAGTTAATTGATTAATTAGTTTTTTTTTAAATTCATTTTAAAAACAAAGTAACAATATCAATATAGATGATCAAAAAATTCGAAGTACATATTTCTTGCATTTTTTTATCTCAAGCCACTTTGGATTATAATGTAATAGAAATTAATACATATGAAATTAATGTACATAAACGTTTGCATTTTATATTAAAACGAGTTAATTGATTAATTAGTTTTTTTTTTAAATTCATTTTAAAAACAAAATACCAACATCAATATAGATGATCAAAAAATTCGAAGTACATATTTCTTGCATTTTTTTATCTCAAGCCACTTTGGATTATAATGTAATAGAAATTAATACATATGAAATTAAAGTACATAAACATTTGCATTTTATATTAAAACGAGTTAATTGATTAATTAGTTTTTTTTAAATTCATTTTAAAAACGAAATACAAACATCAATACAGATGATCAAAAAATCCGAAGTACATATTTCTTGCATTTTTTTATCTCAAACCACTTTGGATTATAATGTAATAGAAATTAATACATATGAAATTAATGTACATAAACATTTGCATTTTATATTATAACGAGTTAATTGATTAACGAGTTATTTTGAAATCTCCGTCTCGTATTGATTCAATATTTACCTTGATGTTTCGCTTTCGATAATAATAGCTGATAACGTGAACGCTCATTTGTTTAATCATTCTCTCATACAAAATGCATCTTTTTATTATATTCACGTATTTAAAATTTATAATATTACTTGTATTATTATAATATCGATAATATTTTTTGCTATTATGTAAATATGTCTCCTATTATATGATTTGCTACGCTGGATAGAAAAATTTTTCAACCAGAATAGAATATATAATAAGGAGGATATATAATAAAAAAGGTATTCAAAATCTATCCCTCTCCTTCGATTATCCTTATCAATATATAGAGCTCTCTTCCTCTCTATCTATCTATAATCTCTCTGTCTATAACTCTATAACGATAGTATCGAGATCGCAGTTCTTTTGGAGAAGAGAAGATAATCGGCTGGTACGAGTAGGAGACACCCTCCGCGGTAACTGCTCTTGCGCCCGAGACCGCTTCGCGTCCGTACAGAAATAGCCTTAGGAGCCCGACGACTACGCACGCCGAGACGCGTATTATGTAGCGGTACCACGCTCTCGAGAATGCGATTATTTTCTCGCGATCGTTGATAGCCCTCCCCGTCCCTGCGACAGAAAATCAAACACTGCCTATTTTGCCCGTCTTGGAAAACAATACGATATCTTGGCACATCCTGGCGCATCTCTCGACGCAGAGAGAAAAGAGAAAAAAAGTTCAATCAATTCTTAATTATTACGATCAAATTTGAATAAAATGTCACTATAATATTTAAGCCTCATAGAATCTTTTGTGTTCATTTTTTTATTATTTTATTATAATAGACGAATTCTTTTAAAATGGAGATCAAGTCAGTATAAGTTGTCAGTATAAAAATAAATACATGAATACAAATTTTAAAATTAATTTCTAGACATGAGATATATATATATATATATATATATGTTTACACCTTGTGATTTTTACAATAGCCAAGAAGAATCGCTCGATATGTTGACCGCTGTAGCATAAATGAAATATTGTAAGTGCTTCGAAGGAGAAGTAAGACACATGTTGAAATTGAAATAATGAAAAAAATTATCGTATATTATTACGATTTCGATTGTTATTATCATTTTCACCACGTCTATGTTGAAAATATGGGAATCCTCGATTCTCTCGCCATTCTGGGATATGGGATGCATTTCGTGTTGTACGGTATTCCCTGACTAATTCTCGAAAAGCTGTCCAGCTGGAGGCAATAAACATTCTTGCTGACACGATTATTGCAGCCACGCCGACAGGATCTATTAAAAGTCGTGTCGATGATGCGCGTTGTAGGCCCCCCTCCCCCTTCCCCTCCCCCCTCCCCCTACCCACGATCGTAAAAACTTTGTTTACGAGGGCGAAGATACGAGCGGTCGCTCGCAAACTCATTAGACTTGGAGCCCGCTCTTAAGACGACGCAGATGCATTCCGCAAAAGGCAAATTTATTTTTCGCTGATAAGTCTACGCCGATCAAGCAATCAAGTGATCGAGTGAATATTTTATCGATCGGGGAAAAAAAAAAAAATTCTTTTACTATATCCTAAAACGCTTCTTTCTACTCAATTTGATTGATTCCAATACAAAACGAAATCATTCTTTATAAATGGAAACGATTAATTTTATTACATTGTCAACATTTCTTTAGCTTCTTTAGAAACTTTAGTTATATTCGTTGCTTTTACATCGCGTTATAATTATAGATGTCCCAACTAAGGAGTCCGCGTGACTCTTTGTAATAACTACCCGAGTAAAAAAATTTTTGCGTTTTTATTTAAGAGAAGATCAAAAAAGTTATGAGGGAAAAAATATCAAATATACTCGTGTAAAATATTTCAAAGAATTATTTCGATAACAGAAATGATTATAATTTTTGTGGCAAATTTGAAAGATTGAAAGTATTAAAATGTAGTTTAGATTGTTAATTTAAAGCTCCTCTTCTTGTAAATATTTTAAATTGAAACGCGGATAATAGAAATGGATGGGGTATCGAAGCATTAGAAATTTTAAGAGAGGTAGGAATTGATATTAGAGAGGAGTTGAGAAATAGGGACAGGGAAGTGCAGAGACAATTAGAGGATAATAAAATTAGGGAAGCTAGATATAATAAGAAATACAAGGATTTGGAAATAAGGTTGGAAGGGCCAATGTATTTAAGGGAAGGAAATGTGGATATAGGAAATTTAGGCGACAGCGTAAGGGCTTTATTAAGGTGCGGAAACATGGAGGATAGAAATAAATATTGTTTAGGGGAGGAAGCGTATGCTTGTGTATTTTGCGGTATAGGCGAAGATTGTATAAGTCATTATTTTAAAGACTGTGATGCAACTACCAGGTATATAAATATGAAACCGGAATTTTTGTATAGAAAATACACGTTTCTTGTATGAAAATGATAAAAAATATTTTATTCCAAGTATCGCCCATTGCTAGCTATACATTTTTCCCATCTCTCTGACAATTTGTGGATGCCACGCCGAAAAATCTGTTGCTCCTTTGAGGCAAACCAGTCATCGAGCCATTTTCGTACATTTTCGTAAGAAGTGAAGCGCTGCTCGGTAAGTGCGTGGTCCCATCGATGCAAATAAGTAGTAATCGGATGGAACCAAGTCTGGTAAGTAAGCCGCATGCGAAAGTATTTCCCAACTAAACGCCTCAATCCTTTCCTTGATCGGTTTTGCTGTGTGTGATGGTGCATTATCACGAAGCAAAATCACTTCGCGTTGCCTGTTTTGATATTCTGGTCGTTTTTCACGCAAAGCTTGATTCAAATCGAGTTGTTGTTGCGTTTGAGCGTCATCCTCATCCAACAATGTTTGCAATTCGCTGTCTTCAAACTTTTTCGATGGTCTTCCACGTTCTTCGTTTCTCACGTCAAAATCGCCACTTTTGAATTTTTTAAACCACTCAAAGCACTGTGATTTACCAAGAGCATGCTCACCGTAAGCTTCGACAAGCATTCGATGCGATTCTGCAGCAATTTTCTTCAAATGGTAACAGAAAATCAATGCTGTCCGCAAATCGTAGTTTCCAGGCAGAAAATTCGACATGTTCAACGCTATTAAAAACTATGCTGTATGAAACTTGTATTGTTGTGAGTTAAAAATCTTTATCAGATGTCAAAACAAGAAAATGGCGCCAATGACGCGGTTTGACGGTAACTACATTGACAGCTAGGACCATCTATGGGCAAATTCCGGTTTCATATTTATATACCTGGTAAAAGTTGGTTTATAGAAATAGGTAAGGATGAGAATGAAGTAGAGGAAGAATTGTGGAACGATGTGTTAGACGATGCTAAAGGAAGGTTATTAAGGAAAATTTGGAAGGAGAAGGAGAAGGTTATAAGAAAAAATAGGAATATAAGGTAGTTATATAGGGTATATATGAGAGAATGAGAAAGGTATGTGAGTTATAGGTATTGTGTACCTAAACCAAGTCCACTTCTTGGCGTTAAGCTGAAGTTAAATAAAGATTATTATTATTACTAATTGAAACGCGGATAAAAGGATGTTTTATACAAACGTAAAAGAAAGTTTTAAAATAAAAACTTTTCATACATGAAATAATAATTGCCCGATCAATTTTTTTTGTTGAAGAAAAATTTATCGCCGGAAGTAAAGCTCTGTAAGAGTTTGTTGAGACATTTATAAATCTTGTAAACACACATTCGCGTAATATAAATTTATACAATATGTATTATTAAATTCTAATATGTAGACGATTATTTTATTTTATCATGATATAGAAATCTCTTCTAAATTTAAACAAAAGTCAAAATAAAGCCCTTTATCGTTTAGCATATTTAACGATCATCATTGGCGAACTTAAGAGATAAGGCCCTCGTGATCGGCAAATCCGATATATAGAATAACGAGGGCGAAAACGAGCGGTGGGTGAAGGGGTAGATAAATGATAGAGTTTAATGTGGACGGCGCGCCGTTTCATAAGACGGCCAATGTATGCACGTACGATCATTGTGGTCATCGAGTCGTTAGTCGCTACTACCGCGTCGTACTGACCTTTAAGCGCGGGGGTCAATTCTGATTGTGTTCCTTCGTCCGTGTCACGTACTTATGTGGTGATTTTCTCATGATGCGCCGTAATTGACGCGCCTACCTCACTATCCCGTCACACTTTCGCCGGATGCGATTTTTCTGGCGTTGTCTCGCGATGCGTGTCTGTTGAACGCGGGGCTCGAGAGAGAGGGTATACGCAATTTTCTTGATATAATAATCGAGATCTAGTTATACGAAACGTATATAAAACGCGAAGCTTTCTATATTTATAACTCCAGATTTAGAACTTTTATAAGAGCCACGATCGATATCGGCATAATTTCAAATAAATTCAGATTCTATATCATAGGAGGATGATTGTTAAATTAATTCGCGAGAGAATGTACGTTAGAAGATGAAAGCTCATAAGTTCGTGCCCGATTTAAATATAAACTTCAATAGATTATATTTTAGAGATAACACTTTTATCAATCAATTATATAGTCTCCATTCTTTTCTACAATGGTTTTCCAACCATCTATAAGCTCGTCGATTCCATTTTTGAAGAAAGAACTTGGTTTTTCTTGAAAAAAGTTTGTAAGGTGGTTTTCGACAGCTTCCTCGCAATTGAGATTCTTGCCATTTAAACTATTCTGCAAAGATCGGAACAGATAAAAATCTGAAGGCGCAATATCTGGAGAATATGGCGGGTGCTGCAGAATTTCCCATTGCGACTCCTGCAGTTTTCCCGCAGCTTGTTCCTTTCAGTCAGGAGATGCGGCACCCACGTATCAAGCTTGGAAATGTATCCAAGTTTTTTTAAATGACGAAAAGCGGTTGAATTATCGATGTTGAGCCTCTCAGCAATATCCTCAGTTGTAATCCTTGGGTTTCTTTCCACTAAGGCATGCACAATGTCATCATCGATGCCAGAAGGCCGTCCAGAGCGGGGTTGATCCTCCATGTTGAAATCACCATTTCGAAATCTGCCAAACCACTTTTTGACTGTTCGGAGAGCAGGAGCGCGGTCCAAATAAACGCTTTGAATATTTTTTTGTGCAATCCCAACACTCACGCCTTTCCGGAATTCATGTAGCATTACATGCCGCAAATGCACCTTTCGTTCTCCATTTTTAACGATTTCTCTTATGCACAAATGGACTTATGTGAACAATGTCTGACCCTAAATTGACATAAGACAACGTCAGCTATTCGGTGTAAGCAACAATTACCACACGAAAACAATAGAACTCCGCCATGCAGTAACTTAATGCCATCTATGAAAATCGAATGCACGAACTTATGCAATCATCCAATATATTTGTTTTATTGCATCGTTTGGTATTTATTTCGTTAATTTTATCGATTCGAATAAATTGTTTTAAAAATAGTTGAGTTTAATATCGATCGGAGAAGCAAAGTGACATTTTCAATATCATGTATGTCCGAGGGTCTCTCTTGCGAAAATTGTATCAGTTCGGGTATACGTTATCATTTATACGAGCAGGTGTAATGGAACTGTATTAGCGTACCGGATGTAGAGAACGGTAGGATATTGCAGTCGGTACATTATACCCGCATCATTCGTAAATGCAATTCGTCTTCGACGTTTACACGTGTTCGCATTTGCTCGTCTCGCGCGCACTTGTCGCATACTATCGCGATATATCGCGAGAGGAGAGGTGTCGGTGCGTCTGTATACAAAAGGCGCGCTGTCATACATAAAGTACGTATCTCGTAGGACTCTCACTCTCGGCGGTATTCGCAGACGCACACGTACACGCACACGTATACGCACGCGCGCGCGCAAGCAACATACCTTTGCGTAGAGTGAGTCGTATTGAAATTCGCATGCTCCTCTAATAATTCTTTCTTATTTATAGTTATTAGACTAGACTTGCCGCGATATAAGATGCAATCAATTTACTTAAAAAAAAAAAAAAAAAAAAAAAAAAAAAAAAAAAAAAAAAAAAAAAAAAAAAAGGTCATACATTTATCAGATCACAATCTCTATATTAATTCAAATAATTGAAAAGCTTTCGATAAAATCAAAGCGATGCAACATATTTTATAGAGACTTCACATTTTGCGAATATCTCATTCTAGTTGCCTCATATATCTCGCTCGCGATTATCTTATCAATTATTTTCGAATCCTTAATTACGATCCTTTTAAATCTTTCATCTTTTCAACATCGAATAAATCTGTCGTCAAAATTATCGCCATACCGTATGTGATATCAAGTATATATATCAGTTCGCGTAAAACGACAGCTCTCGCATACCGATCGATGAACGCTCTTTCTCTCTCGCCCTAGTCCATTAATGTCCAACGCTGTACAATTGGATGCGTGTATCTGCATTGCCGCTATGACCGTTGCGCTAGAGAGAGAGAGAGAGAGAGAGAGAGAGAGAGAGAGAGAGAGAGAGAGAGAGAGAGAGAGAGAGAGAGAGAGAGAGAGAGAGAGGAGAGAGAGAGGAGAGAGGAGAGACGGCCAGAGTACGATCGGGAGTAGATACAGAGGAGGGAACCTGCGACAGGGAAGGGGATAGGGGTAGAGAGAGAGAGAGAGAGAATCCTATTATAGGTGGGAGAAGAGGAGGGAAAGAGGACAGAAAGGAAAGGACGAGAGGCAGGAAGAGACAGAACGAGATACGAAGTATCGGTGGCGTTGAGGGGTGCGAGAGAAGTGGCGATACTCACGGTGAGAGAAAGATAACAGGGGAAGAGAGAGAGAGAGATCGCGCGAATCGCGAGATAAAGCGAGAACGTTGCGATCCGTGAGATCGTTGAACTCGACCAGCGAGCGCAGCAGTCTCTGTGCTCAATGCGCGGCCGCGTGAATGCGCGCGCGCACACACACACGAACAGGCGCGCGTGTGTCGGGGCACATCGGTGATGCGCATTGATGTACGCGCGATGCGGTATCGCGACCGAGAAGGTGCACACGTTGGGGAGGAGCAGAGAGGAGGAGGATGTTGATGACGGCGCGACGGGACGGCGGAGGGTGGAGGGGCGAAGTGGTGGTGAGCATCGAGGGTGGGAGAGTTGGAGCAGTGGAGAGGGGGGGGGGGAGGGGGGGAGGGGCATAAGGCCAGGCCAGTCAGTAACGATGTCATTAGTTTAGTCAGTCAGCGAGTCAACAAGTACGGTCTTTCGCAGACGTTTCAAGTGGGTCCTGTGGGTCCCCTCCCCCCCTCTCTCTCTCTCTCTCTCTCTCTCTCTCTCCTCCCGTGCACCCTTTCTGCCTTTTATGGGCCCTTCGCGCCGCTGATGAGCGGCGGGAGGGGGAGGGGGGGAAGGGGTCTTCGGGGGATATCGCGATTGACTGACACCATGCGTCGCGATTTCAAATAATCGACGGAGCGTTCGTTTTTGAAGGCAATTTTTAAAATTCGCTGAAAATATTCCTATTAAAGATATAAAACTTGGATTATCTGTAAAAAGTTTATAGATAGTATAGATACAATAAAAAATGATATGTTTGTCGTATATTATAAATTTTAGCCGATTGAAAGTTTTTTCCTTTTTTTTTTTAGATATATTTTATAAAAATTTATTTTATTTTATACATTTATTTTATTTTATCAAAATAGATTCCTTAAACTTAAACGCGATCGATATAGCTTCGGCAAGTTACAGTTATTGAAGTCTGAACTCATCAGGAGATTTGAATGTATATTTGAAAATTAAAATTTGGGAATAGGAAAATATGTACGCACGAGTATTACACGTTACGCATGTGTAAAGTCCTAAAGGGATCGCAGCCTAATTTCCTACGTACATCGCACGATGATTACATTATAATCGGACGGTCTTGTGGAGCGGTGTACCTTTGTGTCACCGCAGCATTACATTAACCGTCAATTAAAGTCGCCGCTGTGGTATAACTCCATGCTGCGCAATTTCTCAATCGTACACGTTTTCACGAACAATATACACGCTGTCGTAATAAGGTTTATAGATCGTCTTTCTCTCTCTGTGGAAAAGAAAAAACGCGTCGTAGAATAATCTCGGTATCGGAATGCTGCGTTTGCTGGAAATATTTCTAGTCTAGTTACGAGAAGCAACTCTGCCTTCTAACGAATCGTAATTACGTGATAATTGATACCCACACCGTTTTCTCCCTGCCAGCTGATTGCCAGCTGATTGCGCGGTGTCGTCGTAATAAGAAAATTCGCTCCTCGGTACGTGAGATTCTCGCGGCTCTTGGCGCGTTCATAATGCATCTGTTCGTTTGCGCAGATGACACATGTGACATGCTGAGATTCTCCTAGCTGAATTAGTAGTTGAAGTATAATCTTTCTCGTTATCATTATTCCGAGAAATCGACAGCGCAATTGGCGCGGCATTTTAATAAATGCCGTTATTTAGCACGCATATTTGTAACGCGTAAGAGACATTTCGTTGACCTGTTTTCTATTTACGTTCTGAAATGTATTCGAGAATTTCATTGCAACAGATAGACAGAGCCGAATCCTCATGGCAACAAAATTTAAATTTCCCAATCGGTGTATATATATCGATATATAAAGTGTTTCAGAGTTGTCGCCGATTCTTTTATTTATGGACTACTCTCCATCAATTGAAATTATGAAGTAAATAAATTTAACGTGAAGATAAAAAGAATGTATTTAGATTCGCCCTAAAGAAACTTTCAGTTCAAACTTTTGTTGCAAAACAATTTTTATTGTTATTTTTATTTTTATTATATTATTATATATGATTATTTCTAATCGAAAAGGTATCAAGATAATAGTAAAATAACAGAATAAATTTTTGATTGAGAAAAATTATATTTCAACGATATACTAAATATAATCGAGTTTTAAGTATAAAAAAATAATAGTTTTTAAAAAAAATTATTTACGATGTATTTTTTTAAACAATTATTTGTTTTTTTTTTGGGCACTAATTGATTTGTCTCATTATTCTGTACATAAAAGTATTACGATAAGATTATCGAAAATTGAATATTTTATGAGATATTTAATTTTTTATATTTATCAAAAAATGTCAGATTAAAATATAAAATAACTCAAAAAGTACTTAATGAAAAAATACTTTATTATAGTGTTTTGGAAAGCTCTCGATGTCAGCTACAAGAATATTAAATAAAAAATGGGGGTTTCCATTTAAGATTTTAAAGTTGACCTTCACATGACCTTCAAATGATTTTCCAAGGTCAAATCATTGTCACCATCTTACGGCCCCCTTGAAGCGACACAACTTTTCTTTGAAACATTTTTCTCTTCCGGCCTTGATTTTTGAGATATTCGACTGGATGTATTAAAATGGGCCACCCAGTATATAAAATTATGCTAAACTCTTATATAAAATCTCATACAGATATATTCGTCGCTTCTCATATTCTCTCAATAGATAGATTGATGGATGGATAAATTTATTGATCAGACATTTATCGAATAGTGATTCCCTTCGCGAGAGAGCACGATAAACATGGAAAAATGCGCGACTCGCTTCTTGTAAAAAATTTTACACCCTCGAGAAGGAGCGTCGCGGGAGCCTATGACATATGACGCGTAGGGTCATACCGTATCGATGAATTCCGTAGCCGGTTGTTGATTGGAAGTTTTCCCAATGCGTTTTCGCGCCTCCCGTAATAATAAAAAACCGCGAGGAGCGCACACAAACCCCGCCGCGCGTTGTGCAACGCTATAATCGCGACTCGCTGCTGCACCCATCGCTGCACCACCATCATCGACACCACCACCAGCACCGCCGTCACCTCTGCCGCGGTCGTCGTCGTCGTCATCGTCGTCATCGTCGTCGTCGTCGTCGTCGTCGCTAGACGAGAGAACGCGCGCGCGCGCGCGCGTTCCCTCACTCGCACGGGTGGCGGCGGACGCCTACGTGTGAGTGTCTTATACGCGGGTCAATGACTCGGTCGAGTGCATAGTGCCGCGCACGCGCCGGTGTATATGTATATGTGCATGTATAGGTGCAAGACGACGCGATATTGCGCGCGCTGCGCAATGCGCATTGGTATATAGTGCGTTAAATATGTTAATGTACAGTAGGCTCTCTCTTTTTTCCCCCTTCTCTCTCTTTCTCTATCTCTCTCTTTCTCTCTCTTTCTCTCTTTGACCCGATAGTGCGACTAATATTCCATTACCTGTCATGGACCGGTAAGGTGTACCTGCGAAAAATCCAGAGACTCGAGATTGAGCAAAAGATACTCGTGCTCCTTCTCGTGCGTATAATTTTGCAGAATCGCAAGATAAATTAAAGAGGCATAAATAATTTTATCTATCTTGCCTTTAATATTTTCGGTTCTATTTTTTTTTTTTTTTTTAGAAAACAGATTTTTTTAAATGACAATCGTATTTTTTTTTCTTTTTTTAAAGCAGTGAAACATCTAATAAATATTGTGTCTGTATATTTTTATTACTTTATTCTCTTCCATTCAATTTTGTTTATTTTTTAGAATCAAGAATTTTATAATTAAAATTGTACGATACAATCTGTGCAGGATATATCGTAGTGTAGAGATGAGTAAATTTTTGTGCAATTTTTCTTCATTTTCGAGTTATAATTCTGTGACCTTATTCAATTTTCTTTTTAATTAAATATGCTCTATGATCGAAATGATAATTCAATTCTTATATATAATTATTTACTTAGCTACTCTTGCGATTGAAATGTCAAAGCATCAATATATGCATGTATAAAATATCTTTTTTTTTTTTTTTTTTTCCTAATGGTCTCTAGAAAGTAATCAGTACACGATATCCGAGAAATGAAAGAAGAGGTGCAGTTCTCTAGAAGCGTACGTGATATTTTATTTTCTCCGAGATTTCGCTTTCCTTAAATGTTTAACTTCCCAATTTGTGTTACTTTATACGATGGGACTTTCATGCAGTTTTCGTATCGTCGCGTGCAAGTTGAATCGATAGAAACCAGATGCTACTGGATAATAAGAATTTACCGCGTCATTTATTTTGCTTTCCGCTTGGATCCCATTAGAGAGGCGATACGTGTTGCCATTAGAATCTACGATCTCTCCGGTACGTGTGTATCTACGATGTCGATCGCAGCATTTGCGCATATACACGCCTCTTATATCAAGTTTCATTAAACAGTCAATTAAGCTAGGTACTTAATTAGTTTAATAGTACACGCGTAGTGTAAGTGTACACGGATTCCGTGTGCGATTACAGCCAACGAAATTCATCGTCAATCTTCTCAACGTGTATTTATGACTGGGATCGCTCTGTCGTAGGATTTAAGCGGAATCTAATCGCTTCGAGCGCAATCTCATTGGAATTCGATTCTTGTGTTCCATTAAAGACATTCGAAAGTAAAATGTGCGCAAAAAATGAAAAATTTTCGCATTAAATTCATTTATTTTGAAATAAAATTTTATTTAACAAACTCGTACTTTCGATTGCAATCAATTATCGCGCCAATCGATATTATACATATTGGGTGATTGCATAAGTTTGTGCCCGATTTAAATATAAACTTCAATAGATTATATTTTAGAGATAACACTTTTATTAATCAATTATATAATCTCCATTCTTTTCTACAATGGTTTTCCAACGATCTATAAGCTTGTCGATTCCATTTTTGAAGAAAGAACTTGGTTTTTCTTGAACAAAGTTTGTAAGGTGGTTTTCGACAGCTTCCTCGCAATTGAGATTCTTGCCATTTAAACTATTCTGCAAAGATCGGAACGGATAAAAATCTGAAGGCGCAATATCTGGAAAATATGGCGGGTGCTGCAGAATTTCCCATTGCGACTCCTGCAGTTTTCCCGCAGCTTGTTCCTTTCAGTCAGGAGATGCGGCACCCACGTATCAAGCTTGGAAATGTATCCAAGCTTTTTTAAATGACGAAAAGCGGTTGAATTATCGATGTTTAGCCTCTCAGCAATATCCTCAGTTGTAATCCTTGGGTTTCTTTCCACTAAGGCATGCACAATGTCATCATCGATGCCAGAAGGCCGTCCAGAGCGGGGTTGATCCTCCATGTTGAAATCACCATTTCGAAATCTGCCAAACCACTTTTTGATTGTTCGGAGAGCAGGAGCGCGGTCCAAATAAACGCTTTGAATATTTTTTTGTGCAATCCCAACACTCACGCCTTTCCGAAATTCATGTAGCATTACATGCCGCGAATGCACCTTTCGTTCTCCATTTTTAACGATTTCTCTTATGCACAAATGGACTTATCTGAACAATGTCTGACGCTAAATTGACATAAGACAACGTCATCTATTCGGTGTAAGCAACAATTACCACACGAAAACAATAGAACTCCGCCATGCAGCAACTTAATGCCATCTATGAAAATCGGGCACGAACTTATGCAATCATCCAATACATATAATCTATTATGTATTGATATGACGCGCACAAAAAATATTTCTTTGTAAGAATGTATACGCACATACAGATATATTGCGCTTTTACTTGTCAAATATAATATGGTTCTAAGATTCTTTTTTTTATAATAATAATTAAATCGGTTACTTTGTCAATTAAGGAGTTTTTACGAATTTTTAACTAGGTCGTTTATAATTCAAAAATTCGAACGAATATAAAAGAAAATCTTTTAGGGAAATATAGGTCTTGTAACGGTGTATACCCTCTCCGAAAACATCTCGAATAGATTAAATTCCAGAACTGTCCTCGTGATGCAATCGTGAATATGAAGATCGGCATATGTACGGAATTAATAAACCGTTTATCGACGACTCGACGTAAGGACATTTATCTCGTAATGTGATTCGTGACATCGAGTAAATTCATTCAATTCGATAGCGTTCGAAGTATTTTATAACGTACGATACCTAATGAATCTAACCGCTCGAATATACCGTGGAAGGTGAGTGACCTACTCGAACGTGTCGAGACACATTCATTGATCTAACAGTCACAATGAGATTACTGTTAGATGCGTTCAGAAATATGGGGAAAAAAAAAAAGACCGTATCGTCGTATTCATTAGAGAAGTCTAAAAATTTCTATTTTTTATTTTACGACATTTTTCTGGACGACAGGATATACATGTATGAATGTTTCTTGCATTCTATTGTAAATACATTATATCGTAAAATGAAACTTAGTAAAATTATTAACGATATTTAATGTAATAAAATACATATTATTATTATTAATTTAAATCTCACGATTATCTTTCCTTAAAATACTATTTTGCCGTAAAGTAAACATACGCGCGTGACAATCGTTTTGCGAAATATTTCGGCAAATAAATTGAAGGGGGGGAAAAAAAAATTTAAGTGCTATACAAAAAACTTTTAGAGAAAGAGAGAGAGAGAGAAAGGGAGAGAGAGAGAGAGAGAGAGAGAGAGAGAGAGAGAGTTACGATAGAAGAACTTACTACAATATATTTCACGCGATGCCACAATAAAATACCAAACAGGAACGGGCGCTACAAAGCCACATAAAGTCTATTATTAAAGTTGTTTGCATATAAGATTTATGATAAATAGATACATAAAGAATGAATCCGCGAACATTTTCTGTTAACAAAAAAAAAAAAAAAAAAAAAAAAAAAAAAAAAAAAAAAAACTCTTTGACACTTAATGTGTTCGAAGCTATTCAAATGAGTCAAGGCATCGCGAAAGAAGGGGGACAGATATATAAAAGTCGAGTCGTCGCCTAACGGAGAAACATCACGTTCCACGGTCGCATTTGTCATTTTGGCAGCAGCGGAGGCTGCTGTAGGAATGTAAATCTTATCGGGAGACGTCTGGCGTCGTCTAACGATCGTGGGTATTAGGATGGAAATTGGGCGAGTCGATGACCCCCCGTCAAATATTTTACAACTCGATTTTCTCTCTTTCGTGTTTGCGGGTCACGATAGAATTCCTTTCTCAACTGTTCTTCTACATGGTGGTATAATAATCCCCATCACAGAAACGAGAGAAAATCAAGCCGTCTGAAATTACGATAATTTCGCCTCTCTCTCTCTCTCTCGCTTATTCTTCCCCTTCTTTAATCATAAATAAAGCATTCTTTTCTTTCCTTCTATCTTTCTCTCTCCCTCCCTCGCTCTCTTTTAAAATTAGATAACAAAAATAATATTAATAATATATTTAATAATATTTATTAATAATATTTAAAAATATATTTAATAATATTGGACAATATTATTGCCTAATATTTCTTCTTTTATCTATTAGATCTATTATATAATAGATGCTTGTTTTATCGACATATAATATACTATTAATAAATGATAAGGCAATGTTCCTATAGGACAATACGATCTTCGATAACGACCGATGTGCCTTAATCATAAATTTCTGATCGTCAAGCTAGAGTAAATATTTCTACGTTATGCTCGATAGCGTCTCTGGCTTGTTCGAGTATTAATACTAATTTTACTAAATAAGTATCCGGCGACTAATGAAATGAACGTTAACTGTTTCACGCGGCGCGGCGGTCATTGACCCCCGTTATAGTTTAGACTATAAGCGGCGAGAGATATATATCTTCTGGTTCAATAATCACTAATGTTAGATAACGCAGATGTACGCCGCGGAAAGGGGATAGTATATATTGGCGAACTACTAGAGTACTACATATATATATATACATATGTATTTGTGAATTTTTACACAAACATTTTATAGATATTGCTTGAGGAACCGAAGTAAATCGAACGAATATCAAAAATATCATGAAGCGATTTTCGGTGAAGAAATATACAGGGTATCCCATTTTAATCTCCTCGGGCAAATATCTCAAAAACCAAGCCCGGAAGAGAAAAATGTTTCAGACAAAAGTTGTTTGGTTTCGAGGGGGCCATAAGATGGTACCATTGGTTTGACCTTGGAAAATCATTTGAAGATCATGTGAAGGTCAACTTTAAAATCTTAAATAGAAATCCCCATTTTTTATTTAGTATTCTTGTAGCTGACATCGAGAGCTTTCCAAAACAGTATAATAAAGTATTTTTTTATTAAGTACTTTTTGAGTTATTTTATATTTTAATCTGACATCTTTTGATATAAAAAATAAAATATTTCGTAAAAAATATTCAGTTTTCGATCATTTTACCGTAATACTTCTATGTACAGAATAATAAGACAAATTAATTAGTGCCAAAAAAAGCAAATAATTGTTTAAAAAAATACATTGTAAATAATTTTCTTAAGAACAATTTTTTTTTTATACCAATTGATTTGTCTCATTATTCTGTACATAGAAGTATTACGGTAAGATTATCAAAAACTAAATATTTTACGAGATATTAAATTTTTTATATCAAAATATGTCAGATTAAAATATAAAATAACTCAAAAAGTACTTAATAAAAAAATACTTTATTATAGTGTTTTGGAAAGCTCTCGATGTCAGCTACATGAATACTAAATAAAAAATGGGGGTTTCCATTTAAGATTTTAAAGTTGGCCTTCACATGACCTTCAAATGATTTTCCAAGGTCAAATCATTGTCACCGTCTTATGGCCCCCTCGAAATCAAACAACTTTTGTCTGAAACATTTTTCTCTTCCGGGCTTGGTATTCGAGATATTTGCCCGAGGAGATTAAAATGGCACACCCTGCATGTAATTTTTAAAAAACGCGTGCGAGAAGAAAAAAAGGGCGTTTAAATCTTAATCGAAAGAACTGGATTTCATAACGGAACGTCAATTATAAGGACAATATCACGGATATGTGTTGCTTCATCCTTAATAGTGGAAATCAAGCCGTCAGGCGCAAATTCTTCTTACCGAAGAATCGATCTCGAACGATGACGCCATGTGTCATTATCGACTTTCAAAGATCGATGCATCGATTGCGAACATTAATACAAGGGGTGGGGCGAGGATTGACAAAGTCGGTCGGCGTGGGCAACATCCGAACGCTAATACGTGAACTTACGGTGCGGCAGGTGAGCGGCCTCGTTGTTGGAAATTCTCCTATCTAATAGTCGTTCTAAAATTACTGTTAGTTACACAAATTCCGAGATGGTCCTCTAAAAATCTCGACGTTGAGCCAGGCCGTCAGGCCTCGTACGACTAAAGGGCTTCGTATTCAATTGTCCAAAATTTTTAAACTCACAGATTTAATTTAAGCATTATTTTGACGATATTGAAGATTAAGAAACGAATTAAGTTGCAAAAGTGTAAACTGATAATAAAACTTTGTCATAATTTTAAGTAGATTTTAATAGAATAATTAATTTAACAGAATTTTATTTCGATACTTTTCTTCGGCAAGATATTTAAGGAATTATTATCAAGATATTTAATATTTTAAAATAATAATATAAAGTTGCTTTAGAGACTTTGTTCTAATTTTAATTTTAATATCGTTACTGCTCGAATAGACGTTTGTTCTATTTTCTCGCTTATTAAGTACAGAAATTGGTCCAATATTTGAGTTATATCTTTCCAAAGTTATGTAACTGAAAATATAATATATGAAGTTATTGATTTTAAGTCTGAAGATGCTTGAAGTAAAGTTTCAAAAGCTCAGCAATGATTTTCACTTATAATATTCATTTTTTGAATAATTTAATCTTGTGTACAAAATGTTTACATAATAATAAATAATTTTTCATGCCAACAAGAAGAGACTTATCAGAAGATAATATAAGAACAATGTAATAAGTTGTAAAAACTTTTCACATAAAAATCAGCTCTAATCTATCTTTCTTATTTTCGAATAAATTAAAATCTGTCTCTCTAAGTTTGGATTAATTTAATTCGGGTTTCGAGAAAAATCAATTTTTTTAAATATTGTATTTCACTCGATTATGGTTCCAAGTTAGCGTATTCTTTAAATTTTTCACTGCATAAGTGATATAGAATATGAAAATGCTAATGAATCGAATCGCGATAGAATCTAATCTCTTCAAAAGTCTTTTACAGAGATTCCTTTTTTTTTTTTTTCGAAAAGAAAACTTATGCATCGTTGTTTATAACAAAAATTCGCATCTTCCGTCTAAAGGCATTATTGTATTGAATACGGCGCGGAATGAAAATTAATTTAGCGAATAGAATTTGGTGACATGTGTAAGATAATACGGCGTGTAAATCCCTCTTGCCACAAAAAGCTCCCGTGTAAGTACGTGGCCGAAACAGCGGCGACATCGATCGAGGAGCTACTTTCACCAAGGGTGAATGCCTTTCGACTTTATCCTCGCCTTCGTTCGCCTTCGCGAGCCTTGGGGAAGAAAGAGAGGAAAGAAAGATAGGGAGAAAGAGATATAAACGCGCCAAGTACGCCACGTGTCAACTTCGTTCTCCAAGTCACTCGCACGATAACGGGCGCCCCGACGAAACCTGTTGCTCTTTACGTTTACTCGATCGTTGAACGACGTTCATTTTTCTACGTCACCAGCCACAATCGAGTCGCTAACAATAGCGCATTAACAACCCCGATTACAGTCCGCCCGATCGCGATGGAAGAGAGCTATAAATCCGAGATACAACGCTCGATTGACGATTTCAGCATCGATTCCATTATGACCGATTAATCCTGACGAAGGACGGTTTTAATCACGAGTTGCAAATGAATAGATGAATAGACAATCGTTTCAGATATCGCGTTTCGATAGTAAAGATTTTTTTTCATTTCGCTAAACGTATTCAATCAATTTTTCCGTTTCCATCAAATTTTTATTATTCTAAGAAAAGAAGCGAATCAATCAAACTAAAGTTAAAATCTCAAATCCGTTGTTCCGATTATTTAAAATATCATGGCCTTTTCAGAGTATAATAATAGAGAATTATTAAAGTAAATATGATATTTTATAATTCGTTATTAGTAGAATTACTTAGTATACAATAAAAGGATCTTTACCAAATCTATAAATATATGCCGATTTCTAATTAAGGTATTTTATTTTGCGCGCAACTGTATTTGTGTGTGGATTAATTTTAAGATTATATCTTTATCGTCGTATCCTTGAATTACCGACATTACCGTCAAGTGCGTTTCGCGTCGCCATTGTCGCACCGGTTGCCCATCAAGGTACGATTCCCTTATTAAGATACACCCGAGACGAGGTCTCTCTCTCTGTTTTCAATCGACAAACCTTGCGCGGCGCGCAATCTACTTTCGGCGCTCGTTTTTAGGATGGCCCGTACTTGACGAGGCGAAACGAATACTTTTTAACCATCGAAATAATGAAAATAAAACCGATGGATTTTAAATCAATTCTTACCATACCATTTTTCATATTACTTTGTATTTCATATAGCGGGTAAGAATATTTTTAAAAAATTACTTAACCTTCTGTTTTATTTTCTCATCACCCACAGAAAAGATTTCCGGATCTAATGCTATTACTATTCTTCAATCTATCGTAAAATAGGATCCGATATAGCGACAATCATATTTATCATTGAAAAAGGAATATTTTAATCTTAAATGGAAAATTCTTAAATCTAGAATAAAGTGCTCTCGGCGCTGATCCCGTTAATTTTCTCACAAAGATGAAGATGGAAATTTGTAGCGATCTAACATCAAGTTATTCTAAATGCAAGAATATATAAGCTTAGATTTCTACATGTTACCCTTGTCTCAAGATAGTAAGACAATCTTATTTAATTCGAGTGAGAAGAAAAGGAATTATTGATTTAATTTTGAAATTGTTTTATTTTTATACCGCGTAAGGTTGCGATACGATTAAATATTGTGAAGAATATTTTTTGTCACGTTATCAGATAATCCTTTCTGAGATTGTGCACGATTATAAATTTAATGTTATACGCTATATTATATTTTATACGATTATTTTATGTATATAAAAATTATTTAATTTTCAGACTTTTTGCATAATAATGTCTTTTGTACAGAGCGTTACTTCATTCGATATATCGTATTTCGGAATACAAATTTCGATAAACATTTTTTTTCAATTATTTCATATTATCGCGTAGCACGGTCGAATTGAAAAGTATCTTACTATCATCTCCCCATTATGTATATTTATATAATAAAATTAACAATGCTGAGAGGAAAATAATAAAAAATTTATTTATTCCTCCGAGCGCTATATTAGGAAAATGTTATTAACGATTCTCGACAAATAATAATAATGATCGTTATAAATTGCTCTGAAATGTGTGATTGAACTCGCGCGCGGTAAATGTCGATACACCCCTAACGTTATATCGATATATCCCGCTCGTCGTTCTTTTGTATCAAGGGTTCGATATTGGACTTTCGCGCTCGCTCGCCGATCAAAAACATGTTATACAATGGGATAATCGGGATGATTCGCCATAATCGGGGTCGTAAGCACTTTTCTCTGCCTTCTCGCATGGCCGAGAACGAGGGGAAAGACGCGATAAGCAGAGAGAAGAAGAGGCACGTGGCGAAAAGAGAGGAGGCGCCTCCGACGTCCGGATCGATCCGACGAGAGAGAGTCCTTGACTTTTGGAATGCGGACCATTGGGGCCCGGGCACATCCCCAGGTAGTCCAATGAGACGCATACAACGTACGTGTGTATAACGCATAACGTGCGCAAGCACGTATGTACGCGCGCTCTTGCCCGGTATCCAAATCGAGTTAAAAGGCTCTTGTAGCATAATTAACGTCTCTCTCTCTCTCTCTCTCTTTCTCTCTCTCTCTCTCTCTCTCTTTGCATGTGTAAAAATTAATTTTTTTTTAGATGTCTATGGCCGGATCTTTATATAAGCGACGAATCAGAAATTCTTGCTTTAAGAAATAATTGAAATAAAGAAAACAAATTTGTTAAAAAAAAAAAAAAAAAAGTTTATTTATAGTTTGTTTAAAACAGAAATGAATATTATGGAATTTTAAAAATCGTCCCAATTTAATTATAAAGAGAAAGAGATATGCATTTTGAGCAAAAGTGTGTAAAATTAATCCTTATTTAGGATGTGAACTGCTTTTAGTTATGGTTAATTATAATTATACTTATATTTTCGTCAATTTTCATTTTATTTTTCTCCTTCTAATTATATTTTGTCTCTTACTAAATTAAATACACAGTTCTAGCTATATGTAGAAAAAAAAAAGTAAAATACATATAGTACAATATTAGTATACATAGTATATATAAAGATAAAAAAAAAAAAAGAGAATTTTTATTTAATTATGTGTAGCTAAGATTAAATAAGATACACTCTCAGAAAGGATTTCTGATAACGAGACAAAAAATATTCTTGACATATTTAATCGTATCGCAACCTTACGCGGTATAAAAATAAAACAATTTTAAAATTAAATCAATAATTCCTTTTCTTCTCACTCGAATTAAATAAGATTGTCTTACTATCTTGAGACAAGAGTGACATATAGAAATCTAAGCTTATATATTCTTGCATTTAGAATAACTTGATGTTAGATCGCTACAAATTTCCATCTTCATCTTTGTGAGCAAATTAACGGGATAGCGCCGAGAGCATTTTATTCTAGATTTAAGAATTTTTCATTTAAGATTAAAATATTCCTTTTTCAATGATAAATATGATTGTCGCTATATCGGATCCTATTTTATGATAGATTGAAGAGTAATAGCATTGGATCCGGAAATCTTTTCTGTGGGTGTATACATTTCGATAATCCAACAAATTGTTGTTTTTTATTCATCTGTTAAATAAATGAATTATTTACTCTATTAAATAATTATTAATAAATAAATGAAAAATTGAGACGATGATATGTTTATTTAGTGTCTCGGTTCGTAAATATTATAGATGATTAAATTTCTGTATGATGGCGTTTGATGCATCAAGCTAAATAATATATCTGAGCCGTATCTAATGAGGATATTATACAGACTCGATAAGAATGTATACAATACTCTTCTGTCAAAACTCTTCGATCAAACGATTCGAGATAAGGACTTTTAATCGATATCTATCGAAAGTACAATAAATCGTGGAAAAAGTTCTCTTCGTTTCCTTTCTTTTTTCTCTTTTTGGCTAAAGTTTCAATAAAAATTTGTTTAAACGTATAATGTAGAATTAAAAGCAACAAAAAAAAATGCAAAGGGAGAGAAAAAAGAGAATCTTCTGTAAACGTAGAGTTATTTATATGCGATAATATTTAAAACATTTACTATTCGTACATAATATAAAGGTGGAAATTTTTAATTATCTAGTAAATGTTTTTGCATATTCTATATCATTTATTAAATTATGAATATATATAATTTTCTCGACCGTACTTCTCTCTTCGCCCTTCAATATTCGCAAAGATAACATGAGAATTATATATCTTGATATTTGCATACTTGGATAAATCGCTGATTTATCGATTGGTAGATTGTCTCGTGCGTTTCTGTTAACGATCACGCTGCTGACATTGAAGTTTCTTGCACGCGGATTGAGATTCCACGCGGATTGTTACGTGAATGAAAGTCGCATTACTACGTACAATGAATCAGCTATTTTTGAGTCTAGTATGCAGAACAGGCCAATAAATATCTCATTCAAGGTTTAGCATTTACTCTACATACTTAGAACGCACTCGTTCTGCTATTATTCGTAAAGTATAATACGACAAACACAATATGATAGCGTTATATTCAGAAAAATATTTAGGGTCTCTCTCATCTGCTATCCGTGCAATAATTAATTATTAATCGATCAAGTAAATTGGAAGAGTAATTTTTGTCTTACCATCTGTCTCTCATATTAATCTTTTGTAGGGATAAGCGTAGATAAATTTTATACGATTATTTAATTATATTTCCCTTTCTAATATCCTGGTTATAACTATAAATAGAGATTAATGTTATAAATACAATGTAATAAATATGTAAAATAATGATGTTTAATTAGAAGAGAATAGTTTACCGTCATGCATAGTGTCTTATGATATGACGCTAAAATACGCTGTATTATAAATCAGGGTTGGGAACGTTACTCTATAGAAGTAACGCGTTACCGTTACCGTTACCTTGGAAAGTAACGATTCGTTACTTTTCCCTTATGTTTTTGTCTTTTTTTTTTTGTAATGCCAAAATAAGCTGTTAGATTATAAAATTATTTAACAATCAATATTAAATGTAATAATCTATGTTACAATTAAAAACTCTAAATTGGTCTCTATATAGCAAGCGTCTTTTTTTTTTTATATTAAACTTATTTAATGATTCTAATTTTTTATGTTAATATCTTTACCTTTTAATACACTTATCTTTATAGGAATTTAAATTGTAATTTACAAATTTCAATTTTGTCGAAAATTTTTTATCAAACGTTGTTCTTAAATATTGATATTATTAAGAGTGTGTTCCAATATTCGCTATGAGTATTGTAAAATCTATAATTTACGTTACTATAGATTTTCAATATTAGCGGTGACTATCGCGAATGCAGCCTACGATAGAAGAGGAGAAAATATTTTTCGAAAAATATACATCTATCGAATAGATATGAGATAATGAAGAATCGAGAAATAAGGATAAAAGTAACGGCCAAATACCGTTACCGTTACAAAGAGAAAGAAGGTGACGATCGTTACCGGAAAGAAAAGCAACTGTAACGGTAACGACAGTTATAAACGAATATGTGTAATCTATCTGCATTATAAATAAATACTATCGTCTCTGCATCGATCGATTTGTCCATTTTTACCATCAGAAATTTTCTAAATTCAGATCGCCGATTTTAGGACAGAGCGCTTTAATACGATACATTCGATTCCGTGTATGATCCTCCTAGGAATTGTTTTATCGCGGAGAAACATGGCACGGGGAAATTTCAAGATCGTCGAGCCATTTTCGAAAACGCGGTGACAATTTTCTGTACGCGCGGAGGATCCCCCCCCCCTCCCCCACCGCCCTATACGATCCTTCGAATCAGACGCGAAATTCGAGGCCGTTGTCTCAAGGCCTAATAAGTTTTGTCTCGGTCAAGTAGCCGAGCTTTTCGTCGAAATGTCTTGGCAATTTTTGCCAAGATCGCGCGGACCACACTCGTCATTCGCGCGCACTCGCACGCTACCACCCCGTCCACGGTATTCGCGCCCAACAAGTCGCGCGCGCACGCACGCACGCATGCGCGCGAGAGCGTGCGTGGAAGCAAGAGACACGCGCGAACGACCTTGCCTTTGCTTTGCATATATACGACATGGCTTTGAGCATGGTCACACGGAACACAACCTTGGCGAGAGCATAAACGACCGACCTGTGCGCTGCGAGAGAGGAGAGAAAGAGCGAGGAACGAGACGGGGTGGAAGAGGAGGAGGAGGAGAGGAACGGGCGGGGTTCCGGAGGGGGGGGGGCGGAGGAGACTCGGGGCGCGGACTCAGCGGCGTCGCGCCACTTTCGGTTTTATCCGTCGTATATCCGGTCACGGTGCGATTTCCTCGCTTCTCCGACATCCTCCGCCGACTTATAATCCGCGCGCGCGTTCCCGTAATAAAGCCAATCACGCTGATAATCAAACTACCCTATTTAACATGGAAATCTTTTTACACGCTAAATTCGTCTTATAGAGATATACATCGCGATAATTTTATACGCAGTTTTTTTCTTTACTATCGCATGCGATATGAATAGTAAATTAACTGTAAGGTAAACTTATACTCATGATGGATAATCTCTTAAAAATTCACTCTACAATGAATCTATGAATGCGATTCTTACGACGTAACGCATCGCGAATTTATTCGACGAAAAGCTAAGATCCACGCATTGACAGATGTCTACTCTTTCGAGACTTTAGACTTTCTTTACGCGCGTGCAATTTATTAAAATATTTATATTACTTATTTGAATAAAATCACTTGAGAGCGTAAATTAATTTTAATTATTGTCCGTGAGCAACGTGATTTCTCATACGCGCAATACGCACGCGCAGGCCTGCGTACACACACGTACAGTTGAAACTCAATATAAATTTTTTAAAAAGAGCGCTGCACCTTTTGACGTTTTTTTACTATTGTATTTTCTATTGACGTATTTTACTATCTTCCATTATAACTAAGAAGAAACGTTACTACTCATAAAACATTACAATCCCATTATACATCTTTCATAAATCATTTTATATTGACATTAGTTATAGATTTCTAGTTATTAGATAATATTATAACGAGCGTTATAAATTATGAATAGTAAATTATAAATAGTAAATACACAAGTGATATATTGGATGATTGCATTAGTTCGTGCCCGATTTTCATAGATGGCATTAAGTTACTGCATGGCGGAGTTTTCGTGTGGTAATTGTTGCTTACACCGAATAGATGACGTTGTCTTATGTCAATTTAGCGTCAGATATTGTTCAGATAAGTCCATTTGTGCATAAGAGAAATCGTTAAAAATGGAGAACGAAAGGTGCATTTGCGGCATGTAATGCTACATGAATTTCGGAAAGGCGTGAGTGTTGGGATTGCACAAAAAAATATTCAAAGCGTTTATTTCGACCGCGCTCCTGCTCTCCGAACAGTCAAAAAGTGGTTTGGCAGATTTCGAAATGGTGATTTCAACATGGAGGATCAACCCCGCTCTGGACGGCCTTCTGGCATCGATGATGACATTGTGCATGCCTTAGTGGAAAGAAACCCAAGGATTACAACTGAGGATATTGCTGAGAGGCTCAACATCGATAATTCAACCGCTTTTCGTCATTTAAAAAAGCTTGGATACATTTCCAAGCTTGATACGTGGGTGCCGCATCTCCTGACTGAAAGGAACAAGCTGCGGGAAAACTGCAGGAATCGCAATGGGAAATTCTGCAGCACCCGCCATATTCTCCAGATATTGCGCCTTCAGATTTTTATCTGTTCCGGTCTTTGCAGAATAGTTTAAATGGCAAGAATCTCAATTGCGAGGAAGCTGTCGAAAACCACCTTACAAACTTTTTTCCAGAAAAACCAAGTTCTTTCTTCAAAAATGGAATCGACAAGCTTATGGATCGTTGGAAAACCATTGTAGAAAAGAATGGAGACTATATAATTGATTAATAAAAGTGTTATCTCTAAAATATAATCTATTGAAGTTTATATTTAAATCGGGCACGAACTTATGCAATCACTCAATATTAACTTGAGATATACCAACGTAAAGTATCATAGGAAAATAACACAATTTCTTATCTTTAGAAATATTCATTGATAAATTCATTCTAAATTGCCTTGAAAATTTTTATTACATGAATACAATTAAATTGATTTTAATTACAAAATCAATCTTTGATATCGTTAAATCTCGTAATATCATCTCTATGGTTGAGAAAGTCTTTCAGGAAATTTTATCTACCGAATAGGTTACTTTATAGATTTACCCATCGTTAAGAAGTTATCGTTACACGCTAGCATCAGACATTAATTTGCATTTTTTGTTCTCAAAAAGCAATAAAGTTGAATTTAATTTTATTATATCGTCGCCGATATTCTTAGATCTGACGATCGCATGTGGCTAGTGCGAATTTGCCAAAATATGCAAGGTAAACGTAGCTCTCACTAATCAATATTACTCAAAGTCGACAAACTGTCTGGCGGACGCGCCGGCGCGGCGTTGCGTTATTCTGATCGAAAATTGTGCATTCCGCCATTTGTATCCGGCCTTGCGCAAACCCGATCGCGATGAAAATTTCGAATTTCGCAACATCGTCACGCATGTCACGAATCGTATTGCGCGCGTAATTAATAAAAACGTGGCGTCGCGCGCGAGATATCAACATACATATTCTCTCATCCTTGAGATTTCTCGGTACTACTCGCCCGCGCGATCTATGATGAATCAGCGCTCGGAATTTCGGCTAGGTCCGTGCGAGCGGACGTGCGGACGGCTGACCTTAACGAAACCGAAAGTGAGAATTTTAGCGCCTACCAAGGCTGCCCAAACGCAGCCACTCGGATAAACACGCACGCGACAATCGTCATTGACATTCAACGCGCAACCATCGTGGACCTACCGTGTGGGAGAGGAAAGAAAAACAAAAAGAAGAATGATACCTGCGGCGGCGGATAACGACGACGAAGAAGAAGAAGAAGAAGAAGAACGAGAGATGGAGAAGGAACGGCGACTTGGTCGGTGGTAGATCCATTTCCTGACCTTGAAAGAAAGAAGCTGCAAAATACCGATTGTTGTTCAGGATTACTTGCAACTTTTTTCGAAAAAGAAGAAGAAGAAGAAGAAGAAGATACGGGGGAGATATACGGCGGAGCAAGGAGGAAAAGACGACGACGATGATGATGATGGGAGGAGGACTGCACGCGGGGCTCTCGAGAATAAGCATCGTAAAGATCGGAATTGCTTCTCGGAACGTTTCGACTCTCGCCAGATGAATCTCTTAAAATATACCCGAAATTCCACGTCCCGCCAATATTTGCACGGACGAGGCGGCAGGATATATATCCGCGCGGGTTGCACCGCGCCTTTTAAACCCCCAAGCGTCTCGACGACGCGGCAATATGGGCCATGTGGACGCAGTTTTTATTGTTGCAGAACGGCTCGATCCGGATCGAGGAAAAAAAGTCACGCGCAGCGCGAGATCGAGATTTTTTTTTCTTTTTTTTTTTTTTGCGACGTTTCGAAGCAGGACTCTGTGAGTCGGTCGGGAACCGACCGACAATGAGAGGGCTAGTCGCAAAAGTAACACCAATTGGTGCTTATTATTTCGATAGAAACACCGTCGATAAGATAATAATTGGGTTATAATGCGTTTTAGATCAACTATTAATTATATCTTCGGTTGTAAAATTTCTTACTTTTGATGCGTCTGACTCCATCATGCATTATGATTGAAGAGAGAATGCATCGTTGGAATACTATTACTTGTTTGAAGTACTTAAAAATTATTCCATAATTTTTCTACCAAAAAAGAAAAAAAAACCTTATTAAAGAGAAGAATATATATTTTAGAAGAATTTATTATTGCATCTGTTATGCTCAAAATAACAGTAGTTTGATTCTGAAAAAAACTGATGAAATAAAAAACGAGGTCGATTTCAAAGGTGAATATAAAATTAAACTATGGGATAAATTCAGTTATCGGATTAAAAGATACACCATTTCTAACTTACTGAAAACAGCCCTCCAGCGAAACTTCGACAAATCGATATAAACAATAAAATTACAATATATTTATTAAAGAAAGCGACATGTGTTATTTTTATCTTTGTAAATTTAAAATGTAATATTTCATGAATATGCATATATATATATATATTCCGATAAGAGAATGATAGCGTTTTCGTTGCATAACAGCGCACTCTCTGGTAGAGATTTGGCGATGTGAATGCATACTACTATCTGTCATACGGACAATGACAATCTCCTCGTAGAGAGTATATGTATAGACAATTAGTATACATTACCGGTAACTGCTTTAACAAACGTGTCAAGAGATGGCGGTCGACTTCAAGAACAAAGACGTATAGACAATTGTCGCCAATGTAATAAATTTGTATCGCTTTGCGAAGCTGAAGAGACGAGGTTTATTACTTTGTGCAATACTCGAATTACGCCATTAACTTGAATGTCGCGCAACTGAAAATCTAAGTTAATTAAATTCTCTTACGGGCTTGCCGGCTCTTTCTAAGTTAGAATCTTGTAGTCTAAATAGAGAGAAAGAAAATCTAATTAACTATATTTACAATGTTAATTGAAACGATTAAATAATCTTTAAAATATCATTGCAGGGTAAAATTTTAAATATTTCTACAATAGATGCAATAATTTATGTCTTCAAATTCAATCTTCAAACGATTCTCTTCCAACGGTGTTAATGAAATTAAAATATCTTCAAGTTGGGCGGTGGTCACTTTTTTTTTTTTTTTTTTTTACCCTTTGAGGTACAAACAGCTGCAAACGGACTATATGATTAATTTTTATTTTTTACAAAAATTGGACGCCAAGTTTACGTCGGTGTTATTTTCCCATCTAAAGACAAAAAAAATTAATATAATAATATAACATCACGGGAATATCTATCTCGTCAAGTTGTAACTATATCTCGATTATTACATGGTCCAGCTTGTACGTTCATTGTTTCGCTCTTTTCATATGAAAGCAATCGATGAAAACTCGTCGGCCTATTTTTCCGAACGACAGCGAGACGAGCAACACCCTCTGCTCTCCATTTGTAGCTCGAGAGTTCTCAAAGTGAAAGTAGAACCTTCCTTCTCTAAGGTAAACTGGTGTTTGCTTGCTCGCGAACAAACGGAGAAACGGCATTACCGGGAAAGAGAAAAGAATAGGGAAGATGAAAAGAGAGAGAGAGAGAAGCGCCTGCCTTCTCTCCGCGAGGAGATAAACTAGTATGCGAAGACGGAGAAACGTCGTGAAGAGGATGGCGAGGAGAGCCAAGGAGGAGAGAGTACTTGCGTACACCTGGTGTTCCATAACTATCGTTCTTTAACTATTCTTTTCCTTTACGAATTTCTTAATCGACACGAATTTTTTTATTGATCCTTATTTTTCTTTATTCTTTGAATTGATTTTCTTTTACAAGGAGACATGCGTTTTATTATAATTTTTAAATTTCATTTTTCAATTTATCGATATATAAATGACAGACAAAAAAGATTTAGCTGAATTAAACTTTAGGAATATAAATAAATGAGAACTTTGTTTTACAATTATTTTCAAATAGAGAGAGAGAGAGAGAGGGGGGGTATTTTAATATGAGATTTATTAAGATATTTAATATTGTGTAAAAATGTTGAAGTAAAGTTTTTTTTTTCCGTTAGTTAACAAATTATTATAATTGACGGGGAAAAATGACAGGACATAGATCGGTCCAGCTGATCGAACTCGAGATCACAGATATATATATATATATATGTATGTATGTATGTATGTATGTATGCAAGCTGCGTTTACGCGCAAACTGATCGTGGCGCACCTGCGGATCACACGACGACAGTGGCCATGATGAAGTTGCGGCTCGTTCGTCCGGTACGTTCTCGGATGCTTGACGAGTTCCCAGGTGACCGGTTGCTCACTTTTCTCTCTCCGGCATTGGTGTAGGTAAAGGATACGCGCGCGCGCGCGGTACCGGTGAGACCGCCCCGCGGCAAACTGTAGCATCCGAACGAATGTCATGCGAGGCCCTTATTATCGCCGCTCCTTGTTAAGGCCCTACCGCGTGTAAGGCTAGCTAACCTCATAGTTACGAGATGTTTCACCTCAGCCTTCGAGGTCACGCATTCTTAACATGTATTAGGGACATTAGAAAGATGATACACGTGGGGAGCAAAGCGTATCTTAATCTTGGAAAATAATATAATTGAATTTTTTTTTTTTTTTATAGATAGAATATTTTTTCAATTTTTAAGTCTTCAAAGTTTCTTTTATTCGAAAATATTATTGTACGAAGAGATATATTTTATTTCTCCACATTCTATACACTAACACGCGTAATAAAGCTCCGTATAATATTTTGTTTATTTATACTTGCGTTGTTCAAATAGTCATGAGATAGTAGGCTGGTCATATAGTTTTTTTTTTTTCCAAGCTTTGTATAATTAATTTTCACTCACAAATTATTATTATTATTTTTTTTTTTTTTTATTACATATATATTTGTCTCATTCAAAAAGATGGATGATTACTTTTCTTTTTCTTTTTTTTTCATTAGACACGGTGTCTCGCGCCAAATATATTACACACGATTAAATAACGAAACCGGAGAAATTCATTTAATACTAAATGCGCAGCGATGACAAGGAACATAATATTCACACTGAAAAATGTAAAAAAAAAAAACCAAGAATATGTTGTATCCGACATTTCTTGATTGACGCACGATCCGGCTTCGCTCTTCGTCGCATATATATATATATATACCAGTAGATTTTAAATATCCTTGATATACGGATATGTCATCTATCGTCGGTTTTCAGAAATGCATGGAAACAGTTTGGATTACACCGCCAATTACATTCATCTATGATGAAAGCGTAAAGTGCGTTCCGCTGTTACATTGCAGGAATACTACAGGACACGGGGTCGAGGATAACTGTACAGTGATCATAATGACTATGCGGTATTAAATGCAAACGAGAGATATCGCGTTTCTACGACTCAGCCTTATTGATGATGCATTGTGGCGTCGGTTTGCGTTAATGTCATGGTGTGCATACGAGCAAAATAGATGGCTATTGATATCGGAAATTCAGTCCGGAGACTATGTATCGTCGAAATTGATACATTGAGCCGAACATCATAGGATTAATATTTTGTTGGCGTTGTTAAAGATGTTTCTATCCCGCAGAAGCTTATTTTTTCAAAATATGTTTGACTATGAAGGATAGTTCTTTTAATATTGTAAATGCAACGGATATGTATTTTAATACCATCATCTTTCGTTTATATTTTATTATTGTCGGGAATATCGGGGATATAGATAGCTTTCAATATTAAAGTCGGTTCGCATTACGCGACACGACAAAGTATTCTTCTATGAGATATAAATGTATTCGCGTTCAAACACAATGACACGTAAAGACAAATACTTGTGGAAGAATATTGTGTCGCGTCATGTCCTTGTCGTATATATAATGTAAATCAACGCTTATTGTCGCGATAGAGGCCACATTATAACATTTCTATTGTGGAAACTGGAGCGAATTCGCAGAGTAATTATATTTAATTTCGAGAATTGCCCCATTTTTTTTTTCTTTTTTCCACGATTGCCAGAAGAGACGATTAAAGAAAATTGGAAATGCAATCTTCCTTTTCCCAAGTCTCAAGAGACCGACTCGGAGATCGCATTTATATGGTACAAGAGTCAGGAGAGTGAGTCCCACTCTTCAGTCCCATCAGGTCGTTAGAAACGTAGTAGACTAGGGATACTAGCTTCGACAATAAACGGCACGACACACGCGCAAACTGTGTCACAAGCGCACTTGAATGCAGGTCCCGAGCGAAGCGGAAGGAAGATTTGCTTCGCGGCCGGACGTGGGAAGGTGGGAAATAATAGGAATCGTTGAAGTGCAACATCAGCGAAATGACTTGGCGATAATACAATGTTGCAGTGCCTCCCGCGGCCTACTTCCGGCAAGGAATTCTAATCCGTAACCCTGCGTGATGCGGCGTGTTCCCGATACCTCGAGGGAAATAAGACAATATTAGCGTTATCGCACTTTCTAAAATACGAGAGGTACCTTTCTCTCCCGAGCAATACTTATACATGCTCTACGGATTAATTAGTTAAACGGAAGACAAACATTATATTTATATATTGATTGTTATATTTTTTTATTTTCAAAATAGAAGATAAATTGAGATTTCTCGAATTAATCAAACAACAAGACAAAGAGCGATTTAAAATCTCTTTCTGAACAACTGAATTATACAGGGTGTTTCTAAATAAGTGCGAACAATTTTAGGAGATGATTTTTTTATCTTTCGTATAAACATACGAAAGATAAAAAAACCTCCTACATTCCTCCCCGAGAAGTTATGTATTTTATTTTATTTTATTTTTTTTTCTTGAAAACGATTGATTTTACGAAAAAATAATAGAAATAAAAAAGTTTCTAAAGGAACCAAGCCTTCTAACGCGTATTTTTAAACGATCACATTCCGATCCGTTAAAAAGTTCTAATAAATAATTGAATAGGGGTTGCCAGTTTCATCGCCGATTATAACGATACAGAAGGATTAAAAAAAAATATTAATAAATATCCTTTCTCCTAATGGGAAATGTTCACTAAATTTCACTTTTTTTAACTTGTCCAAAATTTGAGAAAAACAATAAGAACCTAATTTTTACTTCCTCCTTTGGAGGAGTATAATTTTCCTGGAGTATAATCGATCCCCTTAATTTTCGACAAAAAAATCATCTCCTAAAATTTTTTTCCAATTATTTAGAAACACTCTGTGCATTGTATATCCATATATGTATATATATATATATATATATACTAAATGAAAATACGTACATGTATTTTTCAATCTTTCTTTTATATCCAAGAATCTCACTGATTTAAAGTCGCGCTTTGTCCTTTTCTCTTTCACAATTACTTAATATTCGGCCAGCTTTCACATAGAGAAAAATACAGATTGTTTAATTCAATTATGAATAGATAAAAATTTATATTAAAAGTGCATATAAAAAGAATTAATCACACTTTTGTGCCGGCAGTCCGCTCGCAACGCTTTCTCCTTCTTCGTTCTCCCCCATCGAACGTCCACCTATCGCGAGTCAGTGACGAAGAATTAATTGCGCCAGAGTCCTTGGCGCTCCTCTCCTCCTCGCGAACGGACGGACCCGACATGGGGCGATCCTCTTTGTTCGTCCGAACGTGCCTTCCCGTATCGTCGTCTGCGTTACACGCGGGTGCATCGGCTGAAGACGCATATACGCACCGAGTGCTGCCCGCGGGATCTTTGGGCGCAGAATCCCCGCAAGATTTGTTCGCGGGTCAAGGATGTCGGGTGTTGGCGGGCAAAAGCCGATTGTAAGATAATCGTAGAAACAGCTTATCTGCCGCCGTATCGAGATCGCGATAATTCCATCTTAATGCCGTTGCTTTTATTTACCTTATCAATTTACATTTCAACTCTTCGCTATTATGGAAAAAACGACGGATTTACAGCAACATTCAGAAATATAATATATGTAAAAGCGAGGTTTTTTTTTTTTACGTTATGTCATATGACGTCAATTCGTGGAGAATTTGTTCGTGGATCCCTCGCCATATTTCGATTTTACTCGCTTAATTTTCCGCCCAATCTCTAGAGAATTGAATTAGTGTGTTTTTATTTTTGAAACACATTTTATAAGAGATAGTCATTTACACGAGTCTATTCTCTCTAAAAATTTTGGCTGACCCTGAAACTCAAGGCGGCGGGCTAATGCATCGTCAAAGGTCCGTGAGATCCGTCCAGAGAGATCCTTCCAGCACCAGAAAGGGGGGGGGGGGTCAGGGCGATCCGTTGCAAGGCCCACTCCATTATATCCGAACAATGTAACAAATAACCTCATCAGACTATCTCAGACGCCATTGTGAAGCATCATCCGACGTTCATTGGGGAATGCACCTTTGCCCGTTTTGTAAAAAAAAAAAAAAAAAAAAACCGCTTAGAAGTTCTGCTTCGTAAAGATTCGGTCGTCTCGGTCCGGCTTTGCGCTGGTAGTTTCATAATTCTCTCCTATATTTGTCAAACTTGCAGCAGTCATCTGCCTGCGTATCTTTACCCGTGTCCTCAGTAGCGAGAATACATATAACACTTTGGCTCATTAATATCCAACGTCAATCGATCGAAAAATTTATATTCCCCGAGTCTTATCAGAGTCGTAACGTTTCATTGTGTTATCTGTAAAGTCTCTCGGTTATTGAAATTAGAATCTTTGATTCTTTTTTTTTTTTTTTTTTTTTTTCAAATCGAAAAGACGCCAACTGTACGTTAATTAGGGATAAAATTCGCAAATGTTACCGGGCAATTATAGGAACTATGCCACAACTTAGGCACTTTGAGCGAGATAGCTTCTCGCGCGTGTTACGTGCGCGAGTCTCGCCTCGCGGGCCTCGTCCACCTTGTTGACACGGACATTGTTTAGGTCGCCGGCTACGCGAAGGCGACCTAACAAGCCCGGGAACAAGAACGACGCCGGCCGATTCTTGGCGCGGATCCACAACGACGTCGGCCGGACTAGCCAAGCGGGCTAGTCGCACGATCAATTCTACCGACCCACCCACGCGCGTCCCCCTGTATTGCCCCCCGCGCTCGTTATCCGACTTCCAACCTTTTACACACGTTGCCGTGTGTGTCTCCTTTATGCGTCGCTGGCCCGGCCTACGTCCTTCAAATCTCAAGTTTATCGCGAGAGCCGGGGGTGGGGGTGGGGTGGGGGGGGGAGTGAGAGTCTCTCTTGCTCTTCGCGCGCGAGACCGGAAGATCGAGGGGAGGCCGTGAAGGAATTTCGGATAGGTCGGTCCTCTCTCCTCTTTCAGCAGTTGCGCTTCTTCTTTCCTTCTTTTCTCCTCCTCCTCCCTCCCTCCCTCCCTCCCTTCCTTCCTCCCCTTCGATACGACGGCCGACAACCCGTTACCTTCTCCGTCCCGTATCAGATCGACTAACGAAACTTTATGGCCCCGCATCTTTTATGTTTCCTCGATCTCTTAGACTTTACGATCGCGCTCTCGCAAGTCGCGGGCACACGCGAAAGAATAAAGAACAAGCGGGACGGTTTTCTATATTTTCTACACATATTACGCGGACGGAAGATCGACTTCGAGATCCCCTTGAGCCTTTAGATAAAGCGGTCGGTAATGATTGGCGACATTAAATTTCAACCTCGAGGTGGTGATAATGTTATTTCGAGCGTACGGTGTAGATTAGCTCGCAGGATACGGTTAGACGATGGGTGGAGAAGCCGGTTAAGAGCCGATGACGAGCATCGGCGAGAAACTTTTACACACAAGAGCTTCTTTCTCTCTCTCTCTCTCTTCTCTTGGACGTTATCGCGAGGAATAGCGTCGTCGCGCCGGTTAAGTGTAATCAGCTAATAAACTGTGCACAAGGAGATATAAATTTCATCGGTGCATGGTTGTAACGCGAGCATATAACGTGATCAACGCTTCCCTCCGTCTGTCCTCTCAAACTGTCGTCGCTCTGCCAAAACAGCGGAATCTTTATAAATTGCAGGCTATTTATTACGAAAGCGTCGTTGCGCTATGCGACGTTTATTATGATAGTACATCAAGAATCCCCCATCCAGCGTCTAAGATGAATTAACCGTAACTGAAACACTATATACGCTGGCGTAGGACATTGATAAAGTCTTTCAGTTGATCGAAGTACTTGAAATATTTCTCCTAACCGCTTTTATCATTAGCTTATCTGCTTAACAATCTTGATGCGTTGAATAAATTATTCTCATATTATTATTATTATTATTATTATTTTTTTTTTTTTTTTTTTTTTATATAGGTGATTGCATAAGTTCGTGCCCGATTTGAATATAAACTTCAATAGATTATATTTTAGAGATAACACTTTTATTAATCAATTATATAATCTCCATTCTTTTCTACAATGGTTTTCCAACGATCTATAAGCTCGTCGATTCCATTTTTGAAGAAAGAACTTGGTTTTTCTTGAAAAAAGTTTGTAAGGTGGTTTTCGACAGCTTCCTCGCAATTGAGATTCTTGCCATTTAAACTATTCTGCAAAGACCGGAACAGATAAAAATCTGAAGGCGCAATATCTGGAGAATATGGCGGGTGCTGCAGAATTTCCCATTGCGACTCCTGCAGTTTTCCCGCAGCTTGTTCCTTTCAGTCAGGAGATGCGGCACCCACGTATCAAGCTTGGAAATGTATCCAAGCTTTTTTAAATGACGAAAAGCGGTTGAATTATCGATGTTGAGCCTCTCAGCAATATCCTCAGTTGTAATCCTTGGGTTTCTTTCCACTAAGGCATGCACAATGTCATCATCGATGCCAGAAGGCCGTCCAGAGCGGGGTTGATCCTCCATGTTGAAATCACCATTTCGAAATCTGCCAAACCACTTTTTGACTGTTCGGAGAGCAGGAGCGCGGTCGAAATAAACGCTTTGAATATTTTTTTGTGCAATCCCAACACTCACGCCTTTCCGAAATTCATATAGCATTACATGCCGCAAATGCACCTTTCGTTCTCCATTTTTAACGATTTCTCTTATGCACAAATGGACTTATCTCAACAATGTCTGACGCTAAATTGACATAAGACAACGTCATCTATTCGGTGTAAGCAACAATTACAACACGAAAACAATAAAACTCCGCCATGCAGTAACTTAATGCCATCTATGAAAATTGGACACGAACTTATGCAATCATCCAAATATATATTTTGTATGAAACAACTAATTTACATTATACGATGCAACACGGAGAGATTCGTATTCAATATCTAACAAAGACAAACGGAACTGAAATAAATAATAAAAAAAAAATATCCGATACTTTTTTAAATCAAAATATACACCTCGCTTGGTGACCGTTGCAGAGGATCTCGAATACCGTCCGCCTACGCAGAAAAATAATCCAAAATCGATGATTTTGTTTCGACGATGTCGAAATGAATTGAATTTAAAATATCCGCTCCGTGGGAGGTTGTCCAACGTGTTCCGAAAAATTATACGATGAAAGAGATTATCTTTTTACTTGTTTTACCGTCTTATATTTTGCCATTTTAATCCCAATAGCTGTAAATGAAACCTCATAATTGAAGAAATTTGACATTTAGCATTTAATTATAGATTTTTATTGAAGTTAATTCGAGTAGTATTATTTTTATATATATATTAAGAAGGAAATTATTTTATTAATATAAGATTCGGAGATTATTTTTAATTGTTTTTTGTAAGAAACTAATACATTTATATATAATTTATATATTTTAAAATTGAGATAGGACTTTGCGCACATAAATTGCAATTTGAAGAAAATATTTAAAAAGGTAAAAAAAAAAATTGAAAAGAAACTACATTGTTATTTAGATTAGTAATTATCTAAATTCTAATACAGACATTTTAGAGTTAATTATAAAATATTCATATTTATAAACAGAATTATTTATTTTATTAAAATTAATCTATCTTATATTAATCTTATTACGATTAAATATATTGCCGAATTAATTTTATTCGTTTTCATATCATTCTTTCTCACGGTAGGCCTGAATTACATATTTTGCAGCGAAAATCTTCTAAGCATATGACCAGAATATGTTCTAAATGACGCCTATACCACACACATATTGTAACCGCGTCGACTCGGTTATTCATGATTACGAGTGTTTGACGCGCAAATGTGGCTGCGTCGCGAAATGTAGGACGCGAGTTCGGGTCTAGGCTGAGTTATTCAGATTAATTGTCTTTTAACGTTGCTTGCGTATACAGAAACGGACGCTACGCGAACAGGGCCCGTTTCGCAACGCTAACTCGTGACATTGCTAATCATAATGTTAAATATTCACAGTGACGTTTATCGCGTAACTCTTTCCTCCTTTTGCAATTAAACCTTTGGCAGCCGGATTAAATTATCCATTTAAACACTGTCAGGTTAGACGAAAAAGATATATAAAGATATTCTCTCGCAGTGCGTAAGCCGTGATAATTCGCCAAGGCACAAATATCACGATAAAGATAAAGAGATCGATCTTATCTTTATCTCGAATGTATCGTGCAATTATGAAATAATTGTCATTTTGTCTCGCTTGATATATTTGTTAAATCGTTATGAAAAATAAATCGTAAACTTTCGTTATAATTATATAAATATTCGCAATTTTGAGATTTAAATTATTTAGCCTTCAACTTAATTAAAATTACGCTAACATTCTTTTAAATACATTTACGATAGTATAAATTTATAATATAAATATTATAAATATTTTATCAAAGAGAATTTGATTAAAAATGATATAAAGATAGATACGATTATGTTTCTCTCCGTTGATGTATTTTTATCTTGTTATTTTTTTTTTAATACGTATTTTAAAATATAATTAAATTATATTTTTGAGAGTATGCATTTTATCATAGAGGAAGCTCTCGTTTTCGTTGACAAAATTCTTTTTTCCAGTTTTCTATGCCAATGCGTTTAGAATGTTCCGAAACGTCGAAAAATCATATTCCTAAAAAATGTCTGTATGTATGTGTGTGTGTGTGTGTGTGTGTGTGTGTGTATGTGTGTATGCATGCAATATATTTTACAACCCCTAACTTCCGCAATTTTTGAGATATCGGGTTAAATTTTTTTTACATGGATAGAGTATCATTCAAGGATGGTTGCTACTGAATTTGATGAGTATCGATGAAAAGGTTTACTTTTTACAAAATTTTGAATTTTTTGAGAAATGTCAGTACACGCTGTAACCTTCGGAAAATTTGAGATATCGGATAAAATTCTTTTACACGTATAGAGTATTATTAGAGGATGGTTGCTACTGAATTTGATGAGTATCGATGAAAGGGTTTAATTTTGTACAAAATTTTGAATTTTTTGAGAAATGTCTGTACACGCTGTAACCTTCGGAAAATTTGAGATATCGGATAAAATTTTTTTACACGTATAGAGTATTATTAGAGGATGGTTGCTACTGAATTTGATGAGTATCGATGAAAGGGTTTAATTTTGTACAAAATTTTGAATTTTTTGAGAAATGTCTGTACACGCTGTAACCTTCGGAAAATTTGAGATATCGGATAAAATTCTTTTACACGTATAGAGTATTATTAGAGGATGGTTGCTACTGAATTTGATGAGTATCGATGAAAAGGTTTATTTTTTACAAAATTTTGAATTTTTTGAGAAATGTCTGTACACGCTGTAACCTTCGGAAAATTTGAGATATCGGATAAAATTTTTTTACATATATAATCTATAACGATTATAAAAATAAAAAAAGTGTGTAAATTAGAAAATAGCATATTGCTTCTTTATCTTTTTATTTCCTCTGTGAGGAAGCAAAAATTGAAAAAAAAACCGCATGCTTAAAGCAGCTTAAGCTTCTTAAAGTAAAATGATGAGGTGGCAGTGTGCAAGTTTCCAATTTGCACGACTCTACTTGTTTTCTACTAGATGTGAGAAAAAAATTTATCTCATAAATATCCAAGATTTTCTATGGTAACTGTTAATGATAAATTTAATTCTACGCATCGAGAGATGCGAAAATGCGTATCGTCTGTATTTCTCCGATATTCGAGAAACAATTATCTCGCCGATGTCGCGTTAAAATCGCGTACGATCGCGAAAGTACTCGCCGGGGATACTGGGACAACAGGGGATAACAACATCATAACGCGTGCAAATCACCGCGAAGGGATTCTGACGTATATCGTACGCCGACGTGCCCTGCACCAGGGCGAGAAGAAGACGAGAGAGAGAGAGAGACGGAGAGTGGTGGGGGGAGAGGGATAGAGAGGTGGACGGTAGCAGCGGTTACAAAGATTTGTAGGGACAGGTTCCGCGCGACTACCTACCCTACCTACGAGCAGGGCACAGCTGTTGCGTTCTCATCTCCTAGGAGAAGAGGATCTTCCTCGCTCTCTCCTCGCGTCGTCTTCGTCCTCGCGGTTTTCCGCTCGGCTTCACCTTCATCGTACACCCACACCCACACTCTCGCACCTCTTTGCACGCGCGTGTCTCTCGCTCTCTGCCTACCTACCTACCTACCTACCTACCTACCTACCAACCTACCTACCTACGTGATCCTGCCCGGCTAACACACTGCCACACTAACAACCGCCATTCTACCTCCGTAACGGTACATCACTCCGCTCCTATGTGGTCCTTTCGGTTATGTCGCAGCGCCGGGCAGCTGCGGAGAACGGCGAACGAAAAGACGGAATCGTGCGTGACAGAAAGCAAGAGAGAGAGAGAGAGAGAGAGAGAGAGGAGATGTTGTCGTCGGAAAGGAGCAACGGGAGGAAGGGTAACGACGAGAGCGAAAGGCGGCCAGTTTGGGACCCGCTACGGTACTTATTGTCGAAGCGCTGACGAAATTTCGTAAGCGGCGATCAGAAAAACGAGCAGTCAATCGTATATAGTTTTCCGCGATATATCCTGATTTCCTTTCAACACGGATCCCGGTAATTATACGTCCAACGCGAGCGTTTCTTTACGATAGGTATGACAATTTATTTCATAGACCCGATTCTTCCGGCTGACGTATTGATACGCACTCTTCGAATGTGAGGAAAATTCAGTGGATTTTTTTCTCGATAAGCAAAACATTTTTATCTCATAAATTATTTCATTTTTTTTTGTCTTAATTTTTCTCTACAAATATAAATATTTAAAATTATTAAACTTGTTTTTTTTTTTTTTTATAGATAATCTGATAAAATTTAAGACAAAATTCTATTTACAATTCTATATCCTAATGTATTGTATATTAATCTGTATTTTGACATGTCTTTTATAGATATCGGATGTGCATTTTACTCGTCTTAATATTTTCTGTACAACATGATTTGTAAATTGCATAAAAATGTTTTACACAAAAATAATTCTGTCTTCATGAATTAATGAGAGGGAGGGGGAGGAATCGAGAGAATTCTTTCCTGAATGATACGAAAATTGCAGATAAGTTCTCTATTGTAAGTCTACGACGTGCTCTTCACGACTGCCCCACACTTCTCGGGCCGTTGCTCCTTGCGTGCATGCCATGCGTGCATGCGCGCCCGTAGTGTCCGCGTCTCTCTCGTGCGTGGCAACTGAACTACGTTCGAGCGTGAACGCGAGCGCGAACGTGCACGCGCGAAGCGGGCTCCTCTGGTACTCAGGAGACGCGCGCGCGCGCATGCGCGCGTGCGTGCGTGTCGCGCGCGAGTACTTTCACACGGAGGTGAACAACACGCCACGGTATCCAGGCCAGGGGTTGCCAACCATCACACTAACGTCACTACTCTACCCGTATCACCGAAGATCTCGTCGACTCTCTCGTCGCGCAAACTCGTCTCTTGCGGTGCGCGAGAGTCTTGTCTCCTTTAAGTCATGTGTATATGTGTACACGTGCGCACGTATGCACTATCCGCCACCGGTCGCTGCAAAATCCTTGGTATTGAGCGCGATAACCTTCCTTCCTTGGCAGCGAGCATTGTTGCCTATTAGGCGTTCCTCATTTCGAACGCTGTGTCGAGGCCGAAGTCCTATCATCGACCATCGCGGACGAACGGAGGACAAGTAGTTGGGACGATAATGACAAATGTACGAAATATATAGATCTGTTCGTGGCGATTAAAAGACATGTTTAATTGGAATAAACAAATGCACGTGTCTCTTTATAATCTGCGAATCGTTTATATCGAATATATAAATTATATTGATGACAAGAATTGTCAAATTAATGTTAAAATGACAGTTTGTACATTTCACTATACGGTGAAATTATTTACACACAAAATAATATTATTAAGATTATTATTATTGTTATTATTATTATTATTATTTGAATTTAATTCCAGAAATATTGTATAAATTATGTATTAATATTATATATTATTTATCACGCATCTCTCAATTTTGCTAGAATTGTAATAGAAAATGTTATATATTTTTTATCACGTATTCTATACATATTTTTTAATACGACGATTTATTATTATTTTATGCATTCTTTTCTTTTTAAATACGTAATTTGTTAATATGAGATTGCAGTTTTAATGAAATTATATCCATGTGTTCTTGGTAAAAACGCCAAGTGTGACTTGTGTCGTATCTAAAGATGAATCTGTTGTGTGTGTCATTGTAATTCTTGACACGCGTGCGCACGCTCGACGATTTGACATTAATTGTGACGATTTTAACGGTTTAGATGCGGTCCAGGTGAAATTATTACGCGCACACTTGTCAGTGATATCAATAACGTCGGCTCTCTCTCTCTCTCTCTCTTTCGAAATCACAAATAACGCCGGATGCTAACAAGAGAACAACAGCTGTTTCGCATAATTTTCCTTGACGGCGGGGTCTTGTTTTACGGTGGAATTACTGACGACGTATCATCCCTGCGTGAGGGACTTTAGAAAGAGACGAAAGATCGTCGAGAGTAATAGAATTATATATTTTGACAGCCGACAATCTCTCTCGAATTTAAAAATAAAAATGAGATAGAATGTTTACTCGTATTATATAATCTTATATCTCGATATATTTTTTTTTTATTTTCGCTAATGTATTTGCTCCTTTCGGTAACATACGTCACATCGAATTTTCATCACGTCGAATTTTAAAAATTATTGCGTAATCTTGGAGGAATAAACGGGGGCTAATCTCTCCAATTCAAAGTTATATAACATCGATTAATCTTATCATTGAAATTAATTTTACAAGACAGTTAAAATAATGCAAACTGAAATATTAACAAATAGAACAATAAGATGTAAAAAGCAACACTATTATCCACGTTTAGAATATAAATTTTTCATCGACGGCCGATTAGAGAGTGTATCAAATTAGCGGGTTTTATGATTGTTTATTTTTCAACTAGCGTGTGAGATAATGATCAATGATTTACGTGTAGATACACCTGTCTGATGTTTTCTTGTTTATTTTATTTTATTTTATTTTATTTTTTTTTATTGCGACACAAGCAGCAAGGTGATACCTGTTCCGCGCATATTAACGTGCTCTACGTTTATATCGCTTGTTCATCGGCGAGAGATCGAGATAATTAGCGTCAAAATCACGGCGTCTCTTGCGGCGACTTGTTTGCGCATCCCGTTATGCTGCGACGAGAATCTTATCGTCTAGGACATCGATATTTTCCGTCGATGACGAGAGGTCGCTTGTCGAGATAATATCGAAGAATACCACAGCCGGCATTAATGATGACTCGATATTTGAATGAAGGATAAACCGATATTGGGTCAATGAAGATAAGCTTTTTCCAAGTCACAGAAATTAGAAATCTGTATGCTAATGATAGTGATAACGATAAAACGCACGAGTTTTTATATTTCGATAGTGAGATTCTATTTCAAGTATTTTTAAGATGATTTTAATATTCGCGAAAATTTTGAAGCTTTAGGGCTCAATAAAATTTTTTTGTATTCCAAATGAAGAAAAAATTCCGTCATATCTCTTCTTCTTCCACAATAATTCACAAGTTAAAATCTCGACGATTATTGTGAAGGAAAGATGGATCTTAAATTCACGAAAGAATCTAACGCGTCAAAATTCAAATGCATATCTGGGATATTTATTTCATATTCGCATCGTTCTCGCGATGTTCCGGTATTCATGACAGGAGATATGGCATGGTGCCACCTGGAAATGAGTCCCGAGACCCGCGGCGATTCGCCGCGGGTGCGAGCGTGTCAATTTAACGACGGCGGCAGCTTCGCGTACGGCGTCGGCATACCGAGGAAGACTTAAGGAGCGTTAAGGAACGAGCTAAGCGACGCAAGTCCTCCGTCGCGGGTATACACGCGATGCCAATGCCCTCGCGCGGACTTAGAGATAGTATCGTCTACACCCACACATCGACGTCGCGCAGCGCGCCTCTTTACGTCACGCGCTCTTTTACGCGCGAAGAATGGGATGCCAAGGCACTCGCGAAATTCAGTCTAGTACCCTTTCGCTTGAATCGAATTACACGTATAGTTTGCTGAACGCGACATTGATTTTTTCTCCCGTTTCATATCATAGCGAGAAGATCGTAAAGGGGTATATCCATTTGAACGTTCGAGAAATAAGTACATTTTCTAGATTTTTTTCAGCGCAATGACTCGATAAAAATTTTTAATTCTTTTGCGACATTAATACAATAATCCTATAAGTTCGAAAAAAAAATTTCTTTTAAGCTGAAAATTTTGGGATTAGAATTAAAGTAAAAAAATTAAAAATTTTTATCAAGTCATTGTTTTGTAAAAAAATCAAGAAAATGTACTCATTTTTCGGGGTTTCAAATGGATATGCCCTCTTTAATTGTGTGTGTTGAGAGTTTTGATATAGATTTGATTTGGCGAAAGATTTGGATCTTATTCCTATTGTAATTATAATGCTGCGGAGCTTTTATGAAGTTTTATTTAGCTTCGAGACGTAAATTCTTATGCCTATGTCGCAAGATATTCAATCTGGAAGCGATCTTCATCGATTTTTCTTACGAGTGCCGGTTAATTCGACGATTTATATCTTCACCCTTTTTAACAGAGTATTAAGATACACATTTCAGTTTTCAAATTTACGTTCAAAATACGTGACATTTCTTCAGATTTGTGTGAATTATATTTAAATATTTTTAAAAACTTTTATCGTGTCACCATTATTTTCTAGTTTATAAACGCGTATTCTAAACAAATATACTGAAGAGAAGATCTTGAAACTTAAAACTATATCATATTTAGTGAGTTTAGTTTTTTCATTATAATGTAATCGCAGATCTACTTCCTTAGACAAGTTTGGAATAATAATAATACACTTTGTGGTTATCGAATGAGAGAGAAGAGGCTCTTTCAGCCTGATTATATTCTTACAATTGCATTATCATGTTATCATGGAAAAAAACCGATCAACCATAATGAAAGTTCTATATTAAAACAAATTGCAAATGAGAGTGCAAAAAAGAATTTTAATAATTATAATCAAATTTATCAAAGATTGATCAATATATTTTATTTATTTTTCATCGCAATAAAATAAATCATGCTTCTGTTTAACCGATAGGAAAGATTTGCTTTTTTATTAAGATACAGAATACATATTTTTATTTCTGTACACGTGTGTCGGATATGCGAGAAAAGAAGCTGTCACTGTGAAGGAAGATATATACTTGGGAAAATAACAAGATATCATTTTTATATAAGATTATGATAATATTTTAATCATATTTACAATTTCGATATATTCAGGATTATTAGAAAATTGCAATTTTTACACAAAGGAGATTAATTTATAATAGCAATACCATAAAAATCTCATGCACATCATTCCTTGACCTGGCATTAAAATTACGGTTCATTTACATAATTACGTGTAAATTGAATAATACATACATATATACGCTTCAAATATATTTTTACATAAGACATTAAATATATATGTTTAATATAAGTTTCTTGAAAAAAGTATGTCATCGTGATTGCCGTGAAAAAAATTATTACAGAAAAAAGGGAAGCATATATTATCCATAAGATTATATTTTATAACGAGCGACTCAATTTTACAATTTTTAGAAGCGAATCCAATCTAGATCCCTGTTAGATGCCGAAGATTAATGGTTGAAAGCTATTTGAACAGTGGAAGTGACGCACTATATCAACAGTATGCCACTTTGTTCTACATCATGAAAATATATTTACTGGAACAATCGCGTGGTTAAGAATATCTATGTCTGTCTAAAATATTATACCTCATAAATCGCTTCGAAAACCGATATTCGATTTTTCCCAACGAATATCCATCAAAATACGCAAATAAGTAAAAGCTTTATTTATAGTATAACATTTATTTCTATATTTTTATTTCTTTTTTATTTTATTTTTTTCGTAAACTTCTTATGTAATATATTTTTTTATTATACATGATATTATCAAAGATCCGACGTGTAATAGATCTTAAGATAGCGCCCGCTACGTGTACATTCATGACTCTTAGGGAACTTACTCTTAATACGGAAGCGAAAATTTTTCCAGCGTAAATATTGTATTTACTTTCAAAATTTTCACGATGGAGTCCGTCTTTACTTGGTTTACCTCCGGTATCTTCGATCTGCCGGTTATTAACCCGAATGGCGTTAACCGGCTACAGCAGCGCCCGTTATCCGACTAGAAAGTGGATTGAAACGTGACACGCGGCCGCGTGACATTTATCGGAGCGACGCACGTGCGACCTATTGTAATTGACTTTGCGCCGCGCCGCACAGTTTCGGTAATCATACAGCGACGAATCGATTATCGAAATCTATAGTTTGGAAAAAAAAAACACACAGGAAAATAAACTGGAATGGAAAGATTTCAACGGCTTACAAAAATATAATTGAAGACTTGATCTTTTTTTTCAATATCTTTTCTCCATTTTAATTTTAAAAATTTTTGAGATCTTAAGAGATCTATTATCTCACATCTGTGATAATTCCGTATGTATAAGACGAAAAGTCTTACAAAGAATTTACAAAAACTTGGAGAGGAAAAGGAAATGGATAATATTGTGAGCGAAGCATTCGCGTATATTGCAGAAGAAAGCATGAATGGGATAAAAAAACGTCTTTGATTTACAATCGGCCGAGTCTCACTACTATAAATCATTTCTCGTGTGAAACGCACACGTTTGTTATGATCGCGTCAACTATTTCTACACACATTTAGATATACCATATGTATCGTATAAATATGTAAATCTAGATAATTTAAGGCTACCGGGCAAGGAATCTACGTCTCGCGGAATAGGATAAGATTATTGTATGCCGTAAATTCGAATGCGTTAGCGCGCGATAGATAAGCATAATTTTCTCTTAATTCATGTTTTTAGGGCAACGATGTGATTACTGGTTTGCATCGCGTATTAAAGTCGCGACTTTCATATTTATATATATATATATATATACTATGAATCTCTCAGGTACACGTTGACATGGATATAATATTTTACATTCAGATTTAACGAGAGCTGTTTGATAAACGACGCTGCGCGAATGCAATTTATTAAGTATCATGATTTTGTTATTACTCATACAGCGACACTTGAATAAGAACTATAGTGGGGTGGGACGCTCCGTCGACATCAAATTCCTTTCTTATGTGTTATCATTCACACGACGACATCCGCGCAGTAAAGTAGCTGTGCGAGACGCTCCGTCAAATTCATTTCCTAAACGCGATCGCGACAAGTATCGGAAAATAATTTGATAAGATAATTATCTACTTATCTTTTAAATACATTACCACAATAAGAAATAATTATTTCTTCAAAAATAAAATTTAAAATTAAATATATTTTCGACGCTTTATCGTTTGACATTTAACAGCATCTAAATATGATTCGGATTAAGATCGAGCAATTAAACAATCGATTCGCAAAATCGAGTAATTAATACAAGACTTCGCGATACATCAATCGTTTAATAAATATAATTAATCATAATTTAAAATATATTTTATAAACTTTAATATTCCCCGCGTATATATATATATATATATATATAATATAATATAATATAATTGTACATAAAATATTTTGGCAACGACTTTTCAATAACATGGTATTCAGCCTTCGTGACGTAAACATTGGCGCGCTATTGTTTACGTATCATGATTTTGTTATTATTCATACAGCGACACTTGAATAAGAACAATAGTGGGGTGGGACGCTCCGTCGACATAAAATTCCTTTCTTATATGTTATCATTCACACGACGACATCCGCGCAGTAAAGTAGCTGTGCGAGACGCTCTCCGTCAAATTCATTTCCTAAACGACGCTGCGCAAACTCTATTATTTCTCCTCTACAATTATTTAATCCGTCTCCTGATAATTATATCATATAGTGACGTATAATTGGATTTAATCGCCGGCCGAGAAGACGACGTGTTAATTTTCCATTTGCTCTAATTTCGAATAAAACGCGTACGCGTAAATAGACCGTTATAACGTTGAAGAATTCTGATGAACGACGATGTAGTAAACGTTCTCTTGGGGTGATCGATCTGTCTAATAGATATACTTCGAATAGCATATACAGAGTGGCCCCGAATGTGTTCCAGCCAGATTACGAGATCTTATAGGAAATTTAATTCTGAAGAAAAAATTTCCTATAAACATGAGTCGAAAAATACTTTCGTGATTATTTTACACATTTTTTTCAAATATCATGGAAAATGTTGCTTCCTTTAACAAAAAGTACCGAGGCAAAAGTTGTAGAAAAATTAAATTATCTTTCAAATCAGATCACAAAATGATTGTTGTACGTTCCATAGATTTTGATATAACCAGTTTCAAACGTACAAAAAGTGCTTTTGTCACTTATCGCTAGAGGGGGGGGGGGGACATTTTAAGAACAGCTTCTCCTATTACGTGCTATTTTAGTTTAAAGAAATTTATCTTATTTTCATAAAAGAAAAAGATTTTTATTTTTTATTTTTATCGTTTTTTTTTTTTTTTTTTTTTTCAAGAAATTTATTCAGTTTCATTTTCTTTTCACCTTTTGTTCTTCCTTTGCATCGGAGATTTTTGAGCGATAACTTCTTAAGGAAGCATTTTTCGATCCATGTTTATAGGCATTTTTTTTCATTTACTTATATATATATATATATATATATATATATATATATATATATATATATATATAAGTAAACAAAAACTTTATCATTGCTTATTTATTCATAGATATATCTTAAATAAATACATCTTTGGAAAGAATATATCTCTTTATCTTGTTTCCATATTTATTCAAGGAACATGATGTAAATTAAAATACGATGCAATTATTTAAATATGATCAATTACTATTATTTTTAATACATATTATTTATGCCGTATTAATATATGTCCTACCGTGTTTGATAAAATTTATGAAATGGTATTAAACCAAAAGTATTCAGAAACTAAGCATTAGAAATTTGATGGGTATCTCGAAAAAATTAATGGAATGAAATTGAATACGAAACACATTAAGTGATATTAAATTTCGTATACCTGGGCACAGATCTTTTCTTTAAAATCATCGAGCTCTTAACGTCGCGCCGCATTAAAATTTACATCGCGTGCAAAGTCAATTTTATGCATAAATCAAACGCACAATACACTTTTTAAAGTCAGTAATTGAACGAGTTTGATCTCGATGACCTGGATTATATTATTCCGTCGGTAGTATCAGTAAATGATAATCTCTCTTTTTTTGAAAAAAGTATATACTTCAGTATTTTCGTTAGTATCATAAATATTAAATTACGATTAGAATGGATTTTGTATTTTTTTAAAATACAGATTTTTTTTCCGTCAGTGACGGATTTTTTTTTTTTCCCCTCTTTCTACGACCAAAAACGTCAATTTTGTATAATATACATAGAGTTGATTGAACGAGCAGTCGGGTAAAAAAAAAAAAGGCTCAATCATTGATAATATTTACGATAGTTGACGCCATAGCAGAGCCTTTTTCGAGTAGTCGCGTTTTGGGATTCAAATTTTTCCCGACGACGCGCGCGCTCGCGGCGACGACGACGACGACGACGACGACGAGGTCGTTGCACCCGTTGGCCGATGAGCGAATTCGAGAGATCGAGGGAGGTACCTCTCTCCATCCGCCGTCGCTGAGGTTGTGGCGGAGTAGGGTGATGGGTGGTAGGCAGAGAGAGAGGTTGATGCCCGGGTTTACTTCCTAGTCTGGTTGCCTGTATCGACCGGATAGCGTCCCGCCGTCTATAGCACACACGAGGCGAGACGCAGACTCTGTGTCCGAGTCCCTCTCTCTCTCTCTCTCTCTCTTTCGGTCCATGTCTCTCTATTCGCGCGTAAGCCGCCGCAATTGTCTATGAAGTCGTTTTTCCTTATCTGCTCTTGCCAGTGCACGCCCAGGAGGGTTGTACGTTGCGCGCTCAAATGAAATTTTCAGGCTTAACCGCTTCTTGTCCAGTCTGTCTAAATATGACACTTTACAAGGAGTCAGAGGGCATCCTCCCTTTGCACTCTATCATGACATTTCTCGACTCTATGCAATTATTGATAGTTTCGAATGCTAAAACATTGATACCAAATAGGTATGAAGCTATCGTAGATAAATTTAGTATTATAATATAATTGGCTGGGGATTGTAAATATTCTAGAATAAATAAAAATTCAAAAAAAAAATCTATAGTAGATTAATGTACTGGAAACAATATAATACATATATATGTATCTTTTATTATTTATCTGCATATTAATAACAAGAAATATTGAAAAGAGCCAATAAGATATGAAAATAAGACTTTACTTTCTAATAAAGTATGAAGTCACTGTAGTATGTGTGTGTGTGTGTGTCGGTGAGTGCAATTTATAATAAATTTAAAAACATGAGCAAACTTTGGTGTTTTACTATATTAATTAAATATATAAATTTAGAAACACAAACAGGAAATTTATATGTTAATTATTGAATGTACAAGATCTTTGTAATTATTTGATAAAATGAAACATGGTAAATTTTACAAAACCGGACTCTGTGTACGACTGACGATACGACTGGGCCATATTTAACCGTAGTCAGCGTATAACGACCGCATCGCAAACCCGCGATGTAATCCTTTCGAGTAATAACACTGGATGGAGAAGAATGTCGAAACGTGTATGGGTATACACGCGCATCGTCGTACCTCTTTCGATAATATAGCAGACGAGCGTAGCGAGGAAGGGAATAAATTTCAGGGTGCGGTCGTTAAGTATTATCCGCCAAAAACTCGCTACACCGAGACGACGATTGAATGCCGCGGAAGGTGCCCGGGCTCTGCTCAATCAGCGAGAGGTGGAGATCGTTTTCGGCGTCGTCGGAGCAAGCGGCCGACTTTTTGCTCGGCTAACCGCATTGTTGTGGTCATCCGGTAAGGCTACTCTCGGTAAATTACCGTATTTGCCGGTAATGCCGGCCATGGTAGCGGACGTGTTATTAAGGGGGACCGTGAATCGTTTTTTTTTTTTGGGGGGGGGGCGTTCGTTTCTCACGCGCGTCCCAAAAACGCATTCGTGGATGCCCGTTACTTCCGTCGAAGTCGTTTCTTCCTCGATAAAAGTGCATTCGCGAATCAATCTTACGTGATCCTCCGACATTGTCGAAATATGATTAAATATGATTACTTCGTAGTCCGGTGCTCTGAAAATAAAGGCGATTTTTTGGGGGGGAATTTTTTTTTAATGAAAAGTATAAAACATATTAATTCTAAACTTTGCGCGTTTATTACACAACATTTCAATTGTATCCTGAATTTTTCGTGTCTTAAAAAAAAAAAAAAAATGGCGAACACGATTCTAACCGTTATAATCGACTGAAATATAGAAACCAAAAAGATTCTTAATCTCGATTATGAAAGTGGTTTATCGAGGGTGAACTAGAATTAAATCGATATTTGCAAAATTCAAATTTTGCGACTTAAAAAAACTAACCAATTTTTTTGGTGAGAAATTTTTTTTTTGCACGTCATTTTTTTATATTTTTTTTAAACTCTGGTTTATGCGATAGCCACACTCATACAGATTAACAGTCTTTTCAGTTTTTTTTTTTTTCCAGATAACTAACGGTTAGAATTATTTTTACCACGAACAATTTTTTTTTTTTTTTTTTTACTGGTTAGACTACTATAACTCCGAAACAAACAAATACTTTTGATTGAAAAAAATTCAGGATATACTTGAAATGTTATTTAATAAACGTGCAAAGTTTAGAATTAATATGTTTTAGACTTCCGTTTAAAAAAAAAAAAAAAAAAAAAAATTCCCAAAAAGATCGCCTTATTTTCAAAATGTCAAACTAGGAAGACCCCTTAAAAACTCATTTCATTTACTATGATAATATGAGGGTAATCTTATTTAATGATCCAAAATATAAGCAATCGTCAATTATGATGTAATCCTATGTAAACTAAAAGCTATTTTTTTTTTCTATATGAAAGAAAAATAATGCCAATCACTTTTATTTTGATGATGTTAAAATTCGCGTTGATTAATTATTCCTGTCTTTTGGTAACCGTGAAAAGCATATTAAGCGAAAGCGTGTTTAGATGTGTTTCACGTTGTCGGTTGCATATTAGAGTCTAAAATCGTTACATCCCAATGTTGCTCACGTTTTTCATTCAATTGTGATGTAATGAGCAAAATTACTTAACGACGAACAAACGCATCACATACGAATATCCGCACACGCGGCAAACCAGTTCTCCTTTAAAACGTATGCACGTCTTATATTTACATATATTTACATGCCAAACGATACGACAGATACGTCGATGAGCAAATGTGGAAAATGACTGGTTCTATCGGATAAGTAATTTTTCCGGTGTCAGGAAAATTAATGACGCGATGTTGCTTGCGTTTTTAATTTTCTCCCGGGAAAAAAAATTCTTGCCTTATCGTGTAAAATCGTATTAGCGGCAGTAAAATGTGCATAGGAATGACTACCATCTTGGCATTACAATAAAATAGTTAGAAATTACACGAATATACAAATTACTTGATCAGTCAATTCCCTAACGATATTTTATCAACTTTTATCATAATTTTTATTTAAAAGACTTGGTTTAATATTTTATACGTTATTATATACGAAAATATCTAGAAAAAGTAAATAGATAGTGTTAATAATTAATTAAAATCTTATCGCAACATAATGTAAGTTGCAAAAGGCATAAATTATTTGCAGAAAATGTTAGGATATATATTGTAATATTTTGCGAGCGCGATCATAAGGAATAATAAATTCGCGTTTTACTTAGTGTCCAAAAAATATAATGATTCATGTGTCAGACTAAATATACTTTATTTTAAATTAATTAGATTAAGTACAAAAATGAGATTTTATTAAATTCTTATTTAATTGAATTAAAAAATTATCTGGGACATATAAAATCGCGGCTATGTCACGCTAAGCTCACCAATTTCACTTTTACATATTTTACAAGCACTCTAGACCGAATCATCAAACGCGACGATTATCTAGTTTAGAAACGTTTAAAAGCGCAGAATGGATGATCACTCGAAGAAGATTCATTTCTACGAAAGCATCGCAGCGATAATATATATTTATAGATATTAAAATAGAGAGAGAGAGAGAGAGAATGAATCTATAAAATGATTATCTATGGCGTGTGTCGAAACGAAAATTGCGTTTAAAAAAAAATCTGCATTCGAGAAACTTTAACGCAATTAATATAAATAGTATGAACGTAGGATTGTGTCAAACGGGAAGCGAAATTTTAATCAGCTTTTTATTTGTCTTGTAATTGTCGTAGCCCATGATTCGATTTCCAATTGCAAAATCAGTAAACACATCACGGTACACAATCGGGCTTTAATTTCGACCGGTACGGACGAATACACCTGCGCGAATCGATTGACGCAGCAGTCGACAGAGTGGCTCGTCGTTCACGAGTGCACCTTTACACCTGGCGAATCAATGCACTCGATCAATGATCTCGATAAACACAGATTCGGGGGATAATGGACGTATATTCGAGATCGGGCTCTCCGACGAACCGTCTGCGCTCAATCAAAGAGCATTTGCTGCAATACCATACCTCGAAGAGGGTAAACGTCAAAGTTCCACGTGCGAACGCGAAACTCATTAAATTAGAAAGTTGGAATCATATTATTGATTTAATTATGTTTAATGGAAAGATAATTTAATATAATCTAATATCCTCTTCTTTTTTTTTATTATTTAATTATTTGAGAAGGTTCTTTTTAATGGACATAGATAATTTGAAAATATATAATTATACGTATGTGTTTGTAATTTATTTTAAAAAGGACCACGAGGAGGGGTTAGTTAACTGCCCTTCAACAATTTCGTCGCAGAGCTTAATTTATTGCTTATTTTCGAACTATTAATATGACGAACTATAATTCATGAATTTTATATAACGTGTACTTTACTATATATAAACAAATGGTATCAAATTATTTATTAATCTTACATATTTATTACGTTTCTTTAGTATAAATAATTTGAGAAATTCATAAGTGAAGCTTAACTGGACGATGGTGAAAATAAATTATATCCGAACATCGTTGTGAATCGATCCGCAACCTGCAAAGTGACCCGTGATGCACCGCGATTTGACACGCGCGAGCAATTTGGGGTTGTGGGCGGGGTTGAGGACAGCTGGTGGCGTTGAGAGCTGCTGCGGGGTGGCGGAAAGAGTGAGAGAGAAAAAGAGAAGGAGGCGAGGGGAGTTTGCGAGGGACAAAGAGAGAAAGAGAGAGAGAGAGTGGAAGAGGGAGCGAAGGTGAATACGGTAGGGAGAGTTCGCGTCGGATGGAGGTGGCGGATGGAGGGAGGAGGACCGATCTCCCGGTCGAAGGGATGGTGGAAGGATCGGAAGAGGGCGGCGGGTCGCCGGCGATGGTGGCTGAGAAAGGTCGGTGAACCCGGGGTCGATACCCGCAGCAACGCAGCACCGACCAACCTAACATCCACCCCAGACTCCCTCTGCCTCCGCCAGCTGATCTACCTGATCTCCCCGATTAAATTGAGCGCGCGCGCGCGCGCGCGCACACCGTCATCCGAGCTCGGCTCGGATGCGCCGCCAATGTTGCACGTATATATATATACATATATATATTTACGCTAGTTTTGAAATTTATTTTTGAAGGCTGCAGAAAAAAATTGCTATATATATATATATATATAATAATAATGGTAATATATATTGTAATGTGAAAAGTGGAAATTAATTACAAGGTTTCTGTTTTACAATTAATATTGAAATTATCAAATTTGTTTCAACCGTATTATCATAATTAAGTTCATAATTAAATTCAAAAACAAAAATTGATTAAGAAAGTATTAAATAAATAAAAAATAAGGTTTATTTTTTACGCAGAGGGAATAAAATCGTTTTATACTAATGATATCTCGCGACCGCGCGTACCATCATCATCCATTCGATCGATCGTGAACACGCCGTCATCTCGTATTATATTTAAGTGATTATTGACGAGTGATATAACGTGGGACGTGTATCGTCCGCATGCCGGATTATCACTTGTAAATGTATTATATGGACCAGTAGCGCAAGAACTCAAACGGGGTCTCTGAACTCAAGATACGATCTCTCCGTAGCGCTATCTATCTATCTATCTGGCTTCCAATGGACATATATACCTATACACCGTCTCTCCTCTCTCTTCGTGTGATCTCGTATATAAATACACGAGATAAAGCGCGCATGCCGGCGATGCATATATTCATGCATAAATCCACATTTGCTTGCCGACCATTTAATATTAACAATTTCATCGAATCTTTATTTCATCATCAATCTATATTTCGATTTTAAAAGTTTTCTCATTTTTTTTTAAATTTTTTTTTTTATTTTTTTTATTAAGCGTCATTATTAGCCGACATCGATAAATTGATTGAAATTTTAATTATCTTCATACGATGTACAGTGAACTTTAGAATGAATTTTTTAGAATTTTTCGATGATTTTGAAGTTCTTTTCTTGTAAAGAAAAATTTTCAAGTGGCCTATTATTTTTTGTCAGTGTTTTTTCATAATATTTTTGGATAGAATTATTAAGAATTATTAAGAATTTTTTTTTTTTTTTTTTTTTTTTTTTTTTTGTATGATGTATTCAACATTATTTGTTATTTTTCGATATTATCAAGATTATCTTTACTGCAAATTTCACATTGTCAATCGTACTGAATGAAGATGAGATGCATAATGCAATGCAGGTCGGATACGTTTCGTAAAACGTTTTCCGGGGGTTTCCCCCGAATTCATCGCGTGACGTTTCGCCGACACGAGAATCGTACGTGTTTGACGTACATCGCGTTAATTTTTCCGTTTCTTTGAGTTTACGAGCGTGTTGCATAACGCGTTGTCTCATCATATCGGATCCATTAGATCACGGAACACCGATACGTCTTAGCGCGATGTCGCGTAATTACTGTCGTGTTAACTGCATTATTACTGCATATCGATGATTTGAAATTATTGATCTAGTCTTTGACGGTTGTTTATTCGTACGACCAATCGCAGAATTGCAGTGCGGTAGCAGCATGAGCAAAATGGTAGAATTTTTTTTTTTTTTTTTTTTTTGTAATTTATTAAATGATGAATCTATTACTTTTCATTTTTATTAGAATTATTTAATTATTTTAAGGAAAATTTTCCAACGAAACATTTAACGATTTAACAATTTAAAAAGACTGTTTATATATATATACATACTGGGTGGCCCATTTTAATCCATCCAGTCGAATATCTCAAAAACCAGGCCCGGAAGAGAAAAATGTTTCAGACAAAACTTGTTTGGTTTCGAGGGGGCCATAAGATGGTACCATTGGCTTGACCTTGAAGAGTCATTTGAAGGTCACGTGAAGGTCAACTTTAAAATCTTAAATGGAAAGCCCCATTTTTTATTTAGCATTCTTGTAGCTTGCCTCGAGAACTTTCCAAAACACTATAATAAACTATTTTTTTATTCAGTACTTTTTGAGTTATTTTCTATCTTTAATCTGACATCTTTTGATACAATATAAAAAATTAAATATCTCATAAAATAGTTAGTTTTTGATGATCTTACCGTAATACTTTTATGTACAGAAATAGTTTATATATATATATATATATCCATCCAATCTATGAATAATTTATTTATTAAATGGCAAATTATTCCAGCGAATAATTTTGTCAGCTGATTAATAATTTCTATCTTATTTTATATATAGTTATAAAATGTTCGTGTGAATTATTTAACAAAGAATTATTTTATATAATATTTTAATTAATGAAACAGTGGTTCTTACAAATTAAAATTAAATTCGCGATTCGCGTTACGATTGACGATCGATCGCAGTAAAATATTGTATTTTCATCCGCTCGCCTGTGTGCTGCCCGTTTCTAGAAAGTTACCCAATGTACGTGTAGCGTCGAGTTTCTCTCGCTTTGCCGGGCACTTGTATCAATCCTTGGCGAATACGACGCACGCTCCGCGGAGTGGAACAGATAAACCCGACGCATTATCTATTCCTGTCGTATGTAATTTCTAGGCGTAGAACGCTCGCGGTTCGATCGCCGCATCGGCGTTAACGATAACGAGCTTTACCCGAGAGAAGCAATCTCGTGATAACGTATTTTTTTTTCCCCCCATCTCCTTGCGCGTCGCGCAAAAGAGCGTCGTCCGTTCTATCGGCGTGTTCCACTTCTTAAGAGGGATTCGCAGCCGATCAATATTTCGTGCCGATACATTTCGAGATATTGATAACATCGTTAAATACCTGAAGTGCGATGGAATTTAATTTCATCTGGCGAAAATTATTTAAAGGGGAAAAAAAAAAATGTCTGTCCGTCCACAATATCAACGAGATGGAAACTTTAAACGACTTTGGACGACAGAATATTGTCGATACTTTGATTTTGACGATGAATATCGATCGTCAATCAGATTCGGTTTTTTTTTTTTTTTTTTTTTTTTCCCCTCTACATCCGCACGAGCGTATCTCGGTTCGTGCCGATGTAAGGGAAGGGAATTAATCATAAATCATAGTGTGAATTTAGACGATGGGAATTATTTACGGCATCCTTAAATGGACTACGGGATTCATAGAAGTGTATTTCTTGTTTACGATATAGCACGGGATACGACGGTCATAAAAGATAGCGACTATCGTAAAGTACAATATTTTGAGATGCGCTGTCATCTCGTTGTATTTTTTTTTTATTTTGTCCCTCCCCCCCCCCCCCCTCCCATAGATTATTTTATAAAAATATTGCTTTATGTAAAGAAGCTAATTTTTCAAATTCTTTTATTGTAGCCAACAAACATCGCGAAGTATCTATGAGAAAATTTTTTTCTTAAAATTGATCGAGGGCTCCCTTTTATTCAAATTCCATTCGATTTTATACAATCGATATCCTTCCGCTTAGCTCTTAATTTCTTCTTAGATTCACATTATTATCATTATTATATTGTAATTATTAAATAAACGGAATCCTATGTTTCCTTATTCCTTATTTAATTCTACATTTTCCACGATCGATTTTTAAAACGATTGAAAAAAAAAAAAGAATCGCGAGAACTTTCTTTCCTCGGTTAATAGATAAGTATCGCCATGTTGTTCGTTTCGGAGATACATTAAGAAGTAGTTTTCTATGGAGGATGGATTTTTGGCGGCCCGATGTTTAAAGCGCGCGCACACACACACGTGTTAGCGAGCTCGAGTTCGGCTTTAAATCTCGAAAAAGTACGATCGCGCAACCGACCCTTGGGGAGGGGGGGGGGGGGGGCGCGATGCATGAACGATGAGCAGCAACGGGTCGCGATTGAAGCCGGGGGCCTCTCTGTGTGTTCCTTGGGACGGGCAAGGCTCGTTAAGCGTCCGTCGTGAGAAAAGAGGGTCGGATGTGCATCGGCCGGTTAAAATGTAGGGCAGTGCTAACGTACGTCCTTGGTATTCGTGCGGTTAAGGCGTACGAAATGGCGAAACATTTTACCACCGCATTCCGAGAGATTGCCGCGAAGATTTTTACGACAGCTCCGGCGCATCTTGCGCGTAACAGTTGATTTCCTTTCCAAGCACTTTCACCCGGGTGAATCACCTGTTTTCTGGAAACGCAGTTCGTTTCTAATATCGATCATGATAATCGAAAATGATTTCCGATGTGATCGGAAAATACAATAGCATTTTTCCAGATAGAAAGAGATTCAATGGAATTTATTCTGTTCGTTTGAATAAAAGAAAATTTTCTCACAATTAGTAATATATTTACGCTGAAGATAGAGAAAATTGTTGAGAGAAAATAATTTATAATTATTGTAGATTTATAATTAAGATTTTATTAATTTATTATCAATATAATAATAATATAATAAAAATTTTCTCAAAATTAATATATATATACTAAAGATAGAGAAAATTGTTGAGAGAAAATAATTTATAATTACTGTAAGTTTGTAATGAAAATTTTATTAACTAATTATTATTAATATAATAATAAATATTAGTTTTATTAATTAATTAAATTGTGATAATCGTAAAGATAAATAAAGATGACATTGCAATATTTTTATAAATCGGCAAGATAAATCGATAGCCACAGTTTATTCTTGATTTATTTATTCTTGTCAAACGAATCATCTATACGATCTACGTGACGGAGAAGATCTCGAAGAATGTATCTATTATATTCAGTATCCCAATTATCCTTATCGAATCTAATTTTACTCGTTCCTTTATTAGAAAGGGGCGGCAAAATGCCGGCCGACGAAGATCGTGCAAATGAAGAAAGCATGGACGGAGAGTTTTACGACAGAACGATCGATCCTCGTAGCCGGTCACGCGTTGCGGTTTTGCGCCCCGGAGTAATTATCGCGGGTATATTTTTTCGCGCATAAATCGAGAGCATGCACAGCCCCCGGGGATTTGTTGCTCGTCCTCGCGATAAAGTCTCTCGTTCACGAGAGCTTTACTTAGCATCGCGATTCAGCCGAATACTCATTTAATATTAACCGTGATCATTAACAAACGACACTATACGCTTTACATTGATACAATATCATTCTCGTCTCATGTGTATCGTAAGGCGGAAATTTTATTTCTTCGAGGAAGGAAGCGAAACGGGAAGGGGTAGAAGAATATAAAGCGAAGGGGCATGAATTTTCTTTTACTTGATATCGAGAAAAATTTAAATAGAATATAATTTAATTATTCATTTTTTATAGCTTATTATTAAGGTATAATATTGAAGATATTATGAAGATAAATTAATTAATTTATAAATATATAATTAATAATTTTTTATGCGACGTTACTTTTCAAAACTGATGATGATATCTAGATTAATGACATTAATAATACAATAATTGTATAAATCATAGAATCTGCGAGATGAAAAATAATGGGCACCCTGTTTGAAATAATTTCAACCTTTATTGCGATATGTTTCCTTATATCGGAAATATTTATTATCAACAATAATTACTGCGTGTCGACTTGTACGTATCTCGTTCTGCTTCGTAAATCGATAAGATGTCGATCGGATTATAAGAAACTCCATACGTACTGACGGGGGTGTGTGTTAAGCGCCATAAATCGATCTAACGGAACTCTGAATACGACGATAAAACTAGAAGAGTCGCGGCTCCCCCGATGTAAATTCAGAGAAGGTCCTCTAAATCCCCGCCAATAAAACGCGAATATTAAGGAACTTAAAATGTACGCTGTAGATTATATTATTTTAAATCACACATCTTTCATATTTTATTAAAATATTAGGTGTACAACTTTGCTTCCGCCGGTTTTTTTTCCCCGAAATTCGAGGCTTTATTGTAAAAAACTGGTTATACATTTATCATTCAAAGTATTGTCCACTCCCAATGATCGTGCCAATTCTTTTTGACTTTGACTCGAGTCTTCATTAAGTAATGCCTCCAATTCTGCATCTTCGAAAACCTTCTCCCTTCCACCGCTATGCCGGTCTTCGACGTGAAAATCACCGTTCTTGAAGCGTTCAAACCACTCGCGACACGTTCTTTCGCTAATAGCGGCTTCACCATAAGTATTTGACAGCATTCGATGAGCCTCAGCCGTAGATTTCTTCATATTGAAGGAGAAAATTAAAACCTCCCGCAAATGACGAGAATTTGGCTCGTAAACTGACATTTTCAATCGAGAATAACTTTATGACGCGGACACAAATCGACTAATGTTTCTATGGGGTTATGTTGACAGATGCCCAAGTTTATCGCATGACGTCTACGATCTATTTATTTCGACCGCTACTTACCGCTAAAGCCATCTATAGGAAAACGGCGGTAGCAAAGTTGTACACCTAATAATAAAATTGCTTTTCTCTTTCGTTGCAAAAATTTTTTTCTCCCTTTGAAAGAAAATTTTATATTAAAGTTTATATTATTACGTACAATTTGGCATCTATTTGGTATAATACAAAGAGAATTTATTTTCTGTCATAGCGTTATTTTACATCTTCTTTTTACATAAGAATTTTATTACTCAGAAAGATAAACCGTTAGCCTCAATTTTAATATTCACAAGGGATTTTTATTAATTGACGATTTCAATATGATGTCAATATAGGATCAGAAGCCTCACAAAATGCTTATTTTTCTGCTGATAAAAATTAATATCACGAAATACATCATGCGTGTATATGATCCTATCTTGCCAAACTACATTTTGAATCGTGCGTAGACCTTTCGGCAATCGTTCATCGTCATTTTTTTCCTGTTGTTCCAGCAAAAGAGATTCACGTTTAAAAATAGTTGGAAATGCAGAAAAGAGGTCAGTCAACGCGTGCATTGATTGTCGTTCGCGCTAATTAACTTTACAAAAGATTTAACTTAAACGGGTTGCATGCCCGTCTGTCACCATAGATAAGCGCAACGATATACACGTTATCGCGTTCAATAAAAGATAATTATTCCTGCGCTGTGTCGAAAGCTGTCATATCAAGCGCGAGGTATCAAAGTGTCGGCGACCCTCGCCGACGTCAATGAATACGATGTTGACAGCACCTGCGCTTCTGAAGCTTCGCCGAGTGTAAGATGACAGAGAATCTTCGGTTTCAGCGGGTGTCGGTTCTCGGTGTCGATGCGCCGCGAGTTCGCTGAACCTATCGAATGAATTCGCAGATTATATACGTACCGATGATGATACAATACACGCGTTCTCTAAGCCGATCGTCGATAAATTCGCTTGTGTACGGCACCAAGCGTGTCTTCCCCTAAGGATGTCAAGGCCACGACCTAATGAGAGGTCGTTGCCACCGACTGTCTTTCTCTTTCGCTTCCTCTCGTCTCTCTCCCTCTTTTTATTTTTTTTTCTGTATCTTTCGCCCGATCCACCGTTAGCGCTATTCGAAGCATCTACGCAACCGTCATTCTTTACGCATTCCAAAACGACAGAGTCATATAGCGCCTTTTCGCGTAATCCTACGTAAGCACGGGATCACGGTGTGATGACGAACTGAAAGAAATCAATTAAAACAAAAACAAAAAAAATATATATATATAGGAGATAAATTTGATGCTTAGACAAATATTTTTTTATGTAAATATGTGAATATTATGTGTCTTTGATTTACCCTATTTTGCAAATTTTTCTCGGGTGTTATTTTTGATGGCGATGCATCGAGAAACGTGATACCCAGTAGAGCGACGGGAAGGTAAAGATCGGCTTATCTTCGATATACACGCTCCCGAGTAGATATGATTTGTGTTAACGGCTTCGTGCCATCGTCATAAATATTCAGCGCGCGTCGCAGATTCGGTATTTCAGGGTGGCACTTTTTTTTTCTTTTTTTTTTTTTCTTTTTGGTTCACTTTATCAGCGGCATCGAGAGCAAACTCGTCGTGAGTGTAGGATCGATGTCAATGACCCCGTCATCGAATCGTCGACTTGGTAACTCGAGCTTATAATAAGTCACGTTAGAGAAGTTGCGCGTACGACGCGACATCGCGATGCGTGTCTCTTAATCAGCGGGCGATAAGAATACGCTGTAATTAGAGACTGATAAGTATCCGGTCGCCGTAGACGCGGCCTATTATATCGTGAGTTATACGATCTTTATCGGTTGTCGTTCCGCGCCGGGAGGCATAAACGAGAAGAGAGTACCTATCTACGTCGGCGCCGTTATATACGACACTCGTCGTGATACATTATCGAAGTTTTGCGAGGGAGGGGAAAAGGATATAACGTGCGTATTCGCGATAAGGGAATAGCGCGTGATCGTTTGGGCGTTGGATCTGATTAAAAAATTAATATCTCCTGTCATACGACTCGGTAAACGCTGACGTCGATACGCGACTCCGCTATCTTTTGCCAGATTTTCACTGTTTTGTCTTGGAATTCTTATCGAGAGATTTGAATTCCCCCCCCCCCCCCCCAAAGATTATTTCTGAATCTCAATAGCATCTTTTTTTGACAAATACTATTTGATACAAGAGAATTTGTGTCTATGAATTTGTTTAATTTTACAAAAAGGTATTATAAAAATATATTTCATTTGTTTAAATTTTTTTTTTTTTTTATCGAATATTTTCCTAAAATTATTTAAAAAGTTTTATAAGAAAGAATGTGTTAAAGACAGAGAATTATTGGAGTCGCAATGCCACATACGCAAATATACATTTGTTTTACGTTTAGAAAATAAGATTTTTTTTTAGTAAATTGCCTGAACAAAGTTCAACCGAAAGGATGATATTCTGTTTTTTTTTTTTCTATTTTCCTTAACATTAAATCGCGACCAAACGAAAGCAGCATGTATCCCGCTTCGCATCGGTTTTTTTTTTCTTTTCGCGAGGCTGATTTATAGCATGGCCCTCGGTCGGATCGCGTTTATGGGTAACGAGCAACCTATAGGTTAGGGAGATAGGTATACCAGGTATATAAATATGAAACCGGAATTTTTGTATAGAAAATACACGTTTATTGTATGAAAATGATAAAAAATATTTTATTCCAAGTATCGCCCATTGCTAGCTATACATTTTTCCCATCTCTCTGACAATTTGTGGATGCCACGCCGAAAAAACTGTTGCTCCTTTGAGGCAAACCAGTCATCGAGCCATTTTCGTACATTTTCGTGAAGAAGTGAAGCGCTGCTCGGCAAGTGCGTGGTCCCATCGATGCAAATAAGTAGTAATCGGATGGAACCAAGTCTGGTGAGTAAGCCGCATGCGAAAGTATTTCCCAACTAAACGCCTCAATCCTTTCCTTGATCGATTTTGCCGTGTGTGATGGTGCATTATCACGAAGCAAAATCACTTCGCGTTGCCTTTTTTGATATTCTGGTCGTTTTTCACGCAAAGCTTGATTCAAATCGAATTGTTGTTGCGTTTGAGCGTCATCCTCATCCAACAATGTTTGCAATTCTTCAAACTTTTTCGATGGTCTTCCACGTTCTTCGTTTCTCACGTCAAAATCGCCACTTTTGAATTTTTTAAACCACTCAAAGCACTGTGATTTACCAAGAGCATGCTCACCGTAAGCTTCGACAAGCATTCGATGCGATTCTGCAGCAGTTTTCTTCAAATGGTAACAGAAAATCAATGCTGTCCGCAAATCGTAGTTTCCAGGCACAAAATTCGACATGTTCAACGCTATTAAAAACTATGCTGTTGTATGAAACTTGTATCGTTGTGAGTTGAAAATCTTTATCAGATGTCAAAACAAGAAAATGGCGCCAATGACGCGGTTTGACGGTAACTACATTGACAGCTAGGGCCATCAATGGGCAAATTCCGCTTTCATATTTATATACCTGGTAGATACTAGATACCGACGTATTTCGCTCCCATCAATGTCAGGCAAAAGCTGATGGGCGCAAGGACCTCGGCGACGTGATGCGGGGGCTAAAATCCTTACGAACGAGCCTGCCGCGATAGCACACGCAGCACACATAAACAGTGCTATAAAACGCTTTATATTCCTGCTTCGTGAGCTCGGGTCGGATTATGCGCGAGTTTTCTAAGCGTGCCCGAAAGCGAACAATAAAATCGTCTCCGGCAATTGTTTCTCGCGATCGTGTCAACGCTCGTTTCACTTTCTCTTTCAACCCTTTTTCGTCCCCTGCTAACTAACCGCGCCAAACGTTCAGTTTTCACGCTCGCTCTCACTCGACAGATAGATAATTTATTCGTAGAATAAATATTTATCTTTTCTGCTGCAGCCAGTATTATCGAGCGATAATGGTAAGCTGTATAGATCGCGTTTCACACAAATAAGTTAATAGCGTGAGCGGTGAAACATACGTCGAGACGTTTCGTTAAGGAAATATGATGGGAGAATCGGTTTTAACTTTCTTTCTTTTTTTATTTTTACTCAAAAATTTTTGAATACGTGAATACGTATCGGAGAACTCTTTTCTCAAAACGTTCATTTCTCGTGAACTTTTATAATTTTTTAAATTTATAATTCTTTCTCATACAAACATATAACACATTTTGACTTTCTCTGCCGAAACTGACAGCAACTTGACATGTGAAAAAATCTAATTTTTTGAAATCTTGTATATAATTATCTGGAAACGTAAAATCTTATATATATATAATAATTAATTCGAGAGATCCATCGAGACAGTTTCTACTCAAAGTATTATAATAATTGTCGAGAATTGAAAAATGACACTTTTCACGGATATTAATGTAAAATCAAATATACTGCACCTTGACCGGGCTCGAATCATTTTGCGAGCTGCTTTACGCAAAGATGACGCATAAAGCCGAGGCGTAGCTGTAAAGGGTTAACGTACGATCGATTCCGTGATACTTTATCGGTCACATTTTACGTTGCGAGCGGGCAACAAAACGAAGTAGGAATTCCAAGGTTTTCGTCAGCGAGCAAATAATTCTGTCTCGGCCACGAGAGGTGCACGGAGGATTCATAACGTACAAGCTGCAAAATGCGTTGCACCTCGAGCGATCTCCGGACTCGCATAAAGAGGGCGCTCACGCAGCGCGAAGTGAAAGTAACATTCTAGACACGTGATGCGGCATCACGCTACACACGCTACGGAAAGGAAAAAAAAATAAGAAGCTGACGCGTGTGTGCGTTTATACACGACACTGTCCGGCAAGTAGCACGCGTTTCTTCGATCAGCGGAATATCTTTTTTTTTCTTTGTATATCCGTTCCCCCCCCCCCCCCCCCCTATTGTCATCGATACGACTGGTCGATTGTAATTTATATGTCATTTCGATAATGTATTCGATGATAAATATAATTTTTTTTTTTCTTCTTTTATACGCGCGATATATATGAATATAAATTTTGTGTTTGAAATTCCTCGATTGATCGGTCAAGGAACTTCTCAGGGAATTCTTGAAATGAAATTTTATTCTCAAGGAAGTTTCATGATGAAATCTCCAAAGACTCTCACTTTACATATATCTTTACATTATCCTGATATGATAAAAATAATTAAACTCGATATTCTTTAATTTTCTATTTATACACGAGATATATATCGCAGACACGTGTACATATAAATAACTATTACAGATCGATATAAGCGTGTCTTAATATAAGCATTCGTATATCTACATCTGGATATTATACACTTAACGACATAAATATGTCATAAGTATTTTTCCGGATTCGCACATTCGCGTACAATGCCCGCTGGAAAAGAATTGTTAACTCGACTAAATCCTTTCAACTAAATATTTATTACATTTTTTTTTTTTTAATTGGAATATGTTAGTATTTACGTCAAGTACACACACATCGTGTTAGATTTAAGTTATTTGTCGTATTTCACTTAAATATATAAATATTTCAATTTAAAAAATCAAAATTAGTTGAATGAATTTAATCAAGTTAACAATTTTTTTTCGGTACATCAACGTATATATATATTTCTTTTCTCTCTTCTTAACGACACCGTGTTTCGTCAACATCCCCAATCGTTGGCGGTGTGCACAGTCGTTTACGATCGTGGTGCGTTTAACGGGTGTCGACGTCAAGAAAGGGTGCGGAAAGAAGATGAGAAAGAGCGCGGAAGAGGAAAGGGAGGAGGAGGAGGGGAGGGATATGTACGCGTCGTCGTCGTCGTGGATGTCGGGGGCGGCGATCTCCGAGAGCGGTGAACGGCGGGAGGACGAGAGGCAAGAGAGAGAGAGAGAGAGAGGAAGCGGTGGAAGGGTGACGAGGGATGACGGTGGGGTCAATACCCTCGTAATCTCGCTGAAATGCACTTGGATGCAACCGCGCGCCAAAGTGCGCTACTATCGCTCCGCTCTGCGTCAGAAAGGGAAAGAAAGAGCGAGAGAGAGAGGGTTTTTTTTTTTTTTTTTTTTAAGTTGATGATTGTGAATTATTAATGAAATAATATAATACTTTGATATAATATTTTCTATATTTTTGCTCACCGCGATATAATATTTTTGTCTATTTCGGGTTATGTAAAATCGCACGTAATATAGGGAAGATATCGATATATTATCGAATAACAAGCGTACAGTTGATGAGAATAAGGAAAGGATTTTTTACAGCAACGGATCAGTGAAAGTCTATGCGAATAATAAATATGCGTATATATGTTAATAAAGGGGGGGAGAAAAAAAAAACACGTTTATATAAATGTCATGCACGCGAGGAATGTTAACCAGTTTAAGGATTCAAGGATTTTTTGGGGCAGGCCAATATTTTATATTGCCATTTTTATTTTCGATTATTTATTTATACATACATTACAAGGATTACTTAACGATTCTAAATTATAAACATCCAATAATCCGAACACAGGGAACGGGGAATGAATTTTCGCAATATCGTTTCGCCAAGTTAATCGCGTGGAATGTTTCGCGGATGTTAATTGGCATATAGATTGGCGGTGAATAGATCTCTCGTATATAACTTTTAGCGTTTTTTTATACCCGCTCGTGAAAATTTTTGCGAAATGTCAAAAATTCATTACGATGTCGCGCACGCGCTCGCTTCTGTCATCCGCGAGTGGATTCGCCGTGAAATTAGAAAGTAGCGCGAGCGAGAAGGCGACTCGCGGATATCGAAGTTAGCATATGCACGTGTATACGTAAGCACCGATTGCAATTACCGTTGATCCGCCGCGATCCGCACGCACGCACGCACGCACGATCGTATTCTTCCCCGCCAAGCGCGGCGCGCAAATCGTCGTATCCTACATAAGGCGGGCCCCGCGCGCGATCTCCCGTTTCCTTTTCTCTCGCATCGAAGATCGTAGTATCGCATGCATCGCGACCGATACCCGCATCCTATACGGAGCGAGTAGACGAGCTCATGGGAGGAGAGCCGTTGGTTTCCACGCGGCGTCATCGTCATCGTCATCGTCGCGCCTATCTCTCTGCGCAACCTAGTTTATCGCGATATTTATAACGATCCTTTCAGCGCCTGCCACAGTCCCGAAGGTCGCTTAACCCTGGAACGGAAACGTAGAATTCGTCGCGGCGCGATCGGTGTTAACTACTTTTTTTTTTTTTTTTTTTTTTTTAATCGTCACTTTAAATATTTCATATTCGAATTTAATTAACGTGTATGTGTGTGTTACATCTATACATTTTTTTTTTTTATTTATGATGAATATTTCTTTCAATCGAACATTAATATCCGGGATAAGGAATATACATGTATTGAACAGAGAGAGAGTATTGATATATTGGAGGTATGAAATAAAGACTCTCTTGCAATTTCTCCAATAAATTTCGTATAAATTCATATTAATTTCCTCGCACGCTGATTGTAAACAGTATTGATACGAAGCATCGTGCTGTTCGCGCAATTGTACGTTACAACCGTGTGAACGGCAACTAATTAACGCGTATTATAATTTCTATCGACGTTAGCTGACAATGCGAGGGCAATGAAAAACCGCAAGATCGACGTCGCATTCCGTCGCAGCTTTTACTGCACTTTCCTGCCTTTAGCACTCTTTCCAGCATCGGAGTTGCCGATATATACAAAAGTGCAACCGAGCCGCAAACCTGTTTCGTCGAGTTCTCGCAAATTTTTTTTCCATTGCCTTTCTTCACGATTAATCATCAACTTGAGCAATCCGTGTCGCGCGAGACTCTATCATATTTATTTTTGCAATTTTTTTCCTTTTATCCAAATCCACTTATCGGATATTCGATTCAGGGCGTAGCTTCTTATTATTACAAGAATGTATCGCCTGTGTTCGAGTTGATTAACGATCCTATATGATTTCATCGTAAAATAGTACGCATATTTTAGCGTGTCGATAGTATACATCGCATATCGAATATCGCGCATACAGGGTGTCCCATTTTAAAGGACCCACTCAAATATCTCAGAAATTAATTGTTTAAAAAAATACATTGTAAATAATTTTCTTAAAAACATTTTTTTTTTTTTTTTTTTTTTTTTTATACCAATTGATTTGTCTCATTATTCCGTACATAGAAGTATTACGGTAAGATTATCGAAAATTAAATATTTTACGAGATATTTAATTTTTTATATCAAAATATGTCAGATTAAAATATAAAATAACTCGAAAAGTACTTGATAAGAAAATACTTTATTATAGTGTCTTGGAAAGCTCTCGATGTCAGCTACAAGAATACTAAATAAAAAATGGGGGTTTCCATTTAAGATTTTTAAGTTGACCTTCGCATGACCTTCAAATGATTTTCCAAGGTCAAATCATTGTCACCATCTTATGGCCCCCTTGAAGCCACGCAACTTTTCTTTGAAACATTTTTCGATTTAACGCAGTGTTTCTGAGATATTTGAGTGGATCCTTTAAAATGGGACATCCTGTATATCGCAACTTCGAGGGAGATTGATACGATCGTCGTAAATCGAGCAGTTCTGTCATTTATCGGATTTCCTTTGGTTGGAATTGATACAAATTGCTTCAAACGCAAACATGTGAAAACTAGTGGATATATTTTATTAATATTAATATTTCAGTAATGTTATCATCTATGTTTTTTACGATAGTATTGTGCGATTCGATATATCGAATTTTTTAATTATTGTATCTTTGATCTCTTGAAGATTTTATTATAGACGATTATATTTATTATAGGATTATAGTTATTATAGAATGTTGAAAAGATGGAGGATATAATAATTGGGGATAAGTTTACTATAGTAATAAATTATCGTAATAATTTAATAGAATAGCTGAGTTATTAAACATTTTGTAAATTTAAATATTATATTGATAGTGCGAGAGAATAATTCGATGGCAATTGTAATTTTAGTTATCTTCTGAGATGAATGATTTTGACGTCTTTGATTTTTTACAAAGATAACGATTTATAAGATAAAAATTTATCTTCGTTTAATCAACCGTTATTTTTTGGCAAGCGCACAATATGAATAATGCAAATAAAAAACACGAAGAGTACAGATACTCGTGAAATATAAATTAACTCGATATTTAAAAAAAAAAAATCAAAAAGATTGAACGAGGCTAAATTGAATAGTGCAATTTTACTTTTATTAAAGTTAAGATTAAACTATAACTTTACGTATTGTACATAAAGTTTAATACAACATTAATTTCTAATAATGCGTTTCGAAGATGTCGGATAATAAAATTTATCTGAAAAATTACCATAAGACCAAGTTTTCAAGTATCTACTTGTTTCCAAAGTTCTCTTCGTCCAAGTACCTTTCGTTTTAATCGATCGTGATTCAAGGACCCATCGACTCTATCCCGATTCCAGATTTATAAGTTAAGAGCATCCCGATTAATCCGCTCGCGATTGATGAACGCGTTTCTCGTTATTGCTCCGTAATTTCCAAACAGCCCCGATAATCTAGCATCGCCAAATAAGTACCTTACGCGGGCTTGGGCATATACGTACACGCGACTTTACCCGCTAACACGTGCGGCGAAGTGACACCGCGGGCGAGTGCATCGAACGAGGTATCCAGGCTGACACCCACGCCGAGAGTTTTCTGGGCCGAAAAATCGCTCGCTCACACTCGCGCCGTTCACTTCCGCGTGCCCTACCTCGCGCGTTCTCCAATGTGTTTGTATACGCGTGTACACGTCGTTCTCCGATGCACACAGGCTGCAACGCCGACGACGATTACCAATCGGACCGGCCCGGGGTTCCGGGTCGGTTTTTCGCCCTGAAAACGTCGAGGCGATTGTCGAGGCCCGGCCTGGCCGAGCGAGGCGTGACCGCTTCTTGTCTGCTTTTTTTTTCCCGTCCTTCCGTCCTTTCTCTCTCTCTCTCTCTCTCTCTCTCTACTCTTCCTTCCCTTCGTTTGCCTCCTCGTGCACGTAAATAATCTAGACTCCGCTATTATCTACGCTGGCATAATTTTTCCGCCATCACAATGTTAAACTTGATGAATGATAATCTCTTCGATGCCAAATGCGTGACGGATTTTATGACTTTATTTCGTCCAACGGTTTATTATCGTACGTATCTTAAATTTATGGAGAATTAATCATTTATGCTTCCTTATGCGTTCAGCTTTTATCGATCCCAACGATCTTGTTCTTGAAAGGATTATCCTAATTAATTAGGAAAGATTTACGTGAACATTTTTTTACGATATTTATATGAAATCTTACATGAAAATTTCTTTTTAAAAGAATATATTTTTTTTTTATTACAAATATTTTCTATTGTAGAACATCTTGTGTCTTCAAAATTATATATTTCATGAAAAAAGTTATAAATGCAATTTAATGCAATATGATTTCCAATTAAAATGCAATGCTTGAATGAACAATTTTATATAATGGCAAGATTTCGTATTATCATAAAAATGTATTGTTCATTTCATAATATTCCATTAATAAAATAAAATATAGGGACAAAATTTTTCCACACCACGTATATTTTATATTACATACGATGAAATATAATGACTGATAGAAGAGTTTGTGCCCGATTTTCATAGATGACATTAAGTTGCTGCATGGCGGAGTTCTATTGTTTTCGTGTGGTAATTGTTGCTTACACCGAATAGATGACGTTGTCTTATGTCAATTTAGCGTCAGACATTGTTGAGATAAGTCCATTTGTGCATAAGAGGAATCGTTAAAAATGGAGAACAAAAAGGTGCATTTGCGGCATGTAATGCTATATGAATTTCGGAAAGGCGTGAGTGTTGGGATTGCACAAAAAAATATTCAAAGAGTTTATTTGGACCGCGCTCCTGCTCTCCGAACAGTCAAAAAGTGGTTTGGCAGATTTCGAAATGGTGATTTTAACATGGAGGATCAACCCCGCTCTGGACGGCCTTCTGGCATCGATGATGACATTGTGCATGCCTTAGTGGAAAGAAACCCAAGGATTACAACTGAGGATATTGCTGAGAGGCTCAACATCGATAATTCAACCGCTTTTCGTCATTTAAAAAAGCTTGGATACATTTCCAAGCTTGATACGCGGGTGCCGCATCTCCTGACTGAAAGGAACAAGCTGCGGGAAAACTGCAGGAGTCGCAATGGGAAATTCTGCAGCACCCGCCATATTCTCCAGATATTGCGCCTTCAGATTTTTATCTGTTCCGGTCTTTGCAGAATAGTTTAAATGGCAAGAATCTCAATTGCGAGGAAGCTGTCGAAAACCACCTTAGAAACTTTTTTCAAGAAAAATCAAGTTCTTTCTTCAAAAATGGAATCGACAAGCTTATAGATGGTTGGAAAACCATTGTAGAAAAGAATGGAGACTATATAATTGATTAATAAAAGTGTTATCTCTAAAATATAATCTATTGAAGTTTATATTTAAATCGGGCACGAACTTATGCAATCACCTAAACTTACGTACGCATCAAGTATCTTCTTTCCTTCATTATTATATCACTCGATCAATCGAAATGTTCTGATTAAACGGACAATTTGGACAATCTCTCGAATGTAATATATGATTCAAAATACGACTTTATTTCAGCGAATTATTTCCGTCTCGATTTATACGCTCGTCGATATAAAAAAAAAAAAAAAAAAAAAACATTTATCGCTGTGACGAAATAATGAAAATTTGCGTGGGTCCCGAAAATCTCTAAATTAGTACTCGTATCGCGAGTGTTGTGGTCTAAAATTAAACGATATTGGCTCGATCTTCGAAACTTTCCGTGGCATCTTGCACGAGGAAATTCTAGTAGCCAGCCGAATGTGGAACGATAACATAGAAATAAACTAAATCTCTTGTTTGGATATGGGCAAACAAATCCTTTAATTAATATAATAAGATAATAATATAATAAGAAAATTTAGTTGGAAAATTTGATAATACCAACACAGAAATTTGGTTCAGTGAACAAAATTATTAATTGTAGAAAATCAAATTTTTGGTTGTTCTTTTATTTTAATTTTCTTCACCGAATCACATTTGTGTATTGGTATTACCAAATTTTCCAACCGCAGTTACATTTGCATTTATTACATCAATCAAAGTTTATTCATATTCGACAAGAAGTTTACTTGATGGTTGCCTCTTGTGATACGATAAGAAAAAGATATATAGATTATATTCTCCATCTTTTCAATTCTCTCGTCGTTAACGAGAGACTAATCGGTATTTCCCGGACAGATGAATCCGCCATGATCGAAGATGCACTATACATACTGCATAACAATTGACCGCGCAGTGACACATGAATGCGCAAAATAGCGTATGATATTCAACTAAGCGATTCAAGTTCAAGTAAGAAATACAATTATATTTAGAACGCGACGGGATGGATGAGTTTGTTATGGCAACAGTAAAATTTTATCCAGATAAACAGCTACACGCGAACGAAATACTTTGTTAGTGTAACATCTAACTTCTTTCCGGTAACATAATTTTTATTAAATAAAACCAGATTGCATGTTCAGTCGACAAAATGGTTCGATCAAATAATTTTGTTTTATTTAACGAAATAGGTCTCTCAGTTTATTATCTCATTGAAAAATTAATCATTACAAACCAATTGATTACTCTCAGCGAGATTTCACTATTTGCAATATTATATAATTCAAATCGCTGCTTATCAGCGATATTGATTCCATTTTAAAAGAGAACGATATCGTGGATGCGAATATTCACCCATCCCGTCTTGTAAGTATAAATAAGTATTATTTTTTGTTTCTATTCATCCAGATATTATTCCCATCTTTATAATATATCGACATGTTCCTCACTTATTGTCAAATTAATAAATGCATCGAGAAAAGAATATAAAATTTATTAACGATTTAATTATTATCATAGTTATCTAATACATCTAATGATAACATGAATATAATTTGAAGATAATTATACGAGAAATATTATAAGACGTTGTTTTTTAACTGGATAAAACAAATGATGAATCAATTAATATGACGTGCCACATGATGTTGGCAAGATTCTCCATCTTATACTGTAGAAATCATTTCGCGACGAGACACTTTCCGCGACTCCTTAATTACACTCGTACGTTCTCTATATCTTGGCGCCGGTTCGCTCGCAAAGGAGGCTTTATTGAACGCGCTACATTATCTGGAAATGTTCGCCCTCGCGTTAAATCACGCTCCATTAATCATTAACCCCCTCCCCCTGTCCCCCTTCGTCCGTTCCGTGACCGGTCGTAGAGATTCTCGGGAATATTCCGCGACTGCGAATGTACGCGAGAGACGCGCGTAGTTGGACGTAAGGTCGATTAAGAAGGCGCGGTTTCCTGCTGCCGCGGCTCCTCTTTGTAGGAGATTAATCACGATCTTAGAAGAGCGGCGTGTTTATAGCACGGGGAGAATAAGGCGAGGGTTGAAGGGGGAGGGGGGAGGGAAAGCTTGCGTAAAGGACCGCTTACATGGATACTGGCGATCATTAGCGTCGTAATAATTAATCGCCACTTTCGTAAGCATTCCGCGAGTGTCTAGAAGAGTATCCCTTCTTGGCCCGTGGTTTCTGACCCAGTGAAACCAGTCGAATCAAACGGGGACGGGGGAATATATCTTAGATAGGGTAAGAGGCACGCGTTTCGCGTATATCAACGAAAATCCCACAGCTGAGCGGATACGTTGCGAAAGTGCGCGTCGTAAATATGCTGAAGTAAACCGAAAAATTCGAATGCGAAATAACGCACTTCGTACATGCGGGGTGTTTTGAAATTAGCGCGAAAAATTTTAAAAGATGATTCTTCGTCGAAAATTAAAGGCGGCGGCGGGGGGGGGGGGTGGAGGGTCCTTTATATAAACATATATTCCTATATTCCTCCCTGAGGAGTTACACTCTCTTTCAAAGGGGCAGGTAAAAATTTAGTTTTTATTTCTCTTCCCTCAAATTTTGGACAAGTTAAACAAAAAATGAGATTTTCCACTAGTAAAAAGAATACTTATTAATATCTTTTTGATCCTTCTGTATCCGTTATAAGGGGAATGAAACTACCAACCTCTATTCAATTTTTTATTAGAACTTTTTAATGGGCCGGAAAGTGATCATTTAAAAATATGCGTTAGAAAGCTTGATTGCTTTAGAAACTTTTTTATATCTTTACTTTTGTTCGTAAAATCAATAGGTTCCAAGAAAGAAAAAAAAAATACACGCATTATCATGCACAGCACGATGCTAAATAGCATAGGTTTCGAGTTGCGAGAAGTTGAATTTTAGAATAAAAAAAAGCAAGCAAAATAAAATTACAATAAGTGTTGGAAGAAATGGAACAAAAACGACACAAAATTATAACAAATGTTGAAAATAAAAACCTAATTTTCACTTCCCCCTTTGGCAGAGTATAACTTCTCAGGTCAGGTCAGGTCAGATTAGGTTAGGTTAGGTTAGATTAGGTTAGGTTAGGATTTCCGCGGAAAATTTATCTCTCGTACACTCGTCGAAGTGCGCGATTGCGTGCGAAACTAAAGATCCGTATGAAGTGTTACGCGCGCGCCTCTCTATACGGTGGTCTACAACTTATTGTTAGAGTGAAACTTCAAGTACACTTTTTACGGCATGCCGCGGTCACGATTAAAACCACCGCGACGAAGCGGATAAACGCGTGACATCCGCGCATTCTATGATTAACTAGGCGCAGTTTCCGGCTATAGCGCTGAGCTCATTAACGATTGATTGCATCCTTTGGGAAGGATACTTGGAGAAACTCTATTCTTATGCATCTCTGTCGCGGGACACGACATTTCGCAATACGCATAAATAAGCGTGTCGATCGTATCGTTCCGGTGTTTTTCCGATAACTTTTCGCGCCATGTCTTTTATCGAAATTCAAATAAATCCTCCCATCTAAGGAACGGTATCTCACGATATATTTCTATTATCACTCTTCAAACTATATTTCTGTTATCATTAGATATGTCAAATAATTGTGATGATAATTAAATTATTAGACGAGTTGTTTTCCCAAATAAAAAAAATTAGCTATATATCTCTTTACTTTACAATCTTAAGTAGGTTAAATATGAATGATATCTCTCTAAACTTGCTTTAGATTAAAGATTAATAATGTATCATGTTTCGGAAGGAGGCACAATCTTTTTTGTAACCTTTGCAATTTTTTTTTGTAATTTTGATCAAATAAAATATCCATTGATAAACATTTATACCATTAAAAATTAAAAGACATGTTTTCTTAAATAAAATTAATGTATTGTCGCTGATCAAGCAATGGTTTTAGTTACAAGTATAACCCTGCAAATACTCTGAAAATTCTCTGATGAGAAAAATGGGTTGCTGATTGAGTTTCGAACGGGGGGGGAAAAAAAAAAATCAGAAGAAATAAAATGGGAGAGCAAAAAGTTACAATACGTTAATTTTATTTAAGAAAGTATGTCTTTGATTTTTAAATAAATATTGATTAATGGATATTTTATATTATATCAAAATTACAAAAAAAAAAAAAAAAAAAAAAATTGTAAAAATTACAAAAGGACATTGCGGTTCCTTCCGAAACATGATATATGATATCTTAATCTTGAATCTGAGGTAAGATTAGTGAGATGACGTTCACGTTTCATATATTTTAACCTACTTAAGATTATAAAGTAAATAAGAGATATAGCTCAATTTTTATTTGCAAAACAACTCATCTAATAATTTAATTACCATTATAGTTATCTGACATATCTAATGATAACAAATATAATTTGAAGAGGGATAATAGAAATATTGTGTAAGATATCGTTCTTTATATGAAAAGATTCATTTGAGTTTCGATAAAAGACACGGCGCGAAGAGTATAGGTTATCGGGGGGGGGGGGGGGAACATCGGAAGATGAATGAATATTTCATTACTAAATGATGGTTATTAAACGATCGCTAAACGATTTATTGTACGCGCACGCTATAATTCTCTTTACGTAGAATTAACAAGACGATTAACGAGAATTAGGTCAACTTGAGCCAAGTCAACTCTACGCGAGGATCTTTTGCTCCTTCTTCGTCATCCCGACACGAGCTATTAAACTTCGAAACACAGGGTAGTCATTGAACCGTTCGTCGAAGATGGAACTTTCGCGCGTGACCCGTGTAGCGTATATGGATAAATTTAATTTCAGACGTTTTAATTTCAGACAGTCGGCGAACGCGCCGCGTGCAGATAGACATATCCACGCTCTGCGTAAAATCAAAGTATGATACCTGTGGAAATAGCAATTACGGAACGATCGATACGCACCACGTGCCGCGCCAACTATGAAATTGCTCTTAATCCGCAAAACGGAATGGCGTAACGATCTGAAACGCAATATTGCTATTATCATTCCGCCAAAAGAACCGCGTATGGATCTTTTCACTTATCCCAGATGCAAATGGATTGAGAAATATGCTGAATGTACATAGTAAGTTTTATATTTACACAAGCATATTATTTTGTATTACATTTGTCTATTGTGCAAAATTCATCTCAGCTATTTGTATAAAAAATTTGTACAAAGTACTTATTTATTATACTATTGACACTTTTTAAAGTCGAGGATTTATCGTCACATATATTATATATAATTTTTATATTTACACAAGCATATTATTTTGTATTACATTTGTCTATTGTGCAAAATTCATCTCAGCTATTTGTATAAAAAATTTGTACAAAGTACTTATTTATTATACTATTGACACTTTTTAAAGTCGAGGATTTATCGTTACATATATTATATATAATTTTTATATTTACACAAGCATATTATTTTATATTACATTTGTCTATTGTGCAAAATTCATCTCAGCTATTTGTATAAAAAATTTGTACAAAGTACATATTTATTATACTATTGACACTTTTTAAAGTCGAGAATTTATATTATATATATTTAATACAGATATTTAAAATATTTGTAAAAAATTGATGCGAATTTACAGAGTACGTTTGTTTCGAGATAAGGGGTACAATAAAATTTGAATACCTTATATTAAATTAGATATTGTACGTGGATTAGATTAATGCGGCAAGAAAAGACGAGTAAATAACAGAGAAATTTAATTTCCTCGCTGACGAACCTCTTAAAGTACACGATGCATCGGCGATGTAAACTTCCTGTACCGTGGTTAGAGAAATCGGTTGAAAATTAGGCCAACCGGTCAATCAGAGATGACAGAGCATCCGGATAAAGTATTATTTCGAAAATCAGCCTGTCAAATGTTCGACGATATATCGATTCTCGATATCAAAGATACTTCTCTCGCTTTTTCATTTTCAATTTTTAAAAAGACGCAATATAAAAAAATTTTAAAAATTTTTGAAACACGAAATATATCCCGTTTCTGCATATATTTCCAATTCGATGCGCGGACATATAAATGCGTGGAGTTACGGGAGCGTGCATTCAGTGGCGCGGAGTGTGGACAGTTAAAAAGATTGTGTTAGCCAACAGTGCCATTCGCTGGTCGTTCACCGGCAAAATATTTTACGCCCATATGTGTATACATACGCATTTTCTTTTCATTTCCTCTCCGCGACGTTGAAGGAAACCGGTAGAAAGCTGCAGCTCGCGCGTCTCTTTGAAAAGTGCATCCCGCGAGCATCCGAGAGATTAGGAACGGACTTTCACGCGTGCGGGGATATTTTCTCCGCAGTTCCCTAATGCATAATCTAGCCGACTTATCGATACTCTCCTCGTTAAAAGTCTTTAACCCGTCCGCTCTATCTCAAGCAATCGCGCCACATTCCTCTCCCCGTAGAATGCAACTTTGATTCTAAATCATGTCAATACCAATAAAAATATTCGATTTCTAAATAAGTATAAAGAGAAATATACGGGCGGAGAGAAAATCTGGGACACCGCGATGTCCTTATCGATTTCCGTTTCTTAAAATCTTTTTAATGATTTTTTTTTTTTTTAATTTATCGACAAACTATATCTTCCTTTATCGCTAAAGCTTTCATAGATGTAATTATTTTTTTTAATAACAGTTTTCAACTGTCAATCGTGTCTTAGTAATATCAAGATTTTGGAATAATTAAGAAAATTTATTAAACTGAAACTTTACTTTTAAAATTAACGGACGAATACGATTAAAATCGATTTGTATATGATGATGTATTATCTACGTAAACAACAACATAGACTCTATTCCGGCATCTTAATGCCGGATACTTGTTTGACTTTTAGTATTAAACAGTGACATATTTAGCTGATATTCCTTTGACTTTCTTCGGACTACCTTAAGCTCCTCATCTTACTCGTGCCCTCCTGCCATTTTAAAATGATACACGCGCACACAGATTTTATCTCGTCGCTTGCTGGATATTTAAAGAGGTAAAAATTATATATTTATTCGTGCTCATATCTTATCGAACGATGTCGATATCATTTTAGAATCATATTCATCCAATATGAAAATCAATTCTAACGATATCCAAAATGAATTGAGATCTTTTTGCGCTAAACTATATAATTAATTAATTTTAAGTTATATTTAATTTAAACTTAATATAAAGATCTCGCTTTATTTCTAATTTAAAAAAATAATTTCCCCGTCGAGAAACTGTTTTATTATTTCGTCTTTAAAATTGACTTAAGACAATGATACGACAAGTCGCAATTTTTCTTTAATCGAGAATAATTCTGAATATTGTTAACAAGACACGAGATAATTGGGTTGATCATTTTAGCACATGATATTCTACAATAATGACATTTCGAAAAGTGACACACGTACTATAACGATCACGAAATTCATGACGCTAAATCAAAGACGCTTTATCATGCTGCTATTACGTGTATTACAGGGATTTATAGCTTTATCGCGCACTCGCGCGATCGCCACGTGTGGTAATAACACTTTTCAAGAGTTTTTGTCGATCGACGATTAAGGACTAAGCAACAACCCGTTTGTTTACAAACAGCGTGTATCTCATAAGCCGCGCGTGTCACACTCCGCTTCTGAATCGCGTATTGATTTTCCTTATCGAAAAATCAGACAAATATCTATAAATATATACTACAATATAAACTCCTAATATTTACCCATAAGATTAATATTAAGATAACGATGCAATTGAGATCTAAATTTAGAAATTGTTTTATGAAATGATGTCGATTATAATATATATATATATATATATATATATATAAAACATGTGAAAATTGAGATCTTTTTAACTTTTTTTTTTTTTTTTTTTTCTATCCCCGACGATTTAATGCATGGAATATTTTTTAAAGTTCAATGGAAATATCAATCTTTTTAATTTGCCTTTCCTTCTTGTCGTATAATTCAACAAAAATTCGCAACATTCCTCGACAATCTTTGTTTGACAATAGGCGATAAAACTTTGAATAAGATAATTTTAAAACTCTGCCATTTTCGTCGAAATAAAAAAAATAAAAAAAAAAAATATTTGTCTACTTTCTCTTTTGATAAAATGTCGCCCTAATTTCCGTTTGTACAACGTTTCGCCAAATACCCCCGTATATGTATGCATATGCGGCACGAGGTCAACGGCACGTTGAAAAACAACCGCGCGCGCGCCTCGAGGCGCGCATATGCCCGCTGATTGAGAGTGCACGTACGTACGTGCGTGTGCGTGCGTGCGCGTATGCACGGCTAATGCCCGACTGTCTCGTCGATCTGAATGGAACGGTATCATTTTCGAATTCTCTTTTGTTATTGCACTGTTTGTTACACGCGGCCGTTACGAGAGGTCATGTTTGACGAGCCGAACTCAATTTCTATTAGTTAGCTTATACAAGATATGTCACATATCAAGCTCTAACTTTCACTTATAAATATTAGAAATCCAAGTGGGAAGAGATTAGAAACTAAAATATAATTGAAAGGGTACGTCGTCATATATTTAAAACAGCTATTAAAACAGCGCGTTCATCTCCTTGAACATTAATTAATTCGTTTCCTTGTTATCGGATAAATAAATTTCGACAATCTTCATTTCCTTTAAGCGTAAAATTGTTGTGAGAGTCGATATACAGGGTGTCCCATTTTAATCTCCTCAGGCAAATATCTCGAAAACCAAGCCCGGAAGAGAAAAATATTTCAGATAAAAGTTGTTTGGTTTCGAGGGGGTCATAAGATGGTGACAATGATTTGACCTTGGAAAATCATTTGAAGATCATGCGAAGGTCAACTTTAAAATCTTAAATAGAAACCCCCATTTTTTATTTAGTATTCTTGTAGCTGACATCGAGAGCTTTCGAAAACACTATAATAAAGTATTTTTTTATCAAGTACTTTTTGAATTATTTTATATTTTAATCTAACATATTTTGATATAAAAAATTAAATATCTCGTAAAATATTTAGTTTTCGATAATCTTACCGTAATACTTCTATGTACAGAATAATGAGACAAATCAATTAGTATAAAAAAAAAATTGTTTTTAAGAAAATTATTTACGATGTATTTTTTTAAACAATTATTTGCTGTTTTTTGGCACTAATTAATTTGTCTCATTATTCTGTACATAAAAGTATTACGGTAAGATTATCGAAAATTGAATATTTTACGAAATATTTAATTTTTTATATCAAAATATGTCAGATTAAAATATAAAATAACTCAAAAAGTACTGTTTTGGCAAGCTCTCGATGTCAGCTACAAGAATACTAAGTAAAAAATGGGGGTTTCCATTTAAGATTTTAAAGTTGACCTTCACATGACCTTCGAATGATTTTCCAAGGTCAAACCAATGGTACCATCTTATGGCCCCCTCGAAACCAAACAACTTTTGTCTGAAACATTTTTCTCTTCTAGGCTTGATTTTTGAGATATTTGCCTGAGGAGATTAAAATGGGACACCCTGTATAATGGAATTGTTTTAAATATATTATCGCGCAGATAATATAGAGAGCGACGATCTAAAAAGAGCAGCATTCAGTGATGTAAACAGTAAATCAGCAGTAATGTTTGTGGAAAGACAGACTAGAGTAACTTTATCTCACAATTTTTTATTGCAAGGGGATTTCTTAACAGTTGAATGATCGATTAGTTGCTTTCGACGTTGGAGATATACATATATTCTCCGGGGGAATCTTCATCCTTTCAGACATTGATTGTAACGGTTATACTGTATCATTATACCTCACTGATAACGCATCGTCAATCACCATCTATAGCGTGTTCTTCAAATGATGTCGATTTATCGAAATATAATATGCAAGGTGCTTCAATTTTAAATGCCCTTAATTAAGGCCAGCTTACTTCGGGATACACACAAGCAGAAAGAAGGAACCGAAAATCGATCGAGCATCGTCGTAAATTACGGTTAGGGATTAAGTACCGTTACAAAGATCTTTTTTTAATACTTCGCGTGCGCACGATTTACGACAGTCCTATATAGGAGAAGATGCCTCTGCTCGTTCGACAATCCCGCTTTCAGGACCGCAGAAACGGCGCCGCGGAGGATTGCAAACGGGTGGACGGACTCTCGTTAGGTCGACTCTCGAAAGGGGGACTTGAACGAAGAAAGAGAATGAGAGAGAGAGAGAGAGAGAGAATTGATTAAAATAAAAAAAAGTTAACACGAACAATTATCCCTAAAGTTTCTTCAAGATACATTTAAGACACAATTAAAAAGGCGGTATTTTTGAATACGAATATTGGAATGAAAAATCACAATTTTATTTTATCCATAGATATATACGAAAATATATATGTATATGTAAAAGAAGAAAGACTAATTGCCGAGCGATAACTCGAGGTTTTGTATACGCAACACACACGCGCATATACATACGCAATGGCGGGCATATCTATGCACAAGTTAGACATTGAGCGATCATATATATACGACTGCGTGTCACAGGTCATCGGCCCTTGGATATTCTTGGCAAGGCGCGCTATCTCTCTCTTTCTCTCCTCCGCATCATCCTCATATTCTCCTCCTTTTTTTTTTTTCTTCCCGCTCTCCCTCCTTGCGACGACAACGGCGACTTCTTCGGGGCTCTCCTTCGTCCCCTCTTGTCCGCCATTTTCCCCTAGACTCCTCTTTTGTCCTCCCTTATTGCGAGGAATCCGACAATTCTTTCTTCCCATCTTCGCCTCCCTCTTTTTCTTCCCTCACGAGTACACGTTCTCCGATCTTCAATTAATTTCTGGCAGATGCACTTCTAACGGTCTCATCGACCGGAAACAATACGACCTCCCGGAATTTTAACGGACAGCCTCTTCCGGATCGATCGCGTATTCGCGCCGATGTTCAATAAATATAAAATAATTGTTAGGCCGAGAAAAAAAAAATTCTTAACTTGACCAAATTCGTCCAACTAATTACTATTTCTTTAATTGAGATATTTTAAGTCAAATACGACATATTAAATAATTAAATCTAGCACGAGGTATATTTGATTTAAATAGTTAAATATTTCGATTAAAGAGATACAAGAAAATAATAATTAGTTGGACGAATTTAGAGAAATTAACAACTTTTTTTTTTCCCCCAGTGTAGACAACGTCGGACGCGAGCACGTTTGTGAACGAGATGCGATATCCAAAGATAATTTCAATTCTTCAAGACGTGTAGAATGAAAATTTTCGTTATTTATTATGTGCCGGGAAAGGACTGTATCATTTACGTTTCCGTTTGTTTTTCATATCTACAGATACAATATATAATATACTTTCGCGATAAATGTTTTAAAAGGCTAACTTATTTTGCGCGTACGCGTGATATGAATATTGCAAATATCAAGATTTAAAACGAGTAACAGCTGCTTCGACTATAATATATTGACTATCGAATTAACACTCTCAACATCGAATCGATTTACCGTATTTAGCCTTAGTGACGAATTTTCCTTTCACTTTTTCCTCGCGGATGCCCTTTTTCGTAATATACCGAGGGAGAGAGAGAGAGAGTAACCTTTCTCTTTTACACTTCCCTATATTTTATCCGGAACGGTAACGATCTCCTAATAATCGCCATCCAATCGGAGCTAATAACATCTTTAGATATTATCATTACGATTACTAATTATACATTTTCTCTTTCATGTTTTAGCATTTTTTTCATCGTTCATCAAGAATGAAAATTCATACTTATTAATTGGTAGTCACAGATATATATTTTGTTAAGACCTATTTTTGTCAATCAATATGCGTAATATCCGATCTGATAACAGCTGCTGTTATACCACTGCGTCAAAGTGGTTTTCGCTGACCTACCGGGAAATTGATCTTTCCCCCCCCCCCTTCTCATATAAATATGTAGGTTTAAGAAGCGTGGGCGCATAGTAGGTAGCTCTTACGGTGTTCGATGGTGCGTCATCGTCGTTTCTCTCGCGAGGAATATTCAATCTGCTTACAAAACGAAACGAATCTAAGCTATCGCGGCACTTTGACATTTCGATTTGTCAGGCGTGTGTAGCATTGCATGACCAAAAAATATATATTCACCAAAAAAAATTGGTCATTAAATAACGGAACCCCCTATATTTCATTACATATTCTTGTAGCTTACCTCGAGAGCTTTCCAAGACACTATAATAAAGTATTCTTTCATTAAGTACTTTTTGAATTATTTTATATTTTAATCTGACAGATCTAACTGTTTTAATTACGTAGGATTTTTTTTTTTTTTTTCCGCACAAGCTGTTAGCTTGGATAGGTCTTTAGATACATCGCTTGTACGGGGAGAGTCTCTCGCGAATCAAACGACAAGCAACGCTGCAGGAAACTCGTTTTATTTCGTGCGACTAAACAAAACGAGGTTATCTCGGTTACTCACAGAGTGCGAGCGGTGCGTCGCGCGCGTATGCGTGTAAACTCGTTCGATTCGCATACGCATTTATTTAAATTTGGTTAACGCGTCGAACGTAACAAAAGGATAAAAGTTGCTCGCCATTTCAATCAATCGACTCGCTATTTCGTTCGATTAAAATTCAGTTGCGATACGAACGGTATAAAATATAAAACTCTGAATCGAGAACACTATATACGTATGATACCGTATGTAAAAAAAAAAAAAAAAAAAAAAAGGAGCCTCAAAACGTGTCGATTAATCTTTTTTCAAGATTCGCTCTTTTCGCCAAAAAAAATGTGAAAAATTGCGCGCGGTCTGATTTAACACAATAATTAAATATTCCATTGACCAGCTTCCCTTTGAACTAATATCATTACGATAGCGATAATAAAATCGCATACGCTAAAATAAGACCGCAGTATTCCCCTCGCTGGTACGACTTTTAACTCGAATATAATAAGAGTAAACGAGTCGCGTCTCCTTCAATTCTCAGAGTGTGCTTACGGATTTTTTATTAGATGCAGTAGCAGTCGCGTATCTGATTTAATACATCTACAGTCTTACCTGATCATTCATTTAGCTTACAGACATTTGACAGCAATCAAAATTTGTTTTCGATAAGCCTATTGTCTCAATGTAAGAGAATCGACCGATTCCGGAAATGGCTTACTGGGAATTATTGTATCTATAATAAAGTAGAGAGTGACAAATTTAATTAATTTTTTAAGTTTTATTAGTAATCATGTATATTATTCTATGGCAAACACACACACACACACACATCTGCATATATTTATTTTTTTACAACTTTTCGTATAATGCACATACTTTGATATAGAAAATGAATAAAATATACATATTATTATATATATTATTACAACATTCAAAATGAAAAAGATATTTAAAAAATATTGGATGATTGCATAAGTTCGTGCCCGATTTTCATAGATGCATTAAGTTACTGCATGGCGGAGTTCTATTGTTTTCGTGTGGTAATTGTTGCTTACACCGAATAGATGACGTTGTCTTATGTCAATTTAGCGTCAGACATTGTTCAGATAAGTCCATTTGTGCATAAGAGAAATCGTTAAAAATGGAGAACGAAAGGTGCATTTGCGGCATGTAATGCTATATGAATTTCGGAAAGGCGTGAGTGTTGGGATCGCACAAAAAAATATTCAAAGCGTTTATTTGGACCGCGTTCCTGCTCTCCGAACAGTCAAAAAGTGGTTTGGCAGATTTCGAAATGGTGATTTCAACATGGAGGATCAACCCCGCTCTGGACGGCCTTCTGGCATCGATGATGACATTGTGCATGCCTTAGTGGAAAGAAACCCAAGGATTACAACTGAGGATATTGCTGAGAGGCTCAATATCGATAATTCAACCGCTTTTCGTCATTTAAAAAAGCTTGGATACATTTCCAAGCTTGATACGTGGGTGCCGCATCTCCTGACTGAAAGGAACAAGCTGCGGGAAAACTGCAGGAGTCGCAATGGGAAATTCTGCAGCACCCGCCATATTCTCCAGATATTGCGCCTTCAGATTTTTATCCGTTCCGGTCTTTGCAGAATAGTTTAAATGGCAAGAATCTCAATTGCGAGGAAGCTGTCGAAAACCACCTTACAAACTTCTTTCAAGAAAAACCAAGTTCTTTCTTCAAAAATGGAATCGACAAGCTTATAGATGGTTGGAAAACCATTGTAGAAAAGAATGGAGACTATATAATTGATTAATAAAAGTGTTATCTCTAAAATATAATCTATTGAAGTTTATATTTAAATGGGGCACGAACTTATGCAATCACCCAATATAAATATAATAAATATAAAATATTTAAAAAATATAAATATAAAATATATATAAAAATATAATTACCTTCAATCGCAGAACGTCACACGTATAATTGCCTCAAGTAAAACTTGTCGTTGCAGAAATTTTTATGCACACTGTTGCTTTCGCAAAGAATAGCTGAACGTAAAAATTATAAAACGGTGGACCGTATGTCGATTTGCGTATAATGTACGTTATCTGATTGTTGGCGTTGCTGAAGAATAACCATCAAACGCTTTTCACTACGACGCTTATTGCCGTTCTTGGACGGACAGTAAAGCGATAAAACCTCGCGAGAGGAGAGCTGGACACACCGTCGTCCCACTTTTCGCTGAGATAACTGCATAGATAGCTCGCCGCGCGATCTTTAGATGGTTTTCACATGAAAGAAGGAGGCTCCTTTCTCGAACTTGCGTCATTCTTTACCACTATTGTTCGCGTATGCAAGTATATTTTCTCGGTTTAAAAATATTATCAATTCTATTCCCTGACTTGGGCCATATGATACGTCCCCTTGGGATATGGCCATAATACTGATGCACGCGGAAATATACGAAGAAGGCGACAGCTCTTGCTAGATTTATCTTTAGGAAGAGCATGAGAACTGATTATCGATTATTTTTAATTAAAACTATCATTGACTCTTTTTGACAAGAGCTAAATTTATCTTATCAAATTAGTGCTCGTATACTCTTGCCACAGTTTAATCAATTCTGAAAAAATCTTATATTGTTACAATATCAATTAAAAAAAATATTGAACGTCGTAATATTTTTTTTTTTTTTTTTTTTTTTTTATGAAGGAGCAATTACAAGTCATGAAGTACAAGTATCCGTGTTAGATATAATATTAGTAGCTAGATAATGTATCTGTAATATTGGCTGAAGAGGATTTGAACAAAAATCGAATCTATATTCTATACACGGTTACCAGTATCTGTAGGCTCTGTAAGTATCGTGTTGCGCATGTTTTTTTTGATAAAATACACAGATAAAATACTTGTCAAAATATCAGCTATCGGTGGCCGTTGTTACGAGATGCAGTCAACTTTAAATATATTATTAGATAAGATGTAAATAAGTACATTAGTACTTTAGTACATTAATACATATTTCAGCACCTTGCTTTTTTTTTTAATTATTTTTTTTATAAGTAATCGGAGTTTACTGTTTATCTCATCTTGATTATGATTATATCTTGATTTTTATTCATTCTTACAACATTGTGTGGTATTTAATTGATTGGATTCTGCCATTTGAAGTCTTTGAACCTGTACTTATGTGATGAAACGATTGTTTTTTAAGAAAATTTAAGTGTTTCTGTAATTTGATTAAGAATAAACAAAATTTGAATCCAAGAAAGCTTAAAATCTCTATTTTCGAAACGTCACTATTTTGTTTGAGTTTTCGTGAATATAGTTTTTTTATATATAGAAAACTACGAGCTGGACAAAACAGAAATTTTTTTTCCTCTTCGTAGGGCCTGTAAAAAAAAAAAAAAATCTGAAATTTTCGATCTTCTAATGCGAAAACTTAATTCTCCCTATAAAAATCGTTTTTTTTTTTTTTTAATGTTTCTAAGATTTTTTTTGTTACTGAGTTATCGCGGATTATATGAAAAATAAAAGAAAATGTGTAGAAAAAAAAGATTCATTTTTTTATGTTTTTTTTTGTACTTTTATCTTGCATTTAAAAAAAAAATTTGCCAATTTCGCTATCAGAGATCTTTTTCACTATGGTTTTATGAAGCAAATCAAAAATTTATGAAATTACTTAATTTTAGTGGTAACAAAAAAAAAAATGGAAAATAAAATTCAATTAGTGTCAACAAAAAAAATTTCTTTACTTTTTTTTTTACCAATATTTGAAAAAAAATCTGACCTCCTTATGATACGCTTTGGATAATGCCAGCGGTATTTTTTCTTATTATTATATATTTATATATGCGTATGTGTATGTAAATTAAATGTGAATGATTTGCAAGAGAGTGAGAAATAATTTTATAATTTATAGAAGATCGTATTGCAGAGTCATCAATTATGAGGATTTCATCAAAATGTTGAAATGATCATCATAAAAATATATTTTAATTTTAATAACTTGTAAGAAATTCTTATATATAATTTAGATTAGCATACATACTGTAATTTTATCTCGTCCTTACGTATATATATATATTATAAGAGAGTGCTAATAATAAGAGTCCATATTATCAATGTGATTAGGTGTATGTTAAAGTTGGAAGGCCTTCATGAGCATTCTAGCATTCTAGCATACATGAAGTTTCTGATAAAAATATAAAGTGACATTTTTGCGAAATCTGTTGAAATCTTTAATTTATCGTTGTACGATTTATAAAAATCGTCGATATAATTTGCATTTTGGTATATATTTCATCGATTTTATAGATTTATAGCATTGGACGAGGATGCTTTTTAAATCACATATAAGGTCGCGCATATTCAGTTATTAATTACGCGTTTGTATCATCGCATCAGTTCAACGAACTCTGGCAGGATTAATTCGGTAAATTCAACTTCCTTCGGCGAGACTTAACCCGGGAGACCTCAACTTGACATTGAAATAATGAACCAAGAAAGTAATAAATTAAATATTACGGGATGAGGCACACTTACAAGAAAACATTCCAACTGCTCTTGACCAATATTAAAAGAATTTAAAATATATAATTGATGAAATATTATCCAAACAAAAAAAAAAATATATATATATATAAAAAAAATATCGCCGAAGCAAAAGACTTTAATGGTATTATAAAAAAATGTTCTATATTTATTTAAATATTTTAAGAGAGCACAAAAATTTTCTATAAAAAAATTGCATTTTTTTAGAGACTAAAATAAATCGTTTGCAATACTCTCGCGCATAAATTATATTCGCGAACATGAAATTCAAATCAGATGTATTTCCAAAAAAAGATATATATATATAAGAACACACACACACATACACACACACACAGAGCTTTATGCAACTGCATTGGAAGTTCGTAAATCCGGGAGGGACGACGGTGTCGCGGATGCTCGTTTTCGTAATAAACATGTGACACGTTTTCGCGCACGCGAAAGCGGAAAAGGCGCGCGATAGCGCGAAAAAAGCCGGCTCTCGCCGGGTCGACGAACCTTGCGTAGGATTAATTTGGCATGCGTTCGTAACTTCCTTCAACGAGACTTAACCCCCCCCCCCTCTCGCGATCCCCGCGACTTGACACTCGGGCGAGATATAAAGAGTGTCTTGAAATGAGATCGCGGCGGTTAAGAGGAAGCCAAGCGCCGCGCGCTTTGTCCAGAATTAAACCTCGCGGATCCTGAAGAAGCGGCGAAATTAATTCGCGCCATCATTCGCGCGCGATTGAACGGAGGATAATTACTACATTTCTTTCCCCCCTCGCGAAAATATCTGTGACACTGAATAAACTGCGCGTTATTACGTCGGGCTCGACTGGGTCGGAGAATGGAACGAGGGCGATAAATATCATTCAAATAAACGAAAAATTCTCCTTTCCCCCCCCCCCCTTTTTTTTTACCCAACCCCCGGTCGAGAGAGCATCGTGCTTCGTTTCTTTCTATCCTCTTTTTCACTTCTCCCGCACTTTCATCATTTCACTTCGCGTCTGTCTTTCCATACATGAGAAGAGGCGGCGGTGCACTTGCTTGTGGATGCTGTTATTACTATCGTAAAATCTTTCTACGTAAAACATGCAGCGATATAAGTATTGTATATATGAATGTTAAATAATATCTGCGAGAGAAGTGTATATAATGTTAGATTTATGAAAAATATATCGCGTGAAATTAAAATATAAGATATTGATTTATTTTCCGCTAAAAAGAAAATGGCATCTAAAATTGAAAGATCGACGATAGTTTTGAAATTATATACACGTATTGTTCTTTTAGAGTTGCAATTGAAAATTTAATATAAAAATCTAAGACCAACCGTAATACGAACGAGAAGAAAATACAAAGACACTTGAAGAGAAAAATTATTCTCTCGAACACTTTATACTAAATACTGTCATATAATAAAACTCTTCTCATCTTATATCTTATAAGGGAAAAATGAAATCTTTGAAATAATGGCTCTCGTATACGGAGACTTTTTTTTTCCATCAACAACTTATCGAGAAAATATGACTCTCTTAAAGTCTTAATGATGTTAAATTTTTATTTTTGCGAATCTATTACGGTATTACAGTGCGATTTTCGTGATGACCGAGTATTTAGCTCGGGGAATCTTTCGTCTCGGAACAGCCAAACCCGTCTCGTTTTCCTCTATCTCTCGTTCCCCATTCCGCCGCTTCTTCCTCCCTCTGGATACCGTCATGCAACGAGCGGCAGGGTTCAACGAACCCGAGATGACGTGACACCACCATGTCGGGAATTTATTATCCGAGTCCTTTTTTTTTTTCGCGCGCGCCTCGCGATTTGAGCGCGTTCTTGGCTTAGTTTCTTCCCGATTTCACTAACGCCCCGTCATCATGCGGTCACGGATGTGTGTGTATGTGACGTTCCCGCCATACCCGTCGATTTTTTTCCCCTTGGACGTTTGTCACGCATGATTCTTGTATCGCCACGACCGAGCGAGTGCACGCTTTACGCAAGTGTTTTTATCGTTACGAGTTCGTTACCATTATCTCTGTAGGAGGAATAAAAAAAAAAAAAAGAATCACGGATACTATATAAATAACATTTTATGTCACGAGAGACAGATGAAGAGATGACGCAATTTCGTAAAAGCGTCTGATATTTTGTATATACATTGGTATTTTAATATAAAAATACAGCAGGATGATTGGAATATCACTGTGTTTTATTTGCCATTACGTGATAACTTTTATACGCTATCCTTTCTGTTTCAAATTCTTTAAAAAATTACAGCTATATTTTTAATTAAAATTTGATCAATTGTTTTTATTTCGTAGAAGGTTTTATATTGCACCTGTTACTAAATACTTATGTAAGAACTTGTGACTTACATAGTTACGATCTCACGACGATTTCTATTTCATATTACTAATTTATATATCGACACTTGTATCGATCTCTATACATAGATAATTTCTATGTAAATATTTCAATATTTTTTAGGCTGTTTCTATCCTTAATGAAGATTGGTAAAGCAGCATTGCAATCATAATTAATAAGAATTAATATTGTGTAAAATCGTTAAAATAATCGACATTTCTTATTCTGAGATTAAATCTTTAATAATGAAGGTTTCTATTTTTTTCTTATATAAATCTATTGAGAAAAAAGAAAAATCTAAAAAAGAAAAAAGAAAAAGAAAAAAATACGAAATCCTAGAAAAATAATATATGTCATACTATCAATGACACAAATCAAGAGGATATAATCGCCAAATATATGAGATATAACATGTAATTAATTCTATGCTAAGAAGATTAGGCGAACAGAATTTTAAATGAATCGCGATTGTTGGGGAATAAAGAAGGACAGGTGAGACAAAGGATATAAAGGATTCTCCGGCAGTCTGCTTCGCCATTGGAAAAATGCCATTTTCTCGTCATAACGCACGCCTAGATAGGCTTAATTGGCGTCGCGGAATAACTCCCATGAGACGTCATTGTTATTATGAAGCTTGATTCTCCTCGCGCGATTCGTCGTGCCTTCGTGTGATCCGACTGAAACCACGTCACTTTGCTTTAACGACGCCACACGGATCCCACGACTGTGTAAGATCGTATAGACGACCGAAATTCTCGTCTACCCAAATGCGCTAAAGTGAACTTTTATGGGATATTTGCGAATGCTTCGCGGAACGTTAAATTAGGGTTAATCCCGTTAGCGCCACATCTCCGATAAAAACGTCGCGACGTACTTTTTTTTTCTTTTTTCTTTTACCGGACGTCGCACGGTAGAGCTATATAGATCTGGGGAATATAATTAACACATTTAGCGCCGACGATAATTCTGTAGTTTCAGCTTGCAGAGTCTGTGCTAATGGTTTGCTGCAACCACGCGAGAAGCAAGAGGCCAATATAGCGAATACGTATAAGTTTTGAAGATTTTATTGCGGTCACGTAAAGAATTATACGAGAAGATATTTGAGGAAATTAAAATTTAAATCATTGTTCACATTAAAGATACGATTACCTAGAAAAGATTTTTTTTTTTTTTTTTTTTAATATTTATATAGATGTAAATTATTCTATTTCTTTTGCGTGAAGAGTTTTATATCGGAAAATGTAGAACGGAAGGATTAACAGAGAGAGAGAGAGAGAGAGAGACTCTCTTTTCTGAAAATGCGACATTTGAATGTTTACAGAGTGGAAAGCTCAGCGTTGCAGTTGGTGTGCCCGCTGGATTCTCGTCCGGTGCAGCTAATCTTCCGAGGATTGCAGGTGGTCAAGGAGAAGCGAGTGCTCCTTCGAGATGTTTCGGGAGTCGTCAAGCCAGGCGAATTATTGGCCGTTATGGGCCCTTCGGGTATGTAACCATCTCTCTTGTATCTTAATCGATTTCACACGTTAAATCTCGCGACGCGCGTAATATCAATCGTATTATTAAAATCGTATTTAATAATGACATAATTCTCTTCCTCATTTTAATATTATTCTTCAGTTTCGTATATAATATTTAGAATCTTACACATGTGTGTGTTTTTTTAGATATAAATTTTTTTTTAAATATGAATATAAGAACGTAATAATTTCGCGTACGTAATAAATTGTACGTTATGTTTGTTTAATTATGAGAATCACCGCGTTAAAATCAATTGACAACAGCAGGTGTATCTGTTATATTCTTTAAAAATGTACGAGTCAACATTAGGGTTGCACCAAGACTAGTCTTGGTCTTGTCTTGATCTAGTCTTGAATTTCAAGACGAGATCGAGACAAGATTTTAAATTAATTATCAAGACAATAGCAAAACAAATTATCAACATTCTTGATCTTATCGAGAAGTCTTGGTTTTTGAAAAAAGTTATCTAATTGTTCCCGAAACATTTATAAATTTAAAAACTTGAAAAAATTTAAATTTAAAGAGCCTGCGCATATCATTATCATTACGCACTTTAATGTGACATAAAAATAGCGCAAATTAATTGCTTTATATTACTTAATTTATAAAGTTTAATTTCAATACTTACGTTTAAAAATTATATCTATCGTTTTTTTTTTGTTTGTTTTTCTGACAATATTTTATTTTTCATTGCTTTCAATCCAAATAAATCTTCATATACTTTTTTACCATCTTTCTCCAAATGTTTTTTTTATTTTTCATTTTTATTTCTTTAGTCACATTTTCTTTTTCACATAATAAATATACGCCGATTTTTTCATTGTCTCTCGTTTCATACTTAAAATAAGTTTTCTATGCGCATTGTTTAACTGCACTTATTTCCGAACTTTCGTTATCACTTTCGGAAATGTTTGCATGTTTAGCGGAAGAACTTGGTTTTCATTTTTAGACCGCGTCTGCACAATCGAGACGTGAGCACACGCGGTAAAGAGCAAAGGAAAATCGTGCCCGGCGCTTCGGATAACAAAAGAAATCAGATATACTTACTATTTTCTGTTTTTTTATCCAGCTGATGAATAATTTAGTGTTAAATAAAAACTGTTAATAAAAGTCAAGGCAGGACAAGACAAGACAAGATCATTGATACAAAAATCCTCTCAAGACCAAGACAAGATTAAAATTTTCAAGATCAATACAATATTTTTGAGAATATTGTCTTGTCTTGGGTCTCGTGCAACCCTAGCTCAACATACACATCGAAAACTAAATTGTCGTGTAAATTTGCCTTAGATGATTGCATAAGTTCGTGCCCGATTTTCATAGATGGCATTAAGTTACTGCATGGCGGAGTTCTATTGTTTTCGTGTGGTAATTGTTGCTTACACCGAACAGCTGACGTTGTCTTATGTCAATTTAGCGTCAGACATTGTTCAGATAAGTCCATTTGTGCATAAGAGAAATCGTTAAAAATGGAGAACGAAAGGTGCATTCGCGGCATGTAATGCTACATGAATTTCGGAAAGGCGTGAGTGTTGGGATTGCACAAAAAAATATTCAAAGCGTTTATTTGGACCGCGTTCCTGCTCTCCGAACAGTCAAAAAGTGGTTTGGCAGATTTCGAAATGGTGATTTCAACATGGAGGATCAACCCCGCTCTGGACGGCCTTCTGGCATCGATGATGACATTGTGCATGCCTTAGTGGAAAGAAACCCAAGGATTACAACTGAAGATATTGCTGAGATGCTGAACATCGATAATTCAACCGCTTTTCGTCATTTAAAAAAGCTTGGATACATTTCCAAGCTTGATACGTGGGTGCCGCATCTCCTGACTGAAAGGAACAAGCTGCAGGAAAACTGCAGGAGTCGCAATGGGAAATTCTGCAGTACCCGCCATATTCTCCAGATATTGCGCCTTCAGATTTTTATCTATTCCGGTCTTTGCAGAATAGTTTAAATGGCAAGAATCTCAATTGCGAGGAAGCTGTCGAAAACCACCTTACAAACTTCTTTCAAGAAAAACCAAGTTCTTTCTTCAAAAATGGAATCGACAAGCTTATAGATGGTTGGAAAACCATTGTAGAAAAGAATGGAGACTATATAATTGATTAATAAAAGTATTATCTCTAAAATATAATCTATTGAAGTTTTTATTTAAATCGGGCACGAACTTATGCAATCACAAATATATATATACTTGATATTTATTAAAACGTTAATTGTGCAATGAGTGCGATATGTAATTTCGAATTTATATACTACTATATTGTTGCAATGATTTTATTTTTCATCTCGCTCCATCTTTGAAGATGTATCGCGTTAATTACGACTTCTCGAATACCCTTCCATATTTCACGTTGTTCCTCGCGGGTCTTAATCGCGTGGTGTTGCGTAGACACGTCGCGTGAAATTAAATCTGCGTTTCTATCTTTAACCGCTTTTATAACCGCGCCGAGCAGTGAAATATATACCAGCCGGACGAAAATCGCCGGCTGGAATATTTATCGTTGCACGGTGAGAAAGTCTGTTCGTTTTCGACGCATCGTGCGTCACGTGTGCGTCCACTAGAGAAATTTATCGATCTTTAAAAAAAAAAAAAAAAAAAAAAAAAACCGTATTTTGTTAAGTTTCGAGGAGTTTCCCACCCCCCGCCTAATACGAAGCATAAAACTAACGAGATTACGTTAGTGTCTGAGAATATTGAAGATTTCAGGCACTTGTTCAGAGATGAAAAAATTTGAGGAATTAAAAATATAGAGATGCTGGAAATTGAAAAATATCGCTTCACAGATGTACAAAAGATCAATCATCCACTTAACGATGATACGTATCCTCCGTAGAGTTTTTTAACTCATCCAAACACATTTAGTCAAGAATGTTTTATCCAAGTTATACTTTACATAATAATTTCATGTAACTCGTGTATAAATGACGTTTAACACGACACGATGCGCGAAAGATATATTCGTTGAAACATAACGATCATTATACGAAGGCGCTAAATTTTTGTCTGGCACATTTGTTTACGCAGGCTGCGGTAAAACAACACTGCTGAACTGTTTGTCCGGCCGTGTTGGCTTGGACGGCGGTGAGATTTGGCTGAATCGCGAGAGGCTTACCAAACGATGGCGCAGAAGGATCTGTTACGTACAACAGCAGGACGTTTTTTTTCCCGATCTCACCTTACGGCAGACCCTCGAGGTAAATATAATCAGAAAGATCGATACGGTAAGCCAATCGCACAGGCCCCCCGATACAGGGTTACGCGAAACTCTCGCGAGGATCGCGAACTAGTTTTGCTTCTTCATACAGATTTCACAATCTGTTATAAATTGAAGAATCTTGGGAATAAATTTTTTTTTATTCGAAAAATAATTTATTCGATGATGATATTCAAAAATTTTAAGCACATACAAAAATTCATATTATATCGATGCGTATAAAGAAAAATGATTAGCGAGAATAAAATTTACCAAGCTGCACCATTGAGACGAGACAATTGCCGTGGATGCATTTCTATACGCGAGATAAAGGGACGAAACGCGTATACGATCATGCCGTTTCTCCGTTTTTCCTCGAAAATACAGGCATCACGGGTGTGCGCCAAGACAGCCGTCTCGCCTTTAGCTCCGATATTCATCACGACCCACGCGCGCACACGGTGGGCGGGAATTAGGAGGGCACCCTCCGCCCGCAAAGATCGCGGAGAAATGCTAAGCGCGGGCTAGGGGGGGCCCAACGCGCGCTCCATCGCCGTTGCACTTGGGGGATTTAAGAGGTCTCGCGTGGAAAATGGAAACGGACAATTAAATGTGTAATTTGTCGTTTAGCCACTAATTGAATAAATGGCGTCGGTACATCGGGAAGAAAGGAGTCGCGTAACAAGCCTGGTGCGCATGAGAGAAAAAAATATATGTTTCAATAACTTTTATTTTAAATTTCGTATTTTTTTTCTTCTTTTCCTTTCTTTCTATTTTCTCAAGCGTGTATTAATTAAAGATATATAGCGACAAGATTCGTGAGAAATAAAAGTTTATTATTGCGGGGGAGTGATTATTTCGCAATAAACAATTGTGACGATATAATCAGGGATTATATACATATAATAGGATAATCGATGGCTTTTAAGGTAATCACGATTATACGATTTTTAAGTTATAAGTAGATGGAGAAAACGATAATTAACATTATAAAATAAAGCGCATTAATATTTAAATGTATTTATTTTATTCTTACACAGATGCAAGATATTTCTCTAAGAACGTTATTATCTCGCGTAAAATTTAAAATATTTTCAATTTCACGCGAATTTTTAGCTAAGCTCTCCCCCCCCCCCCGCCCACCCTCTCTCTCTCTCTCTATTTTTTAACTTGTACAATAATTTTTTATATTTTAATTTTCTTAAATAATACACGCAACGAAATATACAAGAAAATGAATGGATGGATGACACACGGTTTAACGGACGCGAGATTAATTTTTTCTTCTTATCATCATCGCGCCACGTGTTAGGCGAAACTTAAATCCAACGTTTGGATCCGATGATGTGCGATCGATTGTTAAAATCAGAAACGAAACTCCATATCTCTCGGCTCGTCAAAATCACGTATGATAAGCATAAAGAGAGAGAGAGAGAGAGAGAGAGAGAGAGAGAGAGAGAGAGAGAGAGGAGCGTGTCGCGTGCGGCGACCACTCGTGTAACCCACCTATCTATACCTACGCGGCACGCGCGTGTCACACGCGAGACACACGGTATAGCGACAAGAGACTAGCTCTCGCAAACGAACGCGTCGTCGTGTCCGTCGTTCGTCTAGTTGCGACCGTTAACGGGTTACCATGAGTGAGGGAGGGTGGGGGGGGGGCGGACACGCGGGGAGAGCAAGGACCGTATGTTTCGATGACGTCATAACTCGGTCAGTGAACCGCTCGTGAGCTCGCGGCGTGCTTACGTCTTACGGTTTCAAAAACATTTGGCGCCGCCTCTACACGCACGCACGCACGCACGCACGCACGCACGCATGCACGCATGCACGCATGCACGCACGACGCATGCAGGCGTGCTCGATGCGCGATGACCGCCGCTTCTTTCAACGGGATGACACTTTCTCTCTCCGGGGAAGCCTCTCTCCCTCTCTCTCTCTCTCTATCTCTCTCTCTCTCTGCTCTCCCGACCACTTCCTCTCTCTTTTCGCGCGCTGGTTTTCGCTTCCTATTATTCTACGCGGGGAACACGTTCCGTACTTGACGGCGAACGGACCTGGGTGTCTCGATTGCACCATCAGGCCTGGTTGTATGATTTTTAACCTTTAACCCGTTATTAATCGTGAATCAGACTTAATCCCGTATCTGTCAAAAGTCGCGAGTTTCTTTCTCTATTCAAATGCTTCGTCGGCCGTTATTATTTCTCTCTCATAATTTATGATATTTAATTTAATTTATATTTAATTTTAATTTAATTTAACGTTTATTTAATTTAATTCTAATGTTTAATTTATACTCACGTATACGAGGTATGTGAATATTGAATATTTATTATTAGAGTAAGCTAAAAGAGAGAGAGAGATCGCTTGAAATTGAGTTTAAAAAAAAAAAAAAAAAAAAAAAATTTAAGATCGAGTATTTTATTTGTTAAAGTTTTCATCGTTCAAGGGTCCCCTTTAAAAATAGACGGGTTAATTTGTTAAAGGAGACCGGAAGGAGTTTCGCGGTCCGGTTCTATAGCCGGGTGTGTATCGTCGTTATCTTTATTTAGACATAACTGGTGTTCCCGGCGCGAGTATAATATCATCGACCCGCGCACCACTTTCTCTCTCCGCGTAACGGGCCGCCGCCGCCCCCCCCCCGTTCCCCGCCCCCCGCCCCCCGTCCCTCCCCCCACGCTTGTGTAACGGTACGAGGAGCACGAACGTTGGAGAAACGAGCGTGCTCGTCGTCGCCCGGTCTCTATATCCGTACATATCGTCGATCCATATAACGATCCATACATCATCGCATGTCCAAATGTCCGATGACACATTGTCGAATGGATTTAGAAGCGACGTTTAAGCGGGCTTACGTGTAGTTGATGAGACACCTCTTTTCTTTCTCCCTTAAATTTTCTCGATTATTTTTTATACAACTTTAATCATATCCTTCCGTAATCGATGTGATAATTTATAATATTGTATTTAAATGTCAAATTTATATATAGTAAAATTGTACAGATTTAATTCATATTTAATTAACAAATATCAATGTCTTTCAAGCAAGTTTTCTCTCTCTCTCTCTCTCTCTCTCTCTCTCGATACGCTTAATGCGCTCGATCGACATAGATTGACATTGCGATCAATGTGTTTCAATCGAGACGAGAGGGGTGGTTTCTGATTTCATTCTAGACGAAAGATAAATCGAATTGCGATAATAAAATCTATAGGGGCACAAAGGATGGGGGGGGAGGGGTGGGGGGTAATTAATCCTGTCACGTACAATTCTCGCGATAACACTTAATTATACCTATCGTTAAGCGATAACGATTTCGTAATCGACTTAACGATCGGATCGTAAGGGCCTCCGCCTTCCCCCCCCCCCCTCCCCCTCTCCCCCTACCGTCCGATGTAGCGCGTTAGGGTAATAATAGTTACAAAGTGGCCTGGATATATATTGCGAAACGGAAATGCATCTACGTCTCTGCGGTGCGGTTTTGTTTACGATTGACGTTTAACGCGCGCACGCGGCCCGTATGCAAAAGCGTGCGTACACGCGGCGGTTTTTTAAAGCCGCGCGAGCACGCGATCGATATCACGAGATTATTGTATTGTATTGTATATGTAAGGGCGCGCGTGCGCGTTATTATGATGATCGATGAAATATGTCTGAATGCGTGGGAAATTTTGCAGTATCAGGCGAGGCTGAGGCTCCCGGACACGCTCTCATACTCGCAGAAGATGCAGTGCGTGGACCATATCATCGAGGTCCTCGACCTCGCGGCCTGCCAAGACACCAGTGAGTACGACGACGACGACGTACGATGTGGCGACGCGGGCGAATGCTTTTAGACCCGCGAGACGAACGTCGACGGCGCCGGCGCGTATTCGGATTCCACCGATCGTGTATAATTTGCTCGATCGCCGGTAGGAGTCGTAAAAGAGACACGCGTGGTGTATAAACGACGGGCACGAATCGGGCGGATCTATTCTCGCCTTTCGATGATTAGAAGCATCGTTATTCCAGGATCTAATGGCTCTCGCACGATCGAGTTTTGCCTCGCGTCTCGTCTTCTGCGTACGATGAAAATCAATTTAACCCAATTTTGCGCGACTTTATGTTTGTTAAGAGAGAGAGAGAGAGAGAGAGAGAGAGAGAGAGCGCGTAAGCAATAAGTCATAAGCTTTCATGAGTGTTCCTCGTTTTCGATCCTTTAGATAAATTTCATGTAAATAAGCGCGTCTACAATTAAGGACTCTAATCTCATGGAGATTAGGCTTATCTGTTTGGAAAATGAACTATCTTAATTAATTTAATCCATGATGACGATTTCACGATGTTTCCGAGAAACTCTACGAACAACTATAAATATCGACAACTCTATTAGTTTGATATAATAACGTAGATCGCATCAGAAATTAATTACGTTAATAATCTCCGTTCTCCGCGATCGGCTTTTATCGTCATCGCTTGTCTCTTAATTTTGATTAACATTTTTCGCGATCACGAATATCAAATTGTCGCACGAGTACAATCACATATATATAATAAACAACACACAAAGGACGGACAAAGTACGATATACAGATTTTTAATATAAAGATATATAAAGATTTTTTCTTACCGAAAATATTCTATTCGACGTTATTTCTTTTAAATACTTATGCTTTCGTAAATTAAGCCTTAATTCGATAAAGAAAAATCAGTTTAATTTTAGTCGAGAAGAATAAGATTTCGTCCCTTATTCGGGGTGCTCTAAACTTTTTTTTTTTTTTTTTTTTCCTTCTAGACAATGATGATCGTCTACGTTTTCCCATATTTTTCGCGTGACATATATCTATTATTATACGGTCGAATATTATTTTTCAATTATTATTTAGTTCCACGCTTATGTATCGTGACGTGATAGTAAAGTTGCATATACAAATTAGGAAATGACGTATCGATCTCACACGAAAATATTTAAAACGCGAATATTCTGTATATATCCTTGACAGATTTTATGAACATATTTTTTTGTACTTTTTTAATACATATTTTTTTTTTTACAATAATTTTTTGATTTTTAATATACTTGTAATTTTTGAATACAATTCTTCGATTTTTTTGTACTTTTTTAATACATATTTTTTTTTTACAATAATTTTTTGATTTTTGATATACTTGTAATTTTTGAATACAATTCTTCGATGAATGCAAGAATGAGTTATAATTTTTGAACTTATAATTTTATATTTACGCGAAAAGCGTAATTTTGCTAATATATATATAGGTCAATGTGATATCTGTCTTGTATAGTTATCGGAGATTATACGAAACGGGGACTTTCTGGTGGTGAAAAGAAGAGGACGAGTATAGCCTGCGAATTACTCACAAATCCGTCATTAATGCTACTCGATGTAAGTTTTTTTTTTACGTATATTTTCTTATAAGTAAGTAGCATGCGTATTTTAAATCTTATTCTATTCATAATTAATTTAGTAATAAACATAATTAATTTTAGAAAGATTAATGAATAATGTGTTTGCATATAATACAATATATGTAGGTATATATAATCATTTTTAAATATTTATTATAAATCTATTTTTATACATATGTTTTTTTATAATCTATCGGTGTAAAATTTCACGCAGAGAAACTCTAAGATTCTTAGAATGAAATATGTACTTATCGAATTATAGATCTATAAATCTCATGATTTATACATCGAAGAATCTTCAAATATATTCAACGAAAGATTTCCAAATTCAAGATTCTACTCACGATAAGAACGTGAATTATCGAACGCGAGAAATATGTAGTAAACGTGAATGCGCGGAGAGCTGAAAATCCGTAGAACGAAAATATATGATTTTAATGATTTAGAGAGAAAAAGAATTCAACATGTGTTTGAAACAGAATATTATATTCCATGGAAATCTATTAAGATATGTTTTTAATACCGCGTGGATATACAATACATGTTAGATAATAGAAGAGATAAATAAATGAATTAATTTTTTATAAAAGTTTATTCAAAAAGAAAAATTATCAAAAATAACACGGTAATATTATGTTCGCTAATTTATAGAATCTCTCATTGCACTTCAGGAACCCACGAGCGGGCTCGATTCACACTCGGCCCAGGCATTGATCTCGCGGTTAAAGAAGTATGCCGAGCAGGAGGGTAAGAGCATCGTGGTGACGGTACACCAACCTAGTTCCAGGATGTTCCACAGTTTCAGTAAGCTTCTTTTACTGAGTCGCGGTCAGGTAGCATACTACGGTTCGACGGCGAATATCGGCAGATTCTTCTCTACGATAGGGCTTACCTTGCTGCCGCATTACAATCCCGCAGACTTTATTCGTAAGTGCATTTCGTTGACGTCAAATCTGATTTTGTGGAATTTTATTTCATGAATGATATAATATTTGATAAATAGATTGCCTTGCCTCTTCAGTTTGCTCTCGATAATTTAAACTTATGATTTCTAAATTCAAATTCTATATACATATCGTTGGAAATAACTGCATGTCTACAAGGAATATAGATACTATCTAGGATAATAAGATAAATAATCATATGATTTTATATTTGATATTTATATTAATTTTTAAGATTTATTTTTCTCTTATATATCTTTTATATTAATTTTTAAGATTTATTTTTCTCTTATATATTTTTTATATTAATTTTCATAATTTATTTTTCTCTCATATATTTTTTACATTAATTGTTAGGATTTATTTGTCTCTCATATATTTTTTACATTAATTGTTAGGATTTATTTGTCTCTCATATATTTTTTACATTAATTGTTAGGATTTATTTGTCTCTCATATATTTTTTACATTAATTGTTAGGGTTTATTTTTCTCTCATATATTTTTTACATTAATTGTTAGGGTTTATTTTTCTCTCATATATTTTTTACATTAATTGTTAGGGTTTATTTTTCTCTCATATATTTTTTACATTAATTGTTAGGGTTTATTTTTCTCTCATATATTTTTTACATTAATTGTTAGGATTTATTTTTCTCTCATATATTTTTTACATTAATTGTTAGGATTTATTTTTCTCTCATATATTTTTTACATTAATTGTTAGGATTTATTCTTCTCTCATATATTTTTTACATTAATTGTTTGGGTTTATTCTTCTCTCATATATTTTTTACATTAATTGTTTGGGTTTATTCTCCTCTCATATATTTTTTACATTAATTGTTTGGGTTTATTCTTCTCTCATATATTTTTTACATTAATATTTATACAAATAAAACGCAAGTTAAATGTAATATTTTCTAATTTTACAACAAATTTGTTTAAGATATAGAAATAAGAAATGAGATATGAAATAATGTGTGTGTGTGTTTGCAATGTTCCAAAATATAAATCACATTAATTTTTTTAAAGAAATGATTTCCGGGAATATTTCTATATTTTGAAATAATTATTTCATACTAACGGAATGCATACTGCAGGAAGCGAAACAGATGGCTGTTCCCGCGAAAATTCCTGAGATTGCCTAGATCTCACAGCGTTGTACGAAACACTTGTTTTAGTGGAACAAATAAAGGGGCCGGAGGAAGTTCGAGAGCGCATCGTTGCCGCGGCGAGAGCTGCAAGACAGGGACCTGACTGCCCACCGGAACTTCGTCCGGAATATAATCCCAGCCAACATCCGCTCTGCGACCATCTCATCCATTATCACGAGCACCACATCAGCCACAACGGTATTATATAGTATGCAACCGCCCCACGATATACGTATATATGTATGCACACCTAGACCTTCCCCCGACCGCAGGCGGATACCGTTGCGGTTCCGATGTACCCACTTAAAAGCGCGTACTTGCAAAGATCGAATATCTCGCGAACGCCGGAAGGGCTCGTTTTATAGATCGCTAAGATAGACAATCTGATGTTTAGAATTAATGAAGGTTTAGAATCTATAACTCACACAGTTCTGCAACGTACAACTCTTTGAGAATTTTTTATTTTTCCATTCAGATGTAATAAATATATATTAATAGATCCAAGATAATTTAAGATAATTTTACACATTTTCTCTCGATATATTAATAAAATAATAATCGAGGTTATATATAAAAAAAAAAAAAAAATATGGTCGCTGCAGGGAAATCGGGATCAGTTTTTAATCAGAAAATAACGCGTAAAATAATTGTAATAAATTAAATTAAGTTAAATATTTTTATAATTATATTAAACGCAAAAGATATCAAAGCTGTTGAAAATAAATAAAATATCTAGGATATTATGTATATAATTTCTCTTCAATTTTTTGATTTTATTTTGTTAAAACATTAAAATCAAATTTTCTTTATACTTTATATATACAATAATTAACATTTATTTGATCGTTTTTATCGAATTTTTTTTAGATGGTTTAAATAATTATTTTTTGTTATCTGCCTTAAAATCAGACGTGATACAATAAGAGAGATCATATAAAATCTATGAATATGATAAAAACGCGACAATACGTTATAATAATATTTTGCAAAATATTCAAACACTACTATAACGATATTATAGTTGAAAACGAGTCAAACGGATTGGTCAAATATTTAAAAGTATATATTGCGATAAGTTAAGCTATGATAAATATAAACTTTAGAAAAATATCGTGAGATAATGGTCACAGAAATTTTTTCTCCCTTTCATCTCTGCCTACTCGTATATTTATTGATTCAACTATGCAATTCTCACAAAGCTAATCTAAACATTCATTTCTCCGATGCTTTACAGTGAAGGAAGACGAAGGCCGTACGCTATGGCTGGATACACAAAGCCACGCCAGTAGCAGCGCGAGTTCTGCTGATGACGACTATTCCTGGCAATGGCCCACCAGCTTCTGGTCGCAGTTCAAAGTGAGTACGCTTTGAGAATGTGTGTTTTCAGCAATTACCGGATACAATGCCATTCTACTCGCTTAAACGTACTTTAACCTTGCTCGAGCGGTTGACATACTATATTCTGTGTTCTGGGAGAAGAGGGCGAGAGGCTTCAAGTACATAATTGTATGCACAATGATACACGTGTCAATATAAAAAAAAAAAAAAATATTAACGCTAATATAAGTTAAAAAGCCATTCTGTCTACAGAAAGAAAAATATAACAAATTATTTTCATTAATTTCAAATAAAGTCTTGTATCTGTGTACATTAATATCAGTTAATTCCTATCTCAATATTAATTATCCTAATTTTCTTTTATCTATCTTATAAGAAAAAAAAATAAAATAAATAAATAAAGAAGCAAAGAAAATTATATCGGTATTAATAAAATTATAATTATATTAATTAATCCAAAACTATCTTGATATTTATATTCTCTAAAGCGTTATCTTTTCCAACAAATAAAAGCGAAATGCAAGTTCATCGAGCCAAGTAAAATATTGTTATTCGCTGATGAAAGAGAATCGAATCGTTATTAATCGCGGGCGTCGATTAAGGAATGCAACTAGACTAATATCGGATTACATATTCACGATCGCGTCGTGGGTGGATCGCGGCATTGTCGAAAACACCCTGTATATACCAGGATTATTCTTTGATAAGGTCTTCGAAAACCAGCATTGTGAAACTTTGCGTTCTATTTTCTCAGCATCGGACGCTGAGATAATCGAAGCGCGTTTCACAAGCATTAATCTAAGGGCTGCGCATTAAGATCAATGGATCTGGAATATTGTGTATTATCCAGAAAATAGCGTGCTCAAGGAAGAAATTTAATTAATTAAGCTTCGAAAAAGAAATGCTAATAACATATCTTCCTAACTTTTGATTGAAAAATCTTCATGTTATAAAGTTTCAATTTCATATCACATAGCGTTACGTAACTTCTTGTTTAAATATAATTTTGAACTTTTATCAACGACTTTTATACTTTGCGCATTATTATATAGCAGTGTATAAAGTTTTATAATTGCGATATTATAAATGCGTATTCATGATATATATAATTATCATGTGGCGATTATAAATGAAATATACAGGGTGTTTTTCTAAATAAGTGCGAGAAATTTTAGGAGATGATTCTTTGTCGAAAATTAACGGGGATCTTTCATATAAACATGTACCCCTATATTTCTCCCTAAGGAGTTATGTACTTTTTTTTTTCCCCCTTGAAAACTATTGATTTTACGAAAAAAATTAAAGAAATGAAAAAGTTTCTAAAGGAATCAAGCTTTCTAACGCATATTTTTAGAAGATCACATCTCGATCCGTTAAAAAGTTTTAATAAAAAATTGGATAGAGATTGCTAGTATCCTCTTATAACGATACAGGAAGATTAAAAAAATATTAATAAGTATCCTTTCTATTACTGGGAAATGTCCATCAAATTTCATTTTTCTAACTTGTCCAAAATTTGGAAAAAAAAAAAATTTAATTTTCACTTCCCTCTTTGGGAGAGTGTAAAATTTTTCGCACTTATTTAAAGACCCTATATATATATATATATATAATCTTTAATTTAAAATATTTACTAAATTAGAAAATTGCCGTACAGATTGCAAGTAAATTACGTAATGATTCTGCAAAAATCTACGTTTATTTACGCAAATAGAGATATCATGTTCTTGTTTTCAGGTATTATCGGAAAGAAATTTTCAAGAGGCACGACCGCGAATGTTGTCGCGTTTGAACTGGTTGCAGACGGTAGCCTTAGGATTACTAGCCGGGCTTTTGTGGCTGGGACTCCCCAGAACTGAAGCAGCCCTTCACGATATTCAAGGATGGATGTTCTTCAGCACCACGTACTGGATGCTTTTTGCACATTTTGGAGCACTCTCTAGCTGTGAGTTGAATTTAATTTAATTCTCATTTGCGTAATTGAAATTTCGGTTCGAAAAGAATTGAAGTGTCCATTGTGGCGAGAAACTCGACTGATTATCTCGACAATATATCTGCATCAACGTGGTACTTGAATAAAACGCAATTACAATTTATTAAATTTGTGGCAAACCAGCAGAATACATTTTAGAGACGGACTCCCTAATGAAGATTGTAATTATGTATATTTTTTACATCGACAATATTAAAACGTTTATTTGCGAATTAAGCTCGAAGCGCGATGAAATCTTATTTTTCAACTAATAAAAGTTGATATTTTTTTCTCAAAATTCTTTGATTAAATTTAACTTCAAAAAATATTTGATTCGAGATTTGGCTGCCAAAATGTCTATCAAAAATTTAAAAACTGCACGAGAAATCTTATTTTTCAACTAATAAAAGTTGATATTTTTTTCTCAAAATTCTTTGATTAAATTTAACTTCAAAAAATATTTGATTCGAGATTTGGCTGCCAAAATGTCTATCAAAAATTTAAAAACTGCACGAGAAATCTTATTTTTCAACTAATAAAAGTTGATATTTTTTTCTCAAAATTCTTTGATTAAATTTAACTTCAAAAAATATTTGATTCGAGATTTGGCTGCCAAAATGTCTATCAAAAATTTAAAAACTGCACGAGAAATCTTATTTTTCAACTAATAAAAGTTGATATTTTTTTCTCAAAATTCTTTGATTAAATTTAACTTCAAAAAATATTTGATTCGAGATTTGGCTGCCAAAATGTCTATCAAAAATTTAAAAACTGCACAAGAAATAATCATCTGCTCTGATATTCTTAGATTTTAATTTATCTATTTTATCATATGATTCTCGATATCATGGAGAGTTTATGCGATACGTTAATAATATTTGCGGAAATGCAAATATGTATAAGCGTCCAGCTTTACTCGATTTGCGTAAAAGCTTGTGGAAGCATCACGCAAGCGTGCAGAAGTAGATGAAGCTGATAGGCTAATTGGACTTAATTTAATATTAATTTAAATAATAATTAATATATTCTATCAATAATAAGATAGTTTGTATAGAAATGATTTTTTTCGTTTATAATACTTGATCATTAAAATTATTATTATTATTATTATTATTATTATTATTATTACTGCAGTTACACACATCTTCATAAATATGTATCTAAATACAACGTGCCACAAATATTTTTCATATACATTCAATATTAAAAATAATAATTCCCGAAAAAAATTATCGTATATATGTCTTCAGATATGCTTTGATGATATATATATATATATATTTTTTTAACAACGACATTTGTAAGGTTTCTCTTCCAAGACATGAAATGGCGCCACTTATTCTCATTGTGAAGAAAAAAAAGATCGACCACCATAAGCGGCTTCCACTCCCCTGCGGTGGGGTTGGGGGGTGGGGGGTGGGGGGAGGTTAATTCTGAAAATAACGCGCGCGGGACGATGACGATTTTCCAGTTCCCCCGGAGCGCGAGGTGATCAACAAGGAGCGCCTGTCAGGATCCTATCGGCTCTCGGCCTATTACCTAGCGAAGATGGTCGGCGAGCTGCCGTTGACGGTAACGTTGCCCGCGGTCTACCATATAATCAGTTACCCGATGCTGGGCTTCCACAATCTGGCGGTCTTCGTCGCGTTGCTCGGATACTTGCTGCTCAACACCATTGTCGCGCAGGTACGTACAATATATTTGTCCGTTTCACTGTAAAATCCGTTGCTTAATCCACGAGACGTAATATCGATCCTCGCATCCGATGAGATCGTTATCTAAGAAATATGTAAAAATATCTCTTGTATTTTATTTAAAAAAAAATATCTCGCCTTTACTATTATATCTGTTTCAGAGAATTTAGAATTAAATATTTTAAAAGTTGAGTCTTTCGCTTTTTTTTTTTTTTTTTTTTATCCTTTCTTCACGAATGATAATAATTGAAAAAGTTAACATGACGTTCCATCGGACCGATGAAGAAATCGTATTACGTCACGAGGATGAACCGTACGGATGTTATCGGAGTGATTGGGGGGGTGGGGGGGAGATCGATATACATTCGCAAATTTTTGTTCAATCCAATATCAGAGTATCATTCCTGATGAGAGAAATCGATCCGGCTGACAAGGATTGGACTCGCCTGTTCGATATACGTTGTAAATCGATGTTATCGCGGCCAGTTGTTAAATTTGATTTTTGTCCCCATCGCAGAGCGTCGGATTCTTCGTGGGCGCATGCTGCCTGGATCTGCAGGTGAGCATCACCGCGTCCGCGCTTTACACGCTGGCGACGCAACTCCTGGGCGGTTATTTGGCGACGTCGGTCCCACCGTGGTTAGCATGGGCGAGATACATCAGCATGGTGCACTACGCCTATCAGAATATGCAGATTCTGGAGTTCGATTACGGCGCACCGATCACGTAAGGCTATATGTATTTTTTCGTTTACCGCCGCCTGATCTTTCGATTATCAAAACTTTAAGAATGAGCGAAATTTTATATCGAACGAATGCAGAATATAAAATTATTAAAAAGATTTTTTTTTTATTTTTTTTTATTTTTTTCGTTCGACAAAAAATATTATTAATTAAATATAATTAAATATAATCGATAAAATATAATTTGTAATTGAGTGAAATGAATTTCAGATTATATACAACACAATGATTTAACGATACAATTTATAAGAACAATTCTCTCTTTTTTTTTTTCCTCTCACGAAAGACACAGAGTATTACGTTGAAAATATTTCGAGGAATATAAAAAAATAAAAAGAAAAATCGATGCAAATAGAGAAGAATATACAATGTATATGATCATAAATTTTTATTATACACAATGTCTCCCCGATTTAAATGGCAAAATTTCAGGAGCGTGTAGGAGACCGAAAAGCTAAGACAGAAAGTCCTTTAGAAGTTTGCTCGTTTTTGCTCCATTTTGGAGAAAATGACAAAAAAAAGAAACAAAACAAGTTTTCGTTCTTTTTATTTATTTATTTACATTTTATTTATGTCATCATCTATTTAATGCAGATATTGTTCAAAATGTTGACCTCTTGCAGCAATGCAAGCGTTACATCTAGCACTGACCTCATTAACTGCAAGCTCTTGAAGTTTTGTCATTTAAATTAGGGACAGCCTATATATCGACTAAATTGCTCCATCGTAACGTGTCGTTATAATTATATAATTATTATATATTGTATGTATAATATATCAAAGACACATATAATATAATAGTTGAATGTAAAATCCGCTTGTGTCAAGCAACCCTTTACTGATCCTAGCGCATAATCTTTTGTACGACAGATGCTCGCAGCCGAGTAAATTCGCTGAGTGCAGAAACGGCACGACGATACCCGTTGAAGCGATTCTGGAGAGTCAAGGCGGGGTCAGGGGCTCAAGTCTACCACTTTGGGCGAACACGGCGGTACTGCTGGCGTTCCTGATCGTTTTCCGAACCCTGGGCTATCTCGTCCTGCGTTATTACCGTGTACCAAAATGAGCGTGTCGGGAATAGCACGCAAGTAGTACGAAAATTCTCCACGCCACTTTCGCGAATCTTCAATTTTATGATTATAGAAGTATATATATATATATATAGTTATGTGCCACGTGTCTCGCTTTTATCGGGAAAATAAGGGCCGTACGTTTCGCTGCCCTTTTCTTCCCCTTCCCCCAAACCGACATTCTCTCGTCGGACGTCTAGAAATTTTTTTTCTACGACGTAAAACCCGAGACCGCGAAAGATTTCGGCAAGATATACATTATCAATGCATACGTGAGACTCCGTTACATCTTGTAATAAGAAGGGTGTGCATGTGATATGACAGAGAGAGAGAGAGAGAGAGAGAGAGAGAGAGAGAGAGAGAGGCGTGCCAGCGCGTACACGCGCGCATAAATGTGAGATAGCGTGAATGAATACGGGTGGATTGTTTTGTTTGCGGCAAAAAGGGTATAATAGTAGAGAGATATTTCGGCGCGGTGCCGCGCCGCGAAACCGACTGAAAACTTGTACGTTGACGATGAATCTTTATACATATACATATACATATACATATACATATACATATACATATATATATATATATATATATATGTATGTATGTATACATACGCGCATACATACACGAACGATAGAATTAGATTCTTAAACCGTATTTATATATAAGCGATACACCTATCATGTCTTATTTTTACTTTTATTACCGCTACAATTGTGCTACGTTAATGTTCGTCGATATCAGTAGTTGTGCGTACTCTCCTACTGTTATTATCATTACTTACTATCTTTACTATCACGAGACGCCGTAATTATAAGAGATAGATGAAGGATTATGCTGCTAATTCTAAAGTTGACAGGAGAAAGAGGAAAAAAACACACACACACACATATAAATATATATGTTATACATATACCAATACTGTTCTCCACGATTCGTATCTCGCATGGGAGGCGGCTGGGGGGGCGGGGGGCTGTGGGGGTTACGCGTGTGCGCGACGCGATAATTATGAAAGGTTTTACACGCCTTCGCGACGAACAGAGTGGCGAAGAGAAAAGACTTTTTACGTCGATTATAAAATCTATTGGGATCTCTGCTGATATATGTCCGTGATATCGCACGGACGCGTTGCGAGAATGGGGGATCCAAAAAATTAACGAGCGATGTAATATTCATTGTTTACTTTGTACATATAGAAAGAGAGGAGAGAGAGAGAGAGAGAAGAAAGGAACACTACGTATGTATTGTATATATCAGAATGAAATGTACATTTCAATCGTACATAGATACATACCCGAACACACTTATGTACGCGCATATACATAATGATAATGATAGTAATAATAACGATATGCTAAGTATTATTATTCCAATTATTATTACTATTATTATCGCGCAATGATTATTCTGGTTAGGTTAATTTTTATTATTATTATTATTATTATTATTATTATTATTATTATTATTATTATTCTCGTATGTACATTTGTAACGGACTGAACGAGACGCGATGTATCTTTTGTACATGCACGAGAGGGACGGTACACATTATGGTGGAAGGATGGAGAGGGGAGGAAATGGCATTATATATAATATCCATTTCGTTAATAATACTAATATCGCGGCGTGTTGTTATACTCCTTTTCCTCTCCCGAGACAGTCGCGGAAAGCTAATGTTCGTTACGTAAGATTAAATAGATTAGATTATTGCAGTTATACCATGCGGAGGAAATTGTACATCTATCCTGCGATTATAACGCATGTCAGCCAATCAGCGGTGTAACAATATTGTAAGGAACAGTGAACTGGACGACTCCAGTGGCCAAGTAGGATCGCCGCAAGTGTATGGTGAATCTCTGATTTTTAATCAAGCTTTGCGAACGCAGAATCAATGCATATCTCTTACGCGCGTATATACGCGCGGCGTTGTCTACAATTCTCGAATCGCTGTCACCAACGATCGCTCGCTTTCATTATCCGTTAATCATCGCCGATCCCTTTACGATAACAGTAAATCAGTTAGTCGAGAGAATGAACGTTGGAGAGACGCATTCGCCAAAGGACTCCGCGCGAATCACGGAGAATCGTCCAGTACACCGATTAAGCGCAATATCCACCAAGTGTTCATTGAGTTTGGTAAACGAGGTGGCAAGAGGGCAGAGATAACGGGAAGGGAGAACTCGTACGACGCGAGGATTATTTTCTATTCCTAATCGCGCGAGGACAGAGGAACGCGGGAAGAGGAGAGAGAGAGAGAGAGAGGAGCACGAGAGCAACGTTCAAGATAAAATGAGTCGGTTTAAGACGGATTCCCCGCAAAGTACGATACGAGGGCCGCTGTACATATTAGACAATTGGCCACGAATATATAGAAAATTATTAAGAAAATATAGGAAATTCGATAAAAATTGTTCGTTAAGCTTTAAAGGAATTTCTTAAATATTTATTTTTATCGTTTCAACCCTATCATATCCGAATTATATCCGAATATTAAGCAAGATTTTGCCTAGTAGCTCTGCGGTGATTACGATAAGTTTTAAACCGGCCCTGGCAACGAACAACATCACGTATTCGAGAAGAATAACAGAGATAAAGCAACTGTAATAAACAAAGATTTGGCTGTGTCAACGTCAGAACGTTTGAATTAATTTGGGTGTATATATCGTTTCCTCTTTTATACTTTTAACATCTGAATCGAGAGCTTTCAATAAAGATGACAAAAGTGAAAGAAAGAACGCGCATTAATATCCAGGATAGAGTGAGATATTGCGAATGAATTAAGATAGATAAAGAGATAGAAAAAGACAAAACGAGAGAGAAAGAGAGAGAGAGAGATATGCAAAGGGCTTTTATTATACTCGTGTCTTTATTGCACATTTAACGTTAAACGATGGCTAAATGTCGCGAGAAAAAGTTTGATTACTAAATCAATAAACTTTCATATACGTTTCATATGAACAAATAGCTACTACATTTCACGTTAAATTTGTGATAAAATGAGTTTTATTGTGTCGTAGCGAGAAAGAGGGAGAGGTTGTTTCGAAGCCGTACGTGATTTATCGATCGCGCCAAGGATAGACGACACGCATACGATTCTATACATTATCGATCGAAATATGAACAAAAATCGAGCGAGTATACAAAGTTGATGCCGCTTTTATAAACGTCGGCGATGATAAGAATTTTCTAAGAATCTGAGAATGCAGATCCAAGGTGCAAAAGCGAAGGTTACTTTCCTTTGCCTCCTCCGACGCTATTCTATCGTACGCAGGAAACGCACTTTTTGATGATCGTGTAGATGTCTTTTCAAAATTTTGATATCCATATATAAGTAATACTATTACTATACAATGTACACCACTGAAGGTTAATATCCGCGCGACTGGGCATTTGTATGCGTTTTACAAGTTTAGCGGCGAGCTCGGATTAATTGATACTCACACACGGAACCTGGTAGACTGCGCGATTCATTTTTTGCAGAATGTCAAGTTGGACGAGATGCTTCGTCTCGTTAATGCGAATTAAAGTGTGCGTTGGTGTATCATCGTCTTATCACGCGGACCAGAATAGATAATTGCGAGGCAACCTTAATGATTATCCTCTACATATAGCTGTTCGAAAAGATGTGCATCAGCAGTAGCGACAATTATATTAGGAAGTAAAAATTTTTTTTCTACAATAGAAATTTTATTTCATAAATAAATCAATCGTAACTCTTCCGTGAACTTTTTCTTATTATTTTTATTATCCATTGAATTTAATGCAACTTAAATTATTAAAATTATAATGCTGATACTGTTAACTAAGAAAATTTAATATCTAAATGAATTAAAATGTTTAAGTTCTTATATAAAAATAGGAGTTATCGCAATTCAATTTTTGTGTAGATAAAATATGTTTCAGATTATTTAAAAAAAATAAGAAATTCTATAAAGTTGCTACTGTTATACATTTTTTTAAAACATCTATATCCCTTTATATAATGGAATATTACGAAAGTAAAAAGCACTTTTCATTATTCGTCACATTGGCGAATGGATATTACGATAGCTATAGAATGTGTACGAAATTGATGGTGATCTATAGTGAAGCTAAACTATCTTTTTCCGCGAATCTTTCTCATTTCATGATCATGCATGTCATCATCTTTCTCATTTTAACATGATACTTCATTCTTCTCGTCGTGAATAATTCGCACAATTCAAACTTCGAAATATGCAAAAATGTACACATGCTTTTGCAGTAAAACTTTATAAGACTGACAATGTTTTTATATGATTATAAAATAAACGGCAGAGGATGTGAAAAAAAAAAATTTCCCAAATTAAATTGCGTTTACATATTTGTAAGATCGTGTTATACGCTATGAAATTGTAGATTACGAGATCATTTCCTTTCACGATATATGGAGAGGAAGAGAGATCCTTTCTCAAATTTCAAATATTCACACAGCCAAATTTTTCTAAAGTGCACGACGCAGCTTCGGCTTCGAAAGTACACCGTCTGTGTTAAATTTCGACAAATAGATCAAACTCACTCTAAATAAAAAATTCGCCGGTCATAAAAAAAAAACACACAAAAAAAAACACGCCGGATCGATCCTTTATCCCCAATATTTTTCACTCGATAGAGATCTGTATGCTTCGCGGGGAACAAAATTAGGGTGTCTCGAGCCAAGACTATTTCGCTTTACAAAAATAGTGCCTTTTTTACTAAAGACTCTGTTATTTGTGCCAAGTCAAATCCAAAGGATCTATAAGACACACTGCCAGATTGTACAGACTAGGAATCGAGAGAAGGATAAGAGATAGGGAGAGAGAATGTGAGCTATAGAGTGCAAGCAAATGTGTGTGTCGCAAGATGGAAGACTGAGAATCGGAGTACGAAGAGTTACATACGCGAAACGGACTTGATATTATTATAGAAAGGATCATCGCGCGATACAGAGGGAAAAAAAAAAAAAAAAACTTGGAATGATACAAGGAGCAAGGGCTTTTCTGATAATCGAGCGCGTGAATTGAAGATATACCGAGACAGTTTTTCGTCGTACATGCGACACGAGCGCACACGTATAAAGAAAGCGCGTACAATGTGTCGCGAGGAGTGTCCTCATTTACATAGAAAACTTACCAGAATACCGCGGGACTAAAAAGAAAATGCCAAAAGTGTTCGACTAATTCAATTGCCGCCGTGGATCCCCGATTAGTATCTTACTATACATTATACATATATGACGGAAACGAGTAATCGATGTAAATACGTGCTAAAGAGGTTTAATATATAATTTTAATTACGGTTATATACACATATAAGAATTTATATATATATATATATATATATATATAAAGAATACATATGTGAATATAGAGAAAGGAGAGCACTGTTCTCTTTATGATGCTTATTCATAAATGTGTTAACATCCAGCACGTCTTTGCAAAACTGAGTGTGTGTGTATATATATATACATATATATATATATATATATATATATATATATATATATATATGTATATGTATTTACGCACACATACAAATACTGTATATTATTTACCCTTACGATATAAAAACCAGATGTATAACTCTAGCCCCTTGTACATATATATATATATATATATATATATATATGTATACACGCATATACGTGTGTAATGTAACGTTAATACTAACAGAAAAAAAGCGCACCCTATTATCTTATAGAAATTATATATTAATTAAATGATAGTATTATTATTCCTGTTGCCCGAACAGTAGACGTATCGCATTACTGTCCAAAAGAGATAGCTCTATCCTAGTATTTCTACTTTTTATTTTATCAAGAAATGTTAATATCATTATATTAATATGTGCTAATAATAATAATAATTATTATTACACTAATATTAATGCTGTTTTTTTTTATTATTACTATTGCTATTATTATTTTTTATCATGATAATATTATTATGTTATCATTGTAATTATTGCTCTACCTATTAATTTGATTATTATGATTAATTATTTTATTATTAGTATTAATTATTAATTATTATTATTTGTCGTTGTTATCAGCAACATCTCCACTATCATCGTACATCGTTGTCTTCGATAATCACGTCGTTGTCATTGATACTGTTATCGTTATTTTAAAATTATTTCGACACAATGACTGCTATCAGATTATAATTATGATAATTTAGAAAATTAGTTTTTTTTTTTTTTTTTCTATATCAATATTTTAAGTCATTTCTGAAAAAAATTATTCGTTTATGCTTATATATTATTATACGTTCACGCAATCTTTAACTGAATTTTACTTTTTTTATTATAATCTTTATTCGTTTCATTATAAGAAATCTTCAAATGTAATAACAAGCGTCAAGCATGATTTAATCGATATTAATTTCTCTTCCTTTTTGACTTGATAATCAGAGACTTGAGTTTTATCAATGCATTTTAAAAATGCAGCCTAGGAGACTATTTAACTTTGTACGAAAATACATGCGTGATAAAAGAATTCTTAAAAGTTTTTTTTTTTTTTTTTTTTTTTGTCAAACGTGAGATACAGTGTCACGACAAACTCGCGACACAACACGATAGCTACACGTGTATTTTAGACGATGGAAAAAGTTTAAAAGATTTTGAAAAATGTTTTCAAGCAAAATAATGTATTACAAATGCGCTGTAAACATTTTCGTATTAACAGAGACACGCTGCTGAGAGGCACATATTAAGCAGTAAATTTACTGTCTCTTCGCATTTTTCATACTTTATGATACGCAGATTATTTTTTTATAATTTTTGTCATACATACCTGATCTCGTTTTATATATTTCTTGGATTTAATATATATGCATTACATAAAATGTGGAGAGTTCCGTATTCAGAATATTGATGCCGTTTTAATGATCATTCTAGCATTTTTGCCTATTTATTATTGTATCTTAGGGGAAAATAAATATTTCTTTATAATTGAAGAAGAGAGAATTTGCTACGATACGAAATTTCACGAGGGTACAATAATATGTTTCTCACTGACAAACTAGACGTATGAAATTGTTTATATAAAATCTTATAATATCACGTTCAGATAAATATAAATTGCAGGCTATACTAAAAAAAGATCAATAAAAAAAAACTCGTTTTTTTTTCCCCCCCAATTTTGCAAAAGTTATTTCATATTTTTACAAACTTGTAATAAAATCAAACTTTATGTCGCGGTTATGTTTTGAGTGCGGATCTTTATTTACAGCTTAATAAATGCCGAATGTAGTTACCGCCTTTCTTCATATCTCTTCCCCATCCCTCAGTAATATCAGATGCGTGCGCGTGTGCGTCGAGATGACACGTGATACGTGCCACAGTAATACGGGAGAGAATGTGTCCATATATAGTCCATTTATCTCTTGAATGTCAAGGTGGATGTCATTACAATTATCTCTCCCTCGATCATGATATAATTCGAGATCTAACAGAAATTTCATTGTGTTTTCGTAGAGCGCAGCGTAATTTAAATCTGCTCTCCATACACGCGATATCGATTTTATTTCCGGTATGATGAAAAACTCTTATTCCAAAATAATATTATAAGACTTTACCTATGTCAATTATAGAATTTTATTTATTCAATTATGATAGAAGGATGTAAACAAAATTTTTTATTAAAAAAAAAAAAAGAAAGAAAGAAAGATGTTTACTAATAAATAAATATATAATTCGCGTACCAAAAATTCTCTTTCTCACATTTACAGATTTCAGAGAATAGAGACAATTTGTTTTATTTATAAATGTTGAAATTATATCATGAGATATCGATTTTTGGAACGTCCACCTCGTTCATGTTTCGCTCATCTCTCTCGGTAGAAAAGCAAGCGGGGGGCATTATGCGGCTTTCGTGGACAGCCTTTTGCTCAAAGCAAACGTTACCATTACCATCGAATACAAATTGATCTTGTACGCGAAAGCTCAACTTTCAAACCGGAGAATGATACGAATGAAACATAGCTTCGGTCAAACAGTAAAATGGCATATTAATGCGCGGTTTAAGTCAATCAACTTCTATATAAACAATTATTGCAAATGTATGTTAGGTTTATTTGCTTAAAATTTAACTTTTACCTTGATCTTCTTTCGGATCAAATTTAATTGTAATTTATCGACTATCCGAATAAATATGATTCACAGACATTGAAAGATTATAGGATCATTAATATGTTCATACGTTTCAATATATTATTGGCGTATAAAAGTCTACAAATTTCTTACGATCGACAAGATTCAGGCATGAAAGGATAAAGCTGCCCAAGACAAGATCAGAGTGTACGCGATCGATTGTATATTAATTAGCGGCTAATATGTTGTTGCATATTCGAGATATCATATCCGCTTCGCGTGTTTATCGTGGTCGTTAAAATCAAGGAACCTGTTAACTACAAAGATATATAATATATATATATATATATATAACGTAGTTCTTCCTCTCGAGCTTATATATGAATGACGAGAAAAGGGAACCGATTGAATAATATCAATTAATAAGATGATAAAAACGGAGAAAAATGTAAATAAACGGAGTTGCTGGCTGTGCTGTGTAATTGTTATAATAGCAATATGTTATATATATTTATATATATATAATAATAATACAGACGGATATATATACACCGATTTAGATGGCGCGAAGATAAAAGTTGCTATTGCGATCAATTATAGCGTTTAACTCGTTTCCGATCGAGTATAAATTTTTTTTAACATAATTAAGTTAATTTATTTTTTTTTTCCAACAATTTGCGACAAAAAATAAAAAAAGATACGACCGCGATATAAATTGTTTGCATAAAAAAATGATAATATATTATTAATATTATTATATAAACAAATATTGTTGAAAATATATAAGCGTGTGTATGCTACAGAAATGTGTATTGTTCTTTTTTTTTCCAATATTTAGTATAAGTAAATCGTACCGAGTTTTTTTTTTTTTTCTATTAGAGAAATGGATGTAACGAACACAGAGCGTTCGCAGTAGCAACTTGTCCGCGATGTGTCGAATTTCTCGAATTAGAAGTGTCATTTGTCTTAGCACGTGCGCGAATCGAAACTCTCGATCATACTGTATATTATTCAACGCATCCGCTCTTTTTGTACGAAACACAATTTACTTAGCATTCATCATCAATCAATGTCAGCAGCAAAGTCACTTGCGATTTGTATCTTTATAAAAGACAGAAGACGAATACGACATGGTCCCGTAGTACTCGGTGTTTCTTAAGCTTTTCGTGATCACAGAGGTGATAATTTTTTATCGCCGAATCTCCGTATGACTTTTCTATATAAACTCGAGCGCCGTAAAGACGTAAAGGGTACTGGGAGAACGTGTGATGGCAAACGTGTTGCGATACACACACGATATAAGCAACACGCAATTAAATTATCTAATTATATATATATATATATATAGCATAGCAATGCGAGGAGGAGCGACATGTAATGTACGGTTATCGCTGTATGATGCATTTTTATCTAGTATATAAAAAGTTATTCGAACTTGTAGAAATACTAGAAATACTTCTTCTATAGACCATGGCGAAAACGCCTAAATGTTTCGATGGAGATCGAGCTGCGATCGGTTTAAGAAACACTGCCATAGTTAATTACGAAATTTTAACACTAATTAATTAGTGTTATATATTAAACACTAGCCTGTGTTCGCGTCGCCGAAAGACGTAAAAAGGCGAATATGCGAAAAGTTCACTTAGATAATCAATCGACATTTTCTTTTGCGTCGAATCTACTCGTATATGGTGAAGAAGAAAAGAATGATAGAAAGACAGAACGAGAGAGAGAGAGAGAGAGAGAGAGAGAGAGAGTTTTATTCAATTAAATATGAATCATTGACATTTTTTTATTTTACCGAAGGAAATTCCTCTATCTCTGTTAAGGGTTTATTTTATATCAATAGATATTTTCCGCTCATTTAATATATCTCTCGTAAACCGCTGTTATTTTCGACTGATTCGAGCAGCCATTGCTCTCATCAAATGACTCGTAATAAAATTATTAGATATTCAATGTCACAATATTTTAAATATGTTAAATACATGATTGTCCTTTTGTCAAACATAATTCATTTATTATGTGAAATAAAACCATTGTTTTCAATATCTCTCAAATTATTTTAATAATAACATAATGAATACATTTGATGAACGTGAGATAACATAATGAAGATTGAACAACGTTCACTGGGAGCAGTACGGTATTCATCGCTTCGACGCAAAGTTAACAGACATCTGTCCGATTAGCAGATTAAAGGATTAGCGCTGTACGCACTGCCATTATATCTCGATAGAGTTATTATCAGATTTATATCGTGAGCGGCCTGATGAGGCGACAGGACCGCCTTTAATCACGAGACCTTCGCGTAAGTCGTGAACCGATCGAGACCACAGAATCAGTTCATTTCGTTAAAATAATCGATGGGATGTGTTCGCAGTCGTGTGTGAAAATGTTTGACTCCCTTTTCGCCATTAAAATGTCTTTTCGATATATCATTAATTCGAGAAATTTTTTATTGTACTAAAAGTGCTGAGAGAGAGAGAGAGAGAGAGAGAGAGAGAAGCTTCATTATCAGTCGATATGCAAAATGCCAATAAACGATATAATAATATAGTAATGATAAAGAAATGACAGTGGGGTATTTTTTGTGATTCGCCCCACGATGATTGAGCTCATCCGACACTTCGGATATTATACGCGTAGATTATTGTCGTGCTTTTTACGCATACACATGCTAAAATGCTTATATAAACTTCCACAAGTCAACAGCCGATAGAGAAGCTGTCACGAGACAATATCGTAATGCTGACAGAAGTTTGGTGTGAAAAAAAAAAAAAAAATTTTTTTTTTCATGTATCGCTTCGGAATGAAAACGGAATTTAAAAAGTGCCACAAAGAGAAATGCGTGTCATATAATGTCAAACGAAAAAAAAAAAAAAAACTACCTCTTGATCTTCGAGTTGTAAAATATAGATAAAAATAAAATTAATAAAAGTATATGCGGAATATATTAAAATAGTATATTAAAAATAATTACGTTGCCTATCTTTCGCGACGGGACCGGCAGCGATTGGGGTAGCATTGATGGGGTTGCCGGCGACGGGGTTGGCGACAGGAATCGATGGCGACGGGATCATCAGCGACGGAATCGGCGGCGACAGGATGAATCTAAGTGACGGAAAATGCGTAGCTTGTGGGACTCGTATGATCCTCCTCACCCAATTGTAACGAAAATTTCGTTAAGAAATCGTCATCCTCTACGTCCATCTAAAATTTTAAATAAGAATATTAGAATATTATTATAGCAAAATTATTTATAAATTTTAATAAAATATAAAGAATAAAAAATATTACTTACCTCTCGTGTGCTCTTTCTTCAGCCATGTTGCTTCGATTTATTGAATATGCGCGCGCGTTTGTATCGAGAAAGAGAGAGAGAGAGAGAGAGGGAAAAAAGGCAGAAATTTCACAGCAACGGCGTTTATTCTTTTCGACAACCATATGCAACATAAAATTGAGTATACAGAGCAAAGCAGCGAAAATCATCTGTCCTAGTCCTAGTATTCGAACTTTCATCACCATAATTTATAACCCCGATTTCAATTTAAATCTAATAAAACGATGTTATATAATACTAAATCATTGTTCGTGTGTTTTCTTTTCGATTACTATCGTCGATAAACTGTTTTCCCTAAAATTACATCTTTGAAATAATCCCTTTTTAATCCTCTATTTATATAATTAGCACCTTGGTAATTTTTTAAATCAAATAAAAATCTCAAATCTGACTTGATGTGCGTCTATTATATCGCAACACCTAATAGATAATTATCATTTCTTTTCTTTTCTTTTTTTTTTTTTTTACTCCCATTGTTTACAGGATGTCCAGGATAAAAGAATGAGAGATGTATTAGTATTTTCAATGGTTTGTATATATATATACTTTTTAAAATTCTCTAATAAAATTGTTGCAATAAAAAAAATATTTTTTAAATATCATTTTCTCATCTAAAATACACAAGTGATAACTCACACAATCAGATACAAATCAAACTGACTGAATAATTGAATACGTTCAATATCACAATCGCTTTTGGTGCGATTCTCTTATTATATTCCTATAACATTGCTAACACTTACCTCACATTATTCCGTAATAATTATTCCAAGATTATCTGTGGGACATAAATGAGATTCACAGTTTATTTATATTTTATGACTTTTTTATTGAATGATTCTAACTGTTATCAAGAAACAATGTTGTGTCTGTCATACATATTTAAAAACTCGTCTTTGTATATTAAAATTTGTTATGTGTATGTAACCAATGATATATCAGAGTGTTTTTTGTTTTGTTGTTGTTGTTTTTTTTTTGTTTTTGTTTTTTTCATTTAATTCATGCGCATTTCCGTTTTACAGAGAGCAAACTGTAGGTCTGTTCGTCAAGTTGCACTTCCTGCACTTAATTCATTCCATCTTACTTGCTCCCGAAAAGCCCGAATACGAATATATACATTTCATTCATCATTTACAGTACAAAAAATGCATCTAAAACGAATAGACCTTGCGATACGGATCGATATCAATACTCATGATGTATTTGCTAAATCAACTCTTTGCATTTATCAAAAAGTAGCATAAATACAGAAACATAAATTCTTTGATATATTTGAGTTAAAAAAATCATGTGGCATTTCATCGCGAGGATAAATTTGTAATTTTGTAATTTTCCGTTATAAATACAATCTGATATCGTGTGTATAAATATTTTTGCATATTGATTGTATATGTATCGATATCTCGTACATTATCTAATAATGGAGCTTGTGTGTAATCGGTATAGCCGATACACCATGAGTCGATACGATTACCTCACATGAAAATATTCTGTTTCGTTATTACAACTTTCCGGGCCTTCGACAAGAAGAGTCTCATAATCCGCGGTCGTTTAATTTGTTCGCAGAGCATTGTAAAATGAAATTATATAGGCCTCTCCTAACGATAGATAAATAGATAATTGTAATCTTAGAGCCAAAGAGATTTTTGTAGGAATTTCGTTAAACAATAATATATCATTCCAGATATTACTGCAATAAATTCGCAAAAAGCAACATATCAATCTCAACTGCCGGTCCGCTAATGAAGAAAAAGGAAAGAGAAAAAAAAAGAAAAAAAAAATCAAGACACTAAAATAGACTCTCGATGATCGCATATGACTTTTCGACAGTAACATCTACATATTTTTCCCCACGCAACTATCACGTTATGTAAATTATTATACAATTGTAACTGACAAATTCTATCGTTACACGTTCAATTTATTCACTTTCTCGTTATCATTTCTCGCGAAATACCTATAAATCTCAACGACTCTCATAAACTAAGTGTATTGTGTATTTTAGGGATATTATTAGCTAAGTATAGGTAAACATTGCCTATGTACAATCGCAACAATGTTGCGTATACTACTTTTTCTTGGCAATCCTAAGTAAAGCTTACAGTTTGAATAAACTTTTTTAGGTAATTATGTTTTTTTCTTTTTTTTTTTTTTATCAAGTAAGTAATAATTCTATTAGAAATAACAGTACAATATTTGACTGTACTTGTTATCGTCAGCCATTCATCAGCCATTTACACGTTACATTTTCCCTAGTTTAAGGTATTCTCATATGTCTCGTGTATGTTTTGGTTCTCTGAGAAATAATTAGGAGAATTATTTTGCTATATTATAACTGGCCAATAAGTATATATCTGCCATTTTTTCTTATATTATTATTCTATTTATCATATATACAAATAATATACAATAGTCGCGCTTAATACAAGTAATATTAAAATCTAAATCTTAATAATGTTATAGTAGTTATATGAATAGAAACTTGACTGTGTGTCTATAATCCTTCACTGTGCGCTAGCGCGTTACACACACTGGAATATAAATACATCTTTATATAAAATCTGTATAATCTATATATGTGTCGCGCTCTTTAAGTATTATATATATCTTCTCTTTTAATCACAAAAGATACAAATGTTTATAACCACTACACAAGCAGGGGGCCTTGGGCGGTATCACTCTGGCAGTATCTTTTCATATATATATATATACGGATATATCTGATTTATACGTTTTTTATTAAACGACAAATCAGGTTTATCGCTAGATTGTGTAAGAAGATATACAGAATTTATTTTCGCATGCTGAATTATTGCAATTGCGATCATAATTGTCCTGTGCAAATAATAAGTTTAAGCGCGCCTGTACATAATTATTCTGCAATATATTTCTCCCATGAAAAGTTTTTGATTCTTCCTCTCTTTATGTAAGATTTGATTATACGTGGATTATATAGTGCACGATTTCTTAAGGCCTTGCGTAAATATTGCTATTAACTTTCTGCAGAATTTAAATCTTTCGCTCTTCACAACCGACATATTTTTTGAAAAATATATCTTATCACGAATATAATGAAAAGTTTACATAGCGGCGATAACCGATGCAGTTTTCCACCGCAAATCGATAAAAACAGTAAGTATAATTGTAAAAAACATATAAAAATATATTTACCTAACGAAAATAGTTCACACGTATACATCATATAAAAATGTAACTGTTTATAGAAAGTCAATTCAAAATACATATATATATATATATATCGATACATATCAAAATGTGAAAATAAATTCTATATGTGAAAATATGTTGATGTATCTTCAGAGGTTGGCAATATTAAAAAAGCGTAGAAAACTTACCTTCCTCCTCCTCGTCGTCAAGGTTTTAAATCTTGTCTAAAATAGAAAATTGTGATGTCTCAAAATTTTCTTATTGGTAAACAAAATTTTTTCAAATAATACGCTTTACATATTGAATGTATGATCAAAAATTAAATAGATAAACATATGTAACATTTCTGCATGTAATGTTAAGATTTTTTTTAAACAATAAGATTATTAGACTTTGAAAGGCATTATGTAAATCAATCTCATGTCTTTCGTTTTATCTCGCATTTTATATCTGTAATCTTTCTTTTTATCTCGGGAGATACATCACGTGTGTAGTTATTAAATTTCCAGTGTGAAGCCCGATATCCCCTAGTTTTATTCACTTCCGTCTGTTATTACGATCTAAAGGAAAGGAACACTATATGCATAATATCCATCATAATAGGCGAGATATTCCCAACAGACGAATACCTTACTTATTTCGATTAAAATTATTTACAAAAGTAGGTCTGTACAGTTATCTTTCTCTTGCGACATAGGTCTATCATAACCTTGAATGCAAATAGACCGGTTTTCGAGCACAAAGATCTCATTGCAAGAACAGCGAATTTAAATGCGTAATTTCTAAATTTAATGTAAATGTAACTTTAATTGCGATATTTAAATGAGCACAGCATAATTTTTATTTTCTGCTGAAAAATGCATCTTAAAGTAGACTCAAAAACTCTTAATAAATTTTTAATAAACATTTTCTATCAATCATTATCATCCTTCATAACGGCTTGTAACATAATCTGAGAGAATATTTTGCTATAATACTAGTAATTTGAAATGCAATTTCAAAACTATTCTTAGAATATCTTCTTGGTTTGTTGTTAAACGCACTTAAAAATTTATAGCGAATTCGGTTGGATGCACCACTACATTACAGATTATTGCAAAAAAATTTACAATATAAGCATAATTAATGAAAACATTAAGATAATTGATATTAATGTACGAGTTATCATTGATAATATTGAAGAGCTATAACAATAGCTCTTAATATTAATAGGTTTACTTTTTTAATTATTATGCCATTATAAATTTGTGCACAATAATCTTTATATGCATCATCAGTGCGTACTAGCATCCAATCGAATTCGCTAATACTTTTCATAATTTAATATAATATAGATGGAGAAAGAATAAAGCGCTGTTTATGCAATAATATCTTTATCGCAAGTACTAGTATGGTGTTTACCGTGTTATCGTTAAAAATCGTTTCTTTAATCCTAGCACTTTAATCTTAGCTTCAATAGGAATATTATAATTATAACTAATATTATTTGTACCATTGATTAGGTGAGAGCACCTAGTGACCCCGATAAAATTTAAATTTCTTCATCGCAAATACTAGCATCTAATAGACTATCGAGTAGTCTTTTCTCGTATCAGAGAGTCAGAAACTGGGTATTTCGCGCAACTCGTTTAAGCTCATAGAACCTTTCACAAATTTGCACAAAAATAGCCAGAATTTGCAATGAGATGCCAACTCTCTCATCGCATTATTACAGTATAAAGTGGGGGTCATAGTTTGATTACACCTTTACAAGATATCCACTCGCCTCTTATTTCTCTTCTTTTTCTTCTTATTCAAAGAGTGCCAATATGTCATCGCTGGACGAAGGGTTACCGCTGCTGGCGCCACTACTAGGCGGAGTGTTTAGATCCGGTGGATCTAGATACGAGAGCAGTTCCATTGCGTCCACATTGTCTGGCAAGAGCTATAACAAGAGATAACACGTTGTTGAATAAATTTTTTAATAAGCTTTATAATCAAATTTAAGAAATATTTCGGTTTACCGCAACAGATATGATGCAGTTATTTGACACGATGCAATATACTTACATTTAATGCTTCTTGACCGGTACCTTCCCCGTCTATAACTGCAGCGGGATCGAAATTCAAATCCGATGGTATGTCGGTCGCGCTGTCATTATTTATATTCGTATTGCCGGAGGTGTTATGATTTCCTGTAGATTCTTGCGATGCAGGCGGAACGCTCGGTGGACCGCTGGCTCCACCAGCCGGCGTATGAGGGGTAGATTGCGGAGTGTGCGGCGTATGTGGGGTATGTGGCATCTGTAATACACACACACATATATATATATATATATATAACAAACGTCACACATGCATACATACATACATTTAACATTGTCGAATTTTGCCATAATTTCTTTGCGTCTATATCATTGTTATAGTTAGAATACAATCGATATATTGCAGCGAAATATACCTGATCGTTGAGCGACTTCTCCATAGCATTGAGAGGATCTAAAGAGTTAACGGATTCATTTAGGTGCGACAGTGGACCAGCTCCACTGACATAATCATTATTGCCGATAGTATTTGTCCCAGAGTTTATCTCATATGTTCCACCCGACGTGTTCCGGTGGTTTATGCTATTATTCGCATATGTGGAAGATGCATTATTTATCATCGAGCCGCTTACAATACTGTTCATATCTGGCGGTATATAAGGACTCATAGCTTGATTCATGTCCCAATTGTTCATAGTGGGCATATTCATACTGCCCGGCGACATAGCCTTGGTCGTTCTTTTACAATCGTTCTCTTCCTCGGATTTAATACCGGTTAAGTTCTTCGCGGGTTTCCAATTAGCGAGCGAGTCTATCGTTACCTCATCAACTTCCGTAGCATTTAATGTATTCAAAATACTCCACATATATTGATCAACTTCTAAGCCTTCTAGCTGCGCAGGTTTCCTGTAAAAAAACATGTAATAATTTATTTGTGTTCATCTTTTCCGTCAGAATTCTCAGCAATTTAGTCGTACTTACGTGCATACTGGACATCTCCAGCTACCTCGTTCACAGTTTAATTGCAAATATGATTCCAAATCAAAACACTGTATATGCTTGCACTCGTGTCCTCTAGCTGGCAGTGTAATGCGTTTGAAAGTGATAGGACATTTTAAAGGTACCTAAAAATAACAAGATATGCATGACTCTTTTGTCTTATTTAAATCATAATATATCATATTAGAATTTTGGAATGAAACAAAAACTACTAAATGTATTTGTAAATTTTACCTTTAGTGCTGTTTGTTCCACTACATCTTTCTCCGACTGTATACCATTGTTCGTCAATGTATTATTGAAATTTCTTTTGATTTTTGTTACACAATGCTCTGCCGTCAAGAGCCTTTTGCGTAGTAATCCATGTAATACACTACGTACACTGGGCCGATGAACCAATTGAAGTACGAATAGATGCGACTGTAAATGGTCATTCATCTACATACATCAACAGGGAAGAAAAAAATAAAAAAAAAAAATAAAAAATAAATATTTTATGTCCGAATACCAGTTAAATAATGTATATTTTTTCACAGATAATATATTTGATTAACCACATTAGATAACTATTTACATAAAGCAAAAACGTTTCCGAACATCTCGAGAGAATATCTCTTTATTTCCGAAATTGTAAACGCCAAAAAAATGTTTTAATTATTGATGCCCTCGAACTTACACAACAGCATGCGGATACGGTAATCTGTATTGTGTTCCTTCCTGGCTGACAGACATCTTTCAAGTAGAGGGGCTTGTGGGAAGTCTTATTCTCCCCGCGATCGATGACGAGAGGAGTCGCATTAACGGAGACTTGCACACTCGCCGGCCAATTGGTATTCATTAGCCTGTCCTCATGGTGGAAACATTTGAGCTGCAGCTCAAGATCCGATCGCCACGCTAGTGTTTGATGTACCGTGGGCTTCAATTGAAATACGTGATTGCTAACAGCCAAATTGTGCTCTAGACGGAAGGGCGGAAGAATAATGCCATCTCTCACGGGGAATGTTAGTCTCAATTCATCATCTGGAATAAACGGTAGTATTTGTATGCGTATAATATAATTTGTCAAAATAAAAAAAGTAAATATAGCTGTAAATATATACTCACTATTTTGAATGCTGACCGGTGACTTTATTTCATTGAAATTAGGCTTGATATCCGGATTTGGACTGATGTAAGGCGGCATACTAGTGGCAGGTGTTAACGGAGGCGTCGGATTACCGGGAATGGGACTGTGCTGATAATTCACATTGCTCCCATTCGTCGATCTCATTGATGCTACATCCTGCTGATATTGACTGGTCGCTACGGTGGACGCGCCGTACGACGCGTTACCGCCGCCGTATCCCGTGTTCGGTTGATGACCGACGAACTGATTGCCGACGGAGGTAGGTGGGACCATGCAAACACCGTTATTGCCGTAGCTATATTGGTTCGCGGCGGCCGTCTGAGGCGCGGTATTGTAAGCTGGCGCTGTTTGTCTCATATTCGTCCCTCGTATCATTGCGCCGGGCCCGAAACCGGCCGCCGTGGGATGCATGTTTTGCATAGGCTGATACTGCTGCTGAAAGTTCGGCCTCACAGCAGTAGGATAGTTGTTCGGATATTGCGACGCTGTCATGCCATTGAAGCCCTGCTGCATAGTCGCAGGATTCTGATTCGGGTACGGAACCTGTTGCCGCTTTTGTGCCATGTGCATGGTCGGATTCGGATAGGGCGCTAGTCTTCGCGGATAGCCTTGATGTGGCTGACCCTAAAAGTACGAAAGTCTATGTTATCCAAAGAAACGAACAAACGCGCCTTTCTATTAACAATACAAGTTTAAAATTTGATACAAGTTAAAAATAATTTAAATATAGAACATAACGATACAAAATATTCCAATAGCAAGTGACAGCTTCACATAACTAGGGATATATAAAAGTAGAGAAACCTAACTCAGGAGTTATTGTCTTTTAGAATCATACGGTACAACAACAACAAAAATGTAGTTAAGCTTAGACATACCTGCATCTTGTTCATTTGTATATTGTTGGGTCCCATCATGTTGTTCATAGCCATGTTACCCATATTGCTCATGGAGTTCATGGGTGTCATTCCGTTCATAGCATTCATACTACTCATACCGTTCATGCCTCCCATCGTCATAGGATTCATCGAGTTCATGCCACTCATACTGTTCATCGAATTCATGGAATTCATAGTGTGCATCGGGCTCATCGTGCCCATGCTGTTAAAGTTGTTCATCGCGACTGGCCCCATTCCTGCCATTGGTCCTCTTTGGCCGTACCCCAAGTTGTACGGTTGGGGGGGCATTCCGTGTTGGCTCTGCATCTAGTAATAACAATCGACGCATTTTTAATTACAAGTTCGTCAGAGTTCTAAACGAAATGAAAATCACCTCCCACGAGAGGCGCAAAATGTCGCGAAATGTACAGATGCTAAAGTAACAACACTTTGTTACGTAATTATAAGAAATTAATTTTCTTACGAATAGCCATTATTTTAACGAATAATAACTTAATAAATCGCAATGGAAACTATAGTTAAAAATTCATCCGTTTAGCATGTTACCGAATCCTTGAAACAAGAAAGCTGAATACTTATAATTTAAGTAATTTAAGTAAAGTATCGGGATAAAATATAAATTTTTCTCCATACATTATATGTTTCTCTTGATTTTACTAAAAAAGAAGGACAATGGAAACATTTGTAAGGAATGATGTATCGATTTCATCAATTCGTGTTACCTTACTATACTCTAGATGATACAAACGCTCTATGTAACGTATGAATCAGGATTCTCCCTAGTCGCGTCATTGATAACGTCATGAGAGCTCGTCAAACATTTACTTGATTGAATTGCGCGGGGATATCCTGGCGGTCCTGCATGGCCACCACGCTGGCAGTGGCGGTGGCCGTAGCGGAGGCAGCTGCTACCATCGCCGCGACACCAAGTGGCGAACCACCCCTCCCGTTTTGGGGTGGCACTGTGCTACGATAACCGGATGATAACGGCTGCACCCCGACGCCGATCACCGCCGTTGTTGATAGAGTCGTATCAGCGCCAATCCTTGGAGGAAAAAAACCTTTCTCTCCCTATACACACACGGTAACCAGAGCCTTCACGAGGTAGATGCGAACGCGCGCGGCTTATTGGCGCACTGAAACAGAAAGCATGACTCGTCTTAACACCCTCCGTAAGATAAAATTATCGTTTTGGAGAATCACAGTGTCGTGTATTGGTGATCGTTATAGAAATAACTGTGCGTTAGAAACTGCGAAGTTGGCGTATCGGGCGAGTAATAAAGTATGATGCAAGCGTACGATCGACGTTTCAACACTATATTTTATTTAGTCTTCCTTTCTTTAATAGTAAAATATATACTAATATTATAATTATATATATATATATATATATATACATATATTATATAATTTATTTTAACTGTTTAATATAGAAAATCATTGTCTATAAATAATTATAATAATAAAAAATATCTAGGGGTTATCAAAATCAATCATTTTTATTACATAGAATTTTCAACTTTTTCAAATTTTTCGAAATAGAAATTAAATATATATTATATATTATATATATTAAATGTTATATTAAATTAAATGTTAATATATTTTAATGCATTTAATTAACTGGTAATAAAAAAAACTGTTTATTATCCCATCTTTAATATTAAGCGCGATATAATATGTAGAGATTAATAGTTATTACAACATCAATATTTAAAAGGATCGGATTTACAACGACATAATGCGCAATGAATGATAATACACCGTCAATCAAGACTGTCAAGAGTTTAAATGGCAGTGTGAACTTTTGCATTTGCAACAGAAAAGTGGTTACCATTTGCCAAGTCAAGATCATACTTGTGCGATCAATTTCTGCTAGGAACGAATTCCGTCAATCGATATATATATATATAGTCTGTGTATTTGGCGTATTGCATGCGATCTTTATTTCATAACCGACAACGTATTAATAACACATGCTAGAATCATTCACGATACTTAAATAATTCGAGAAGGTCATATTTCTTGCTCGATATCTCGCTTCGTGTAAATAAATTTAAGTTTAGAACGGTTACATACAATAAGAATTAAAGATTTTATTTTATTAATAATATAGTATATATTTTAATAATAATTTTATTGATATAGTATATTTTATTAATAGTTTTTATTAAAAGTATATATATACACTTATAGTTTGTCAGATAAAGAAAATACAAAAAAGAAGAAAAAGAAATTTGTTATCCCATGTATATATTATATATATCGATATTATTCGTATTAAGTATAATCATATCAATAGTTTAAAAGAGAGAGAAAGAGAGAGAGACTTTATTTTTGGAAAAAAACATTCCTATAAATTATGATTTGAAAAAGTGTTTTCAAACAAGTACGCTGTGTTTATAATCAATTAAAAAAAAAAAAAAAAAATTACATAATTTCAATAATATCGAAAATAATCAAATATAATTCTAACTTATCGATACTTTTTTTTTTTTTTTTTTCCTAACGCTATTCATCGTAGCGTCGCGATATCGCGCCGGCAATATAATCAAATGAATAAAATCATCGATACGTTTCTTTTAAAGACGACCATCCCTACAACGCGCGCGTACCCCGAAGGAGCGAGAGGCGAGCGGTGCCGAACCCCAGGGCATGGCCGTATTCCCAGCTGGCCACGCTGGCGGCGCGTAGCCCCCGTTGCTTTTCTGTGGGAAATGCACGTGCTCGCTATTCACACACCGCGCCGCCATCGCGCGCGCGTTCATAATACGTGCCTTGGCCCCCGACGCGACTGCCGCGAAACACGGACGGCCGTGCGAGAACCCGGCGGGAAGCGGAGCTCCTCCACCGATGCACGATTTCCGATGGTCTCGGACGTTACACCGCAGGATACTCGTACTTTGCGCGAGTGGGCTCGTCGCTAACACGAGGAAGCGAAAGAATGAGATACGCGCGAGTAAGCGCTCGTATTCGGGGCGAAAAAGAAAAAAAAAAAAAAAAACCGTGAGAGAGATTGTTTTGCAAAATGATGTGAAAATTCCCTAAACTTTACAAGAATTTGGTAAATTTATATATTTATCTCTCTTAATCACGCGTAAATATATATTTTATTTTAACGTTAGCGCAAACAAATTGAGAGAGATGACTTGGAATTTATTGTATCATCCGCTAGAAATATATCGAAACAAAAATTGTTGCTATTACGTTATAAAGTAACATGCGAGATTTTTAGAAAAATTCAGATGATGGAAAAAAATACTACAAGTTTCAAAGGATATTCTATGCAGAGGGACCTGTCTAGAAGGGTCCCCCCTCCAATTGAAATGTTTCGATCAATAACATCATAAGTCATACGAGCACGTTGAATGGATAGAGGTTTTATACGACTTTCTCTCACACGATCCATGTTATCCCTTCGAATCTATCCTTTGAAAGGAATAAAATGTATCTTAAATTCAAAATGCAAAATGCAGCATCGTGGCATTTCTATCCGATGGGAATGAATTTTTCGTCGTGTGTATACGGCACGTTTCTCAAATCGCGACGAAAATTTCGCCAACAGATTCCCGAGAGTGCAGCAACTGTTGCATGCTAACTATAATAAATGTTACCGCAGAGAGACGAGCAAGCGCGTGTAAGTGAGTTTTGCGCGTGCCCCCGTGCGTAGACGCACCGTATAATCTTTATGATCACGAATACTTAGGAAAATAAAAACTAAGAAAAATAGTAATTTTAATTACGATTAATATATCGGTAGCTGCAAAGTTATTGAACGATGATAAAATCGATTAATCTGTAAAAAAAAAAAAAAGGATAAGAAAACATCTTGCTGCTCTCTTTTCATACGCATCTATATTATAATACACATCATACGTATACGTAATAAATCATATCGCATTTCGTAATAGTAATTTTATAGATTAAGCTAATTAAAATAATTTTAATCAGTATTTACGACAAATGTAATATAATAAATATTTTTTAACATTATTGAAAAAAAATTGTTCAATATACGTAACTCCTCCTGTTTATATCATCTATATATATATATATATATTGTTTGTCATTCAAATTTATTTTTTCCTTCTACCTTGTACGCAACAACGTTGAATTGAGATTGGAAAGTGAGTCGGATTTTAAGTCGAGAGATCTCAGACTCGCTTCCACTCACTTGAGCTTAGTGTACTAAACACTCTTAGTCGCTTGAAAGCAGTTTTCTTACGCTTAGTCATTATACTTTCTCTGTACCATCTTTTTTTTTTTTTTTTTTTTTTTTTTTTTTTTAAATTCAATCCAATACACTTGCATTCTGGGAGAGTAATCCATTTAATATACTCTTTCGATTAATTAAACCATAGGGGATAAGTCTCTCTTCCAAGTTCTTTGAGAGAGATTTTTTTTTTATTAGAAAAAAAATCATTAAAAAAAAACTTTGGACGAAAAGTATAATTGTGATCTTACAATGACATTTATACTATTTGACATTTTACACAAATGCGGCACGATACGTTATATGAGAACACAATGGTAATGTTAAACGTAAAATATTCGATCGATTCGATAAGATATGAATTTTTTCGAATTTCCGATAAGATAATATGGAGTCTATCCTAATAAAAGATTCCAATATTTATATATCCTTCAGACAAATATTGTATATACACACCTCATCGCAATCCTTCAAGTTCAGCATATTATTCGGCGCTTACGTTTTGACAAGAGAAAATCTTATCTGTACTGTGATAATTATATTAATGGAGTGCTCGAGGGAATCCGATATCACGATTCAATATTCAATCGAATCTTTCGGATATCGCGTGTCTAATGGATTAATGTCGTCGTGATAGAAAATCATGTCTATTTCGTCAAGTTTTCAAGAGCACCGTAAAAATCAGATGGTTTCTTTCTTTTTTTTTTTTTAATTTTTTCTCACAGATTTACCATCGGTTCGTTTCAGCAAATAAATGTGCGGCGCGCGATGAAACCGCGGGGAGATAAACAAAATCGGATTCTCGCAACGATAGCAAATATAGCATATCCAGACGCGTATCGTCAATCGTTTGCGAAGCAATTTTTTCATCATATGTCAGCGAGAAGTTGAAAGAGCCCCCCCCCCTCTCTCTCTTTCTTTTTTCTTCGTCACAGATCGGCACAAAGAAGTTTCTCCGCACACGCGCTGTCCTCGAGACGCGATTATGACGCTCGAACAAAAACAAATTTAATAGCCTCTTCGCTGAATACAGCGTAGCGGGTACGGGAACACACGGGGGCACACACGCACGTAGGCGCGTCTGTGATCTAGCAGGAGGGAGCGAGAGAATCAGGGACGTTCAACAGCGTAGGAAAATGTTGGGGAGACCGACCCCGATCGATTAACACGCGCGCTTTAAATGTTTGGGAACTGCATACAAAGTATTCGCAGTGATGATCACAAACGACCTTACTAACAAGGCTTGATTATTATAGATTCGTAAAGCGAATAAAAGTGATTTTTAACGCGCTCTTTCATTCCCTTGATTCGTCAATATTCAACTTTGACAATAATTCAATTGACATTCAACCTTAGCAATCGTCTTTTGCGATATATTTACACGTAATACCCCCGACATTCTGTTTATTATTTCGCAATTAATGAAAGGCCAATTTTCTCGCGTTTGCATTTACAAAGACGTATAAAACGCAATTCGCGAAATTTAAAATCCACTGTCAATATAAAAAATTTTTACAAGAGCCACATAAGAATTTGATTCGTCAATATATATCCAAGTATGAGGAATAAACGCGTCCATTATTGTATCTTACGTATTGTTTTGAATTATTGCAAACGGTTGTACGTAGTTTTATTCGATAAACGCGTTGCCCTATTATACTCGTCATTCTCCCGTATCAATGTATAAAATTCTCCATCACAAAATAATTTTCACCCAATCGCGTCCAGCGTATAATATTCCGTTTGTCACCCGTGCACGTTCGACGTTTATCCACCCCAATCTGCCAACCGACGTGGGGCGCGCGGCGCGACGCGTTTTTCGTGCGTGTGACATATACACGCATACGTGACGAGGGACATACATACAAATATCCAGATATAGCGCGTACAGAGAAGGAGCGATTCGGAGGTTGACGTCATTCACGTCCCACCCCCTTTAAATTCATGCTCGATACACGACCGACCCAGCCTCTGCCTTTTCCCTTCGTTTCTCTTTTCTCTTCCCGCTGCTGCTTTCCGCCCTCTCCGCTCTCCACCGCTTCGTCATTCGACGGTAGAAGAGACAGAGAGAGAGAGAGAGAGAGAGAGAGAGAGAAAGGGGGCAAGGGGATGAGGAGAGCGAACCCCTCTGTAGATCCCGCAACGGGTTTCTATTCTCGGATGTCAATATTTCGTCAACTAGAGCCCACTCGGCGCGCAACAAAAGGCTCCGGGTATAGCCGTTGCCGTTGCGTGTGAGAAAGAAAGAGAAAGAATGAACGGCGTATGCGTGTATATGCGTTTTATAAGAGGATGCACGCAGCGCGCGCGGAGAAAAGGCGCGCCCGCGCGCAGGGGGATCCAAGTGCCCCGGGATTGCGTAAGGGCGATGCATTTCGGGTGCGTTAAAGCGTAATTCTGTCGGAGCGTATTTATATATACGGTGTCCGCCAACGAGCGTCGAAATATATATATTCGGCGTATGGGGAAAAATGTGGGACGAGTCGAGAAAAAAATGACAAATAAGAATTAACGAGGCGTCAAGATATACAGGTTAGAGCTGGCCCCGAACGTTCCCCAGCCAGACTTTGACATCTTGTAGAAAATTTTATTCCGAGGAAAAAAAATTTCCTATAAAAATGGCTCGAAAAATGCTTTCTTAACAAGTTATCGCTCAAGAATCTCTGAAATCGTGATTATTTTACACATTTTTTTTCGAAATATCATGGAAAACGTGCGTCTTTTAACAAAAAGTGCCGAAAGAAAAGTTGTAGAAAATTAAATTATCTTTCAAATGAGATGAAAATGATTGTTGTACGTTTCATAGATTTTGATATGACCAGTTTCGAACGTACAAAGAGTGCTTTCGTCACTTATTGTTAGAGGGGGGTGGGGAGGGGGGGGGGAGGACATTTTAAGAACAGCTAGTTTTTTTCACGTCTTTATTCATTTTCTCCTATTACGTGCTATTCTAGTTTAAAAAAATTAATTTTCATAAAAGAAAGAGATTTTTATTCTTACCATTTCTTCAAAGAGATTTATTAAGTTTCATTTTCTTTTCACCTTTCGCTCTTCCTTTGCATCGCAGGTTTTTGAGCGATAACTTTTTAAGGAAGCATTTTTCGACCCACGTTTATAGGAAATTTTTTGTTCACAATTAAATTTAAGGATCTCAATGTCTGACTGGAAGGCTCGGGGCCCACCCTGTATAGCGATGAAATGAAATAATTTGGATTTTTCGAATCTAATTGATCTCATTCCGTGAATGATTAATTCTCGATATACTTAAAGTTTTGTAAATTGTTTCGTCCTTCCATGAAATTTCGATATCTGCCAATTTTCCACTGCAACGTCTTTTACGATATGTCAATCGTTCGATAAATTTCGGGAACGTATAAATTATAGCGTTTTAATACTATCGCGCATTACTAAGCAACAACTCGATTGATTACTAGAATATAATTATTGCTTCGGCATCGAAGAAGTGCATTTTCCAGTCTAGGATATCTGTCTTTCAAACGTTTCGATCGGCGAAACGCGTGGATGACGAAGAAGGCGAATAATATCGCGGCGTCGAGGAATCCTTGTACGAGATAAATAAAAAACGAGCCTTTCTCTCTCTCTCTCTCTCTCTCTCTCTTACATGGTCGTCGCGCCATCGCCGCCGACACATAATAGCCGCGTTCTCCTCGGCCGCACTCGCGTATGAACTCGGTTTTAAGGTGACCGAGTGCGAGCAACGTCGTCTTCGAAATATTTCGAGCCTGGAGGCATCGACAAGCAGTGTAGGATCTAATATTTTCGTACAATTTACAAAATTCGTCCAAAGGATTATTTTGATTTTGACAGGTGTGTCTTGTGTCAAATAAAATTTAAAAAAAAAAAAAAAAATTCTCTCTTGAGGTTTAATGATTTGAAAAAATATATATACAGAGATATCTTCAAAAAGATAAAAAATATATGTATGCAAGAAAAAAGTTTTGCGCGTGTCAAGTTCAATTTAAATTTAAGAATCATATTATTTTATAATAACTAGCCCCAATATTGTTTCAATAAAAATCAACACGCATTAATTTTACACATTAACAATAACTCGTTATTTTTAAATCTGCCAATTGTTCTACAATATCCTTATCTTGTACATGACATGTTTCTCAACAATTACTCTTCGATGCTGAATACAAACTATTTTACGAGGTAGCAAAGAAAACACCGTCGCAAAAGCAACTTTCACGTGATGGGGGCCCCCAGGATCCAGGAGCCCCGGGGCCATTCGCTCCGTTCGCTCATGCTAAAAGACGTTACTGGCATGAGCGCGAAAGAGAAGGAGGATATCGAGACGAAAGGGGGAGGACAAACGAACGGCGGATGCTGATCGCAACACTTCGCTAAAAATCAGGACAACGCAGAGGAGGATGAGAAAGGGGGTTTCGAGGGGGCCTCGAGAGAGATAGAGACGAGACGAGACCGATGAGACATCGAGAACGCGCGACACGTAAACAGGAGCGAGCGGCGCCCGAGGTCGACTTATGACGTTGGAGAATCGTGGGAGGATTCTCTTCTCTCTCTCTCTCTCTCTCTCTCTCTTTCTTTTCTTGCTTTTTTCATCCGTCCGTAGTGTGGGTGGGATTGGAAAGATATGGAGAACTTCGGCGAGGGGTGGAACTCAACGCAAGGGGAAAGAGGGCTTTGATCTCTGTCTGAATCGTGTCGTTATTTTCGGGCGGATCGACGAGACAGAAAACATTTGTTGCGGGACGTTCCTATCTGTTTTGTGAACCGACCACGTTTACCTGCCTATCGCCCCCAGAAACGTTCTTTTCCTCTCCGGAATGCGTACTGACGCATTTCTCATCAGGCGTCACGTTAGGTTGCACAAATTCCGATCACAGACGGGAAAAAAAGGATCTTTTTAAGGATCTTGTCATCGAGAGAATCGATAAGCTCGATCGCTTAGATTTTCGACAACTGTCAGTCTTTAAAATAATAATAATAATAAAATAATGAAAATAAAAATGTAAATTATTCCATATTTCCGTCATTAAAATGTTTGACATCTCGCAAAATTATTTAATATACGACCCTCTAACAAAAAAACAAAAAAAAAATGAGAAACTTTTTCTTCCAGTTTATAGAATTAAAATAATAATTTATACACAGTTGTGGAAAAATTAGAATAATTAATGAAAAATATGAAATAAAGGGTATATCGCACTTTATAATACAATTCTATTTAAGAATTACGTTATATAAATTATTGGAATTAATTTATATAAAATTATATATTATTCGTGCATATAAATATATCGTTAGAAGCAGGAAAAGAACAATATCGTATAGAAAATCCCTTTGAAAGGGATCATCATGAATACGAGAGGAATTGAATATTCGTATGGACATCTTATATGTGTATTTTGAAATAACGATCAAAAGAGAGAAACACCGATAGATTACCCCCCCCCCCTCCTGTCTATCGTCAAAATACCAAACTAGGCGTGAAAAACGCGATACGATGTGGACACAGATCGTTACGCGTGTGTAGGTGCATTGAGGTGGACATAATAGGCCGTGGCTTTAAGCAACCTCGATATAGCATCTATCACTCTCGAGAAAACCATAACACTGTCGATATATCGTCATAATCAAAACGTCACCCATCTTGAATCAAATTTTAATTACCCTTTTATTATAAATTTAATTCTTAAATAGAATATTTTAATATAAATTGCAATATACCCTTTATTTCATATCTTTAATTAATTATTCTAATTTTTCGACAACTGTGTATAAAAATTATTTTAATTCTATGAACTGGAAGAAAAAGTTTCTCAATTTTATATCTTTTTTTTTTTTTTTTTTTTTTTTTTTTTTTTTTTTTTTTTTTTTTTTGTTAGAGGATATCGTATATTAAATAATTTTGCGAGATGTCAAACATTTTAATGACGGGAATATTGAATAATTTACATTTTTATTTTTCCATTATTTTACTATTATTATTATTATTATTTTAAACGCCGGTATTAGGTTGTGCATGAACGTTACCCTAATGGGATCGTCATTATCGTAAATATTCTACTTCTTGGACACCCTCGACAGCATCGATCCAAACGAGTTGGGCGCGCGTTCATTCGCGGGGAAAGGGACGTCGACGTCGCAACTTTTCGACGGATGTGCCTCGCTCGTTAGGTCGCAAAGAGCCTTCCAAGCATTACACGAAGAGCGTACTTGAAATCAGGTTAGCGGCGCATCTGGTGCGAGACCAGCGGCGCGCGAGCCAGTAAATACGAGACAATGCGATGAAAATTGGTGTAACTTTGGTTTTAGCACTGACACCATTCTATCGTCCTACATTGATCGAGCGCACGCGTAGAGAATGGGTGAAATAACAAAATTTATGTAAGGACTACATCGTCAAAAAGTAAATATTGCCGATGTTGTTGATTTATTATATAACAGAAACATTTATAAGTTATACAAATAGATAATTGAAAAAGAAAGGAATAAAATAGGTAAATAAAAATTAAAATAACTAAAATATCTGCTTGTCAAAAAAAAATTAAAATTAAACACCTCTCTTTCTATTTTGAAAAATTATTTCGTTTCTGTAGATAAATAATGATGCTTAATTTAAATAACAAAGAATACTTTCGAAAAAAAAAATATATATATATCCACTTTTATGTATTGCTTCAAGGACTTAGAGATATCTGTCATTTCTTAAGTTGTGCAATCTAGAGGTGCTATTTTAAAAAACTCATTTCGAAAGTACCTTGGTAACAGTCTTGTGAAAAGAAGCAATATTTTGGAAATATTCGAATATTTTCGAGATGTATTGAAAATCGTTACGATAAGTTGAACTCAAGTTCAACGAACGTGCGGTCTGTGCGAATATGTGTGCTGGTCTACGTAGTTAGCGCACAACTAAAGATCGATATATTATCTTCCTCCAACTATGTCGCAATACTTAGCCCCTATTTATTCGTTCTCGATCGACCACGACGGGTATATTCTTCTATCCTCCTTGTCGCCGAACCTCGCGCGAGCGCCATGAGAAGATTCTGTCATTCGCAACAAATACTCGTGGCATTTCGAGGTGGCGAGGATAAATTTTTCCCATTGGCTGGAAAAGGTCGAACGACAGAATACCTTGAATGTGAACATCCGCCATAACGCGTAAACGTATACGTTCTGTAAATATATATATATATATGTGTGTGTGTGTGTGTGTTACACGTGTACGCTTTATATCTGCGCATTTGTCATTTGAAAAAATACGCGGATCTCTTCGGATGCCAAAGGTGCGTGTGTTAGCGAGACGAAACGGTCTCTTTGAATGATTAATTTATCGTACCGAGATCGAAATAATGCATCGGCACAATCGATGGCGATTCATATTTTTCAGCACGCGTTAAAAAAAAAATTTATATACGTTATAGGTGTAAAAAGTCGTAAGAAATTATTCCAGGATATTACGTTCTCTGTGCACAGTGCACGATACTTATACAATGTCGTGCTTTATTAATTAATAACGCGCGAAAGATGTGGCATAATTATTAACACGATGAAATGCATACGTTAAATATATTATTTTTTTATTTCGTAAAATCTTTATCTTGGACATTATGCGTTTTTATGATATCCTTATTACACTTAGTTTTGTAATGCAAACATCATTCGATTATAGACATCAAAATCAGAAATCTACACGCTTTTTATATATTTTATATTTATTATATTATTTTAAAATTATTATATTACTTTAATAATCTCTTTGCAATAAAACATCGTGCAGTCAACATTTATTTTTACGCTCGCTTATGGTAGATTCGATTGGATAGACGAAAATTGCAATAGTCGCAATTGAAAGAATCGCAAATTTTATTATTTTATTATTGCGGAAGAGAAATATTTTTCCCGACAACTTTTCTCTTTTGTATGCGATCGAAATACTTTTTACGCTAACACGTGCGACACATAAGGCCATACCCGTGTAAAAGCGGAAATAACATCTGCTCGTAACAGATAGGAGAAACCGAAAACTTATCGAACGCAACCGCAAGACGTAAAACGCGCCGTGACTTCCTTCCTTTCCATTCTATAAACAGGAAAAGAACGAGAATTAACATTATATATATAACGATTAAAATTGTGACATCTACAATCAATCACATTGATAATTTTATTTAATTTCCGAACAGTTTCGATTTACGTTTCGCAAAGCAAGATGATCTTATCTTTACGATAGTTTGGGCGCAATTAAAAATTAATAATTAAATCAGGTTAATAACGAATGTGCGATTAATATTAAATAGAGATCGTACGCTAATTATTTAATTACGAACCAATGACACGTGATAATAATTGATAAATTTAACAAATCGATTATAGATTGTGTTTACAATTCTACCTTGTTTATAATTATCGCAACTGACTTCCTTTTTGAACCACGATACAATATAGAAAATATTAGAATATATTAAAAAATCATCGGCAGAAAAAAAAATACTATGAAATATTTTCATTTCTAATCAAACGGTCGCTGATTATCTTCGTAACGAAGAAAATAAGAGGACAAATAGATTATACAACAACGCAACATGCATCGCATTAACATTATGTAAGGGTCACAGTCCGATCCTGCAACAATACCATCGGTATCCAATAATTATGACTAGCAGGATACACGATGATTGCGGTAAAACCTAAAACGTATTGCGTTACACAATGTTCGTCGCGTTTTCGAAGCAAAGGTATTCTACGATAATACATATTAGAAAGGCTAATTTTTCTTGATAAAGCAATAAACATATCATTAATTAAATCACAGGATGGCGATCATTAGGGGAATCATTAAATTACACACTAAGATATCACTAAAGGATAAGAGAGAAGTTTTGTCTCATATATGATATATTATTTCTCGCGCTGCTTATGCCTCTACTATTATTATAGCCGATGATGGAAAATTATCACGTTAATTAATCACGACACGATTATGGTATATTTATATTATTATCGTGTCACGAGAATTTCGGAACGTGATGTCGGAAATTCGTTTGCGTGCTTTATCTGCATCGAGAGACTAAGGAAGAGACGTTTCGCTTCATTTAATGAAAACTTCGTCACGATTGTACGTCCATTACCGTAAACTTCCGACTCGTACAATAGTGTTTACGCGATATCACAGAAGGCCACCGGCCTTTATAAGAATTTCGTGAGTTAAAATCGATTTCGAGTCAAAATATCAATAAAAAAAACACACACACACACACACAATCGAGCTACACAAATTCGCGATTACAATTTACGATCGAAAAAGATTTCGAGCTGCGTTTGCGTATATGATATACATCTGGTTTCTCCCCCCCCCCCTCTCCCTTGCATTCGAACGATTATGTCAACACGACATACAAACATTATTTTATATTATTTTATATTATTTAATATTATTTCATATTATTTTATATTATTTAATGTTATTTAATATTATTTTATATTATTTCATATTATTATATATTAATAGGAATATTTAAAATATATTCATTATAATTATTAACAATAATTAACCTCTTTTTTGGTTTCAATTAATTTAAATTAAATTTGATATATAGGTCTTTTAGATTATTAATATAATAATAAATATTTAAGTCGAAATTAAGTGTAAAATTTACTTTAAAAGATTCTATGTTTATATTCATGTAAGATTTTTTTTTATATAAGATTTTTAATATAATTTTTAAATGCAATTTAAATGTTATTAATTAACTAAAATCCCTATATATATATAATTATTTTCAGTCTAGAGATTTTTCTATATACTCAATTATTAGGCCAATAATAAGAATAATTAAAAATAAAGACGATGATAGAAATATGACTTTATTTGTAGAAAAAAAGAAACATATAGATTAATGGGATCAATAAAGTAATTTCAATATCAAAAATTAAAAAAATTAAGCTAATTAAAAAAAATTGGATTCTAAATGGTAGACGAGATTTAGAAATGGGATCAAATCCACACTCAAATGGAGATATTTTTTCTCGATTTATAACTATTTTCAATGAAATTAAAAAATTTAATAATAAAATTATTATAGGTAAGATTTAAAATATTAAAGATATAAGTAATATAGATAGAATAATTTATATTAACATTTTATAAGTTAATTTTTTTAATTGGAAATTAAATGTAATATTATATACTATGTAAATTTATAAAAAAATTATTAAAATTTTAATATAAAAATAAAATTAATATCTTCATCAATAGATTGAAATATATAGAAATGATAATCATCGACATAATTTTTGGTATCGCTTTTGTTTTCAAATCATCGAATAGAGGACTAAACAGAAGAAATTTATTACTGATTCAACTGTGATGTAATATCACACGAAACATCCGCCTTTTGTCTGCCAGAATATATGTATACAAATATGTACGAATATGTCGAAATCTACCATGTACAAAATTTCAGTCGCGTGTGTTTCAAGGCTAAAGCTGATGTCGATGACGTGCGGTAAGAGAGAAAAATGTCTAATAATTAATATATTTGAGTATATTAAAAAAAAAAAAAACAATTTATATTTTGAAATGTCCACAAACGCAATACACATAAATATTTTAATATTTACGTTTTATATATTACGTTTCCAATTTAGGAAGGAAGACAAAATAGAAAATTTCGGCTAATATTAATAAGGCCCTTTAAGGGCATTGAATTACAAAATCTCGTTCCTCGCTTAATTTCAAGCTGAATTTTATTTTAACGCGTATAATTCGAGATTTAATTGAACAGATATCTTACATGGAAAATTAGAAAGTAAGTGGTACACAACAACAATAATCATTTGTCAAGCTTTCGCTGGACAGAAATAGGTTTTAGCTGCATTAAAGAATCTGCGGCTAATACACAATAGTCGCGAGACTATCGCATGCGATGCAAGGATTTTATAAGTTAGATATATTCTTTAAAGTCAGCTATTAATTTTTCAATACCGCGGTGATATTTAATTTCTCAGATGATACGTAAAAGGCATCTTGCTACATATTTGCAACGCGGCAACGCGCGCTGGTTGCATTTATGCAAATAAAGGAGTGCTGAGAGAAGGTCTGTCCTGTCAGGATTCGGTGAAAGTTGTTTCGGGGCGTTGATTGGCAGGTGACGAAATCACGGAAGCCGGCCGATCGTTTGCTCTGGAAACTTTCCCAGAATGCTTAACCCCCTTTGACCGTTACATAATAAATATCACCCGATCCCATTGCGCTTGTCTTACGCCAACGTATTCTGTACGATGAGATAAAAGGACACCAGAGATCACCGAGCATTGCAGACAAACTACGAAGCACAAAAGCGTGGGCAACGTTAAACAAATTCTTTTTTCTCCCGAATTTTTACGTATTTTACTTTTCTTAAATTTCAAGCAGCTTTGCAAGTTACAAGTTTTAAAAAAATATACCAATTCAAGCACTCGTTGCAAATCTTTTCATTTTGTATTCAAAGAAAATTTGTGAAATAGAGAAGTAAATAGTGATTATATATTTTTGAAATAAGAAATATTTTTAAAGATGAAGAGATTATATATTGGGCATAAGATTTGATATATAAATTGATTGAAAGGAGAAAGAGAGAGAGAGAGAGAGAGATTTATAAAAAGTTTTAATGAAAAAATTCGAATTGCGTGTATTATTAAAATCTATCCATCGAATGTCAAAAGATTAATGAAAAATATAAATACATCTGACACAAAAATTTTCGAATTACGTCTTCGAAAAGAAAAACCGTCCGCGTATAGAAATCGACGAAACGATAATCTCAACAATCTTGTTAATGGTGAGATCGGGCGAGTGAGATCAGTGGATAAGTCGAGTACAACTGGAGTGGCGCATACTTTCTTCGTCGTCCATTTATAGTTTCACGTATATATATATGTATATAGAGGTCTGGAAAACAAGGAAGTAGAGAGAGAATATGCGCTTAGAGCCTATAAGTTAACGTGGGGATACCGAAAATAACGCCGTTTAACCGTCAACGGTGGTAAAAAGGACGAGCGTATAAATGGCGTAAGAAAACTTTTAATATAGTTTTTAGCAGCGTGCAGTTTTCATATCTATGTCAGCAGGGTTAAATCGACTGGATATCACAGTTAAAGAAATAATTTTTCAAGATTGATTTTGTCAATATTTACTTGAAAAAATACGCCATTTAAATAATGTATACGTTAATAAAATATCTTTTAATATATACAAAAAAAAAAAAAAAAAGATACAACGTTGTCATGATTAAGATATGGATCTATAGAAACGGATGTAATCCTGAGCTATATAATTTCTAGTGAGAAAATAATATAAGTTTATCTTTTATATTTTCAATAAATTAAATCTCTCATATGTCACGCAGAAATTTTCTTAAATTCAAAATTTCAAAACTGTCACTCTAAGATTCGTTAATATATTTTTAAAATTTATTTCGTGAAAGTAATACAATAATATGCTCAATTTCTTCAGGACTATTTAACCAATTATTCTTTTAGTTTCGGAAAAAAAAAAAATCGTAATCTAAATATGCGAAAACATATAACACTTTATCACATAGATACCATCTATAAAAGAAGTAATATTGCTTTTATAATTTGTATATTTTACAATTGTTTACAAAATAAAATGCCTATTTCCATAACAGCAATATGTACGAACAACAAAACGTAGAAAAAAGGCACTAAACTTTATTAATTGCGTTCGTGGAAAGTGCAATCAGGTGACACGATAACGATTATTCTTTTCGCAGTGAAAGGAAAATGCTTCCAATCCACCGCGTGTTTCTCTTATCTAATTGCCTATGTCGAACGATGTTAATTAGCTATAATGTGATAGAGTTCGCGCATATGGGAATGCACGCAGTGGGACATGTACATCGCAGAGAGGCGAAGAAATAAAAATGACGTTATATTACTTCCGCAAATCGCGCCGACTAATTTCTCTCTTGAATCTTAACGTTTAGCGCGTTCGATCGTAAAATCGTTCCTTTACATTCCAGTGAAATTCTGTACGGCAAAAGCGGGTATTAGCGAGCAGGATTTCCACCCCGTGGAATCATCCGTATCGTATAGAAAGTTGGGTCGCGCGCGCAAATTATAATCGACCGATTACCGCGCGGCACGACAGTGGCGCGCACGCACGCACGCACGCACGCACGCACGCACGCACGAGTGTGTGGAAATAAACGGTTAATGTACAAGGCGCGAATGACAGCCGATGGTTTACAGCCTTCGCGGTAAGGTAAGGTGAGACGCGTCCTTGCCACGCGCGATCGCCTCGAGCTAATCGACGCGTCCCGTTCCCGATTGTGTCGCATTTCCCCTTCCAAAACCATCTCTCTCTTTCTCTCTCTCTCTCTTCTTTTCGAACGCGCTGTCACAGAGTATCCAACCTCGGCAAATTTTTCCCATTTTTATAGAATTGTCGTGTCACTTGGTAAATGTGAAAGTTATTTTTTTGGAAAAAAAAAAGTTTTCCCAAAAAGATACACACATACGCGATATTATGTGTGTTTGTATGTATTAAATTAATGGAAAAAAATTATACGTGGATATGCGTAGACAAGAGATTATATATACGTTAATTATATGCACAAAAAAAAAATGGTATTTTTGATAACGGAGATATAAAGATTTGAGGGAAAACGGAAAGATAATTAGATTCTGGAAAAGTATTCATTTGGTACACTTACACATTTGAGTTCACATATATCTTTCTCTGATATTCTAATATTAGTCTGCCTAACGTTATTGGATTACTGTCGATGCTGTCGATGCTGCCAATAATAAAAATTATTTTAAAATAATGTTAGCTATTTGAAATAATAATGATTTTACACTAGAATAATAATATATATGCGAGATAAGTTTGATACTTTAATTAAGTTATTAATGTATGTAACTTATGTAAATATTTATTAATCTTCTAGATAAAATTGTCGAATAAAAGATATAACAGAGTATATTAATAAAAAGTACACGAGAGAAACGCTCTATCATCTAACTAAATATTATATAACATTAATGCTTACATTTATATGAAAAATTAAAGAAAGTCAAATATACAGGGTGAGGCATCTAAGACAGACAGTTCACTAACTCCTACAGTTTTGGAGATGGGAGAAAATGTTTGAAATAAAAGTTTTATGGTATCGAGGGAGAAATCTTGTGAAAGTGAACTTTTTTTTTTTTTTAAGGTGGAGGCGCTTAAGAGGTTCGAAGATCATCTTCATTTTTTTCAATGAAACCACCCTAACTTTCTTATACGAATCGATTCCTCACAATATTTGGCACAAAAAGTTATAAGGGTGAGATGGCCAAAAAATGAATAGTTTACGAAATATTTTGTACTTTATACTCCATACTAAATACTTACTTAAACTCAACATGTAGTATTAATACATAAAGATTGAAGTGTACATGGTGATGGAATGGTTATTTGCATTCCACGATCCGTATAAGCGATAACACCAGAGAGAGAGGACACGAAATGTAAACATGAATATTTTATACGAAATATTTTATAATTTATGTAAAATTATATCAAAATAAAGTACAAGATATTTCGTAAACCATTCACTTTTTGGCCATCCTTTATAATTTATCCTTTATAATTTTTCGTGCCAAATATTGCGAGGAATCGATTTGTATAAAAAAAAAATTAGGGTGATTCCATTTTAAAAAAATGAAGATGACCTTCGAATCTCCTAAACGCCTCCATCTTTAAAAAAAAAAAAAAAAAAAAGTTCACTTCCACAAGATTTCCCCCTCGATAACATACAATTTTTTATTTCAAACATTCTCTCCTATCTCCAAAATTGTGGAGAGTTATTCGGGTGGCCTGTCTTAGATGGCTCACCCTGTATATTTGTAAAAAAAAAAGGATATTAATAAATAAGAGCTTTTTTATACCGTTCTCATACATACAATTGTATTACAAACTACATTTCTAGATGAATCAATGTAATCTTTATCTTTGTTCAATAGCTATATTTTTCTAAGTCGGCAAGTCTAAGTACATTTATACGAGTAAAAGGTTAATCTAAGTATATATAAAGTATTGAAACTGAAATTATATTATAATATTATTTCGTCGCTTGTCAAACGTTGAATCGTCGATGGCCTTGCAGTGAATTCTTATCGCAAAATTTTATGTCTTACCTTCGGAACGGCGTACGTCACGTAATTGCGCGGTTGACGTTTTAAAGATTTAAAGTGTAACGCGCGCGCGCGCGCGCGCGCGTGTGTGTGTGTGTGTGTGCAGGCACGCGCGCGACGACAAAACGTGCGTGTAACGTACGCGACGTGAATGACAGCCGATAGTTCAAAGCAACGTCGTGATGCGTGCTTGCTTCTAATTAATTAATACGTACGTCGTCGGTATTTACATTACTTATATATCATTGTTACGTTTTTAAAATACCGAACGCGTATCGACATTCACTTGTGGATTCGGGCAAAATGCGGGGTATCAGTTGCGAAGGATTTAATTTCATAACGATTCATATAACGATCAATCCCAGCTAGCAATTTTGTCGGTAATCGGATACTGACTCTGTGAAATATCGAACAAATACGAATAAATATAATTGTTATTTGTATATACAATATATATTTAAATGGAGACGATCGATAATCCGTTTTTAAATTGATAACTTCTTTTCGGATAATTCTAGAATTAGAAATTATTTTCTTTTAATATATCCGTTTGATTTTAAATAATAGATATATATATATATATATAATATATGTATATCGCGTGTATAGGAATATGAATATTGGAATGATATGCAGATTTTTATTTTGGAAAAAAAGATAAATCGCGTAATTACTAATTTTCTAATAAAAGCATCGAATAAGATTAAGCTCGTAGATTTTTTAATTGCCTGTCTCTTGCAGTTAGTATCTTGAATTGCTAATATCATATTTTATTTCCTATTTATCGTATATTACACTGTTTATTTTTCTGTTTCCTAATCTAATCGTAAAAAAACATACAAGAAAAAGTATATTTGCACCGCGAACTGCCGATGCCATCGCGGTCAACGCGGCCAATTCGAATTCAAAGTGCGAAGTAAACGATGGACAAGTCATCTCGCAGTCTCGTCCTCATTATGCAACGGACAATTATGAAAGTTTAATTACACCTCACCTTGAGCGCGAGAATAAAACGTTCTCGAAGGCTGCTGCCGGGCTGTTCTCTCGATAGTCGGTAAATAAACGTTTCACAAGACCAACCGGTGAATTTCAACGCCTATGTATGCCCGCAAGTTTGCGCAAGCGTCTTCGAAATGAGTGACAATCTATCTCCGAATTTTACGTATTCAAGATAGTGTCATAGTGTCATAGGTAGAAAGTAAGAGACAGGGCATACAAATATACTGACACGTGGCGATTGAAATAAAGAAGCAAAGCGTATAAATCTACAGATTTAAATATCATCGAAACCCTTTCAAGTATTTCTTCATATATACATCTTGTGTATTATTCGACAATATTTCATTAAAATGAAATGTCATGTAAATAAAAAAAAAAATAAAAAGATAAGGATCCTTTGAGAATTAGGAAAATTTCCTTGTAAATCGCCCTATTATTCAACGAGAGCTCACTATCGTTTTTTACGATAAAAATATTTTTCCATCAGATTCTTCAGAAGCTGTATATTAAGTTGATAGAGATATTCTTTTTATCTAAATTTTTACTTCCTTTTTTATCTTTTATATTTATTTTTTCTCATAAGTGCGCGCGTGGCTGATATCTCTCTGACAGTTTAATTAAAAAGGGAATCCATTATAAACTGATCGAAACATATGTCATAAAAGATAAGAACCAAAATCTTCAGATATCGAATTGACGTGAAAAGAAAGAAGGTTGTTATCGTGACAATGACAATTGGCAGATTAATCAACGATACGTGGCGAGTGAAAAATATGTTCGCGATTTTGTACGTGCCAACGCGCCAAGGTAAAATGTATACGCTGACCGTTCTGACATAATTCTTCGTCAATTCCGAGGCGTCTCCCGCCATCTCGTCCTTCGCAAATAAGTACACTCGCCCCGCGAGTAAGCACAAGTGCGCAATCAAAAGGTGACGATATTCCTGACTCAATGATATTTGCCAATTTAGTAAATAGCTCGTTCTCTCCTCAATTTCTCTGTCGAGCGCGCTTTTACAAGCATCTCCAACTATTAATTCTGTATTTCGTGTCGCGGACATCGCTCGAGCACCGTACTGATATAATTAGAAATTAAAAATGTTAAGGTTAAAAATATATTGGACGCATCGCGAGTGATTACGGAGTATCTGCGAATCTTTCAGCGAATCTTACTTTAATAAAATTGTTAATAAATATTTTGTTATTCAATATTAAGAAAAATATTCTCCATCAAGTTCCACGTTTTGCAATCAAAATTCAAATTATACTTATATATATTTTATTATTCTTTAGTTTTATTTTTGTAAATAATAAAAATTCAATTATTCATAATTATCGTAATAGCAAAGACGCACAAGTAAATTCTTCAATGTACGAGAAATAAATTATTACGGCAACACAAGACATTATTCATATAAAACGTAGAATATGTCTTTTTGTTTCATATCCTTGATTGAAAAAAAAAAAAGAAAAAAAAATCAGCCTTCTTGCTTTTATCTTCTTTCAAAAAATTTCCTTCACTTTTATTCATATTACTCAATCTCTTCCCCTCTCCGACCTTCATCGTTTCCTGGATCATTAGGTACGAATATATCACTACATATTGTCGCAAGTGTTACGCATTATCTGTTAACATCCGGCTGCTACCGTTTCTCTTCAGCACGCGGAAATATATTTTTCTTCATTTCGCTTTAGTTATAGCCGTGCACACCACTTGAAACTACGGCTCTAGAAAATGTCAGATCATAGACCTGCGATATAACACGCGTTCATCGTATTGAAAACGAGAAAGACAGAGACTCGCACATTCCTTTGAAATTTCATTACAGTATATAAGATCTTTTAGTGTGTTACGCGTCATGATATCACACTGCGAGATCGATTTGAAATTATTTACTTACAAAACGCATTATACCATAAGATAATCGTCGAAGGTCTATCGATAGAATATAATCTATAAGATGAGAAAAACGTAATTGCATAATATTAATGGAATAGTTTCAATCGTGCGATCGAACGGAGATTTTAATACGATATTTAATCAGTTTATTAAAAAAAAAAAAAAAAAAGTTTGCGTCAAAAATTCTAATTCTTAAACAGACTTTCAATAATTTTTTACATAATATTTTTCTGGGATGTCAAATTTCTTCTATCATAACTATTCGATAATAAATTATATAAAGTATGAATGCGACATCAATTAAATCTTGTTAGACGATTCAAGGAAAAGTCGTGCAATAAATAATTTCGTTAATAATTGAATAAACGTATTTGAAACGCGCTCCTCAAACGAGACGCCGATACGTCCCTGACTTGCTCTCTGTATACGCGCCATCGAGTGTACGCTTATTTTAACAAACCTATTTCTGATATTGTGCCACATCGCAACGGAGCCTGTATCGAGATTAGAAGGCTTTAAACGTGAAACCACGTAGCGGCGACCGAGAGTTTGCGCATAAACGCGGGGACAATCTCGCTCGCGATTCGCCGTTTGTCTCTCGCTTATGCGCGCTCGTAACGCAAAACAATGTATTCGATAAAGTCACCCTCTCCTTCAGATAGATCCGTCTGTACAATCTTAAGTGAAAGCTCGACGATCGTAGAGGTGACTAGTACAGTAATCCGAGTTACGAATAATTATAGCTACCGTAGAGTATAAAAAGTGAGATTGTGCGCGACATCATAGATTGCTGAACGGCATCTCGCTACTGTATTCAATTTTTAATTTTTCATCAATTAAATTTCGCGCGAAAGATGTCTTTAAAATATGGTGATAATTAATATAAAAAATTTTTAAAATTGTTGACGACTAAGATTATAAGACAACAAGTTTCTGTCTCTAAATTAAATTATTATTCCCCCGTATATATATCAGTTTCATATAAAATCAAATTTTTTTCAGATTTTTTTTTCCCATCTGTTATATATATACAATAAATATATATAGTAAAACAAGACAGTGTGCTTTTTCAACAAAATATTATATAAATTAAATATGCCCCTAAAAATAGTATCTTAAAGACGTATGAAGAAAAGAAAGAGGAAACATGATAAAATTATAAGCATTTTGAACATCATCTATTATCTTCTATATAAAGGATGATTTAACAAAGGATGAAAACATTATTATATTGCATGCTCATTAAAAAGAGATGCGGCGCCATTATCGATAAAGGATTGGCAAGCGCTTTTATTTTCTTACGTTTCCTTGTGTCATATCACTGATTTAGATCCTAATCATCGGAAATTGGACAGGTAAAGGGCGACGCTCTTTTTACGAAAAGAAAATGCGAGTTGCTAATTTTGATAACAAGTTACCTCGACGTCATGAAATTTGACTGCCAATCGATTGCATCGTCGCGTAACGCGACAATATAAGGCGAATAATAAAAGCGAATTGTAACAAGGTCGACCCATGAAAACACATAAATATTAAGGAATTTTTTCAACTCTTTTTTGAACGATCCGTTGTCACGAGATTTTTCCGAATTCTTTCTCCGTGATGATTAACACGAAGTTCGACAAGGTTCGAGGTAAAAGATCGATTTATTTCCGTTCCATTCCGGTTAATTTCACTATCACCGAGTATACAAGATAGCATTTTGCAGATCGCAATCGTTCGTTACATAATATATTATTACCATATATTTGTGAAAAGCGATTTTTATCCTCTCCCTTTTTCGCGCAATTTTCTGTCAAAAAGCTATTTATCAATACGTTTTAACTAATGTTTCTTCGAAATAACATTTTGGAAGATATTCGTTGCGTTAATCGACCTTTACAATTTTAAAAGTCATCTTTCGAAGACACTCGAAAGTAATCGCTCGCAGTGAATCGTTTCATGAAAAAAAAATACACGATTTCCCGCCAAAAAATTTAAATATTAAAAAAATGATATTGGCGTACAAATAATTCCATCATTCCACAAAAGGAATGCATCGATGCTGCTGTATATTCCGATGATTGGATATTGATCATGACTTTAAATGCGCAAAATAATTCAGGTAATCAGAAAATTGATCGATAAATTCGGATAAATGATACGAAATCGAGATATTTAGATATAAAAAAAAAACTCGCTGTTTTTTTTTTATAGTGGCAACACTATCACAAACTAGCATGAATATTGAAGTTTGAGATCGTGGAAAATTATCCTGCAGATATTTCACAAAATTATCGTGGACATTTATTCATGACTCGGCGCAAGACTGTCAGTCATAAACGATTAGATAGCCGAGCTGCGAGAGAACACCGCGTTGTTAATATTGCCGAGATTATCGCTTGGTTTCGAATGCCTGCTCTGATATATTTAGCGATTCACTAAAGCCGGGTACGTTAGTTGCTTTACGACTATAAATTATATTATTCCGATGTTAGAAAACAATTATTTCTCTGCGCGAAAAACTTTTTCGTTCATAAATAACTTGAATCTTTTTTTTTCTTTCTTTTTTCTTTCTTTTTTTAAGTAAATCGTACAAAATTTATTTATGATTTGTAAATATAATCGCGATGAGAAATACTCAAACGAGTTGAAAAAACTCCGATGTTTTTTTTTTCCCCAAAATCTATTCTTATTTGCGTGCCAACCTTCGCTTATGCTCGTCTTGTTTCACGGCGAACTGATAACAGACGTTGGTGACAATGCCGCAGAGATTATCGTCGAAAGAGATAATTCTTTTCTTCGACGAAGTCACGCGATTATCTGATAAATTTTTGCCAACAGGCGTGCGTGGTAGAGGGGAGGGGAAGTACAGAGAAGATTATAAGTGTAATTTCGCGAGACTGATATAATTACCATATAACAAGAGTGTCAATGAATTATATTATTATTCTAGTCACGTGACTATACATGTAAAAGAATTTTTTAACCTCAAATAATTCTAATCAGAGTAAATGTTCCTTACAGATTTTCGGCGACAAAAAAATAATGCCGCCGTCCAAATTGCTCTATTACGTCAAGTTTTAAAGTTGTTTTGAATTTCAAAATGAAAAATCATTGGCTTGTCGTCTTAAAATTCAAGATAACTTAAAAACCTGAAAGATAACTAAAAAAAAAATGTCAACCTGTGTAATTTAATAAAAAATTTGTTTGAGATATTAGAACTTAATACAAAGTCTCCACAATGTTGTATTCGACTTAACGTTAAATATGCAATAAATAAAAAAAGTCGACCGACATTGAAATTAAATTATACATGACATATGACGAGATAAGATTATGAAATTCTCGTCTATGTCAGCGAAATAGAAATAAATCAAACATTACTCAGCGAGCGAGTAATTAAGGTCGCACGTCGGAGATTACGAAGTAGCGTTTAAGTAACTCGCTTATCGATATAAGCGTACGTGTCATACGCGAGGATGCGAAACTCGGCAAACAAACGCGTGCGCGCGCGCGCACACACTGCGGCTTTTGTTTTCGAAAAGCCGCCGAATAGATCGCGGATACACAATCAAGGTGCGTTTATGATTCTCTTGCTACGTTCCAACATTTATTCCTAAATATATCTGTATAATATACGAGTTTTATTCATTTAAGTCACGGAGCTCCGAGCTTTTCCTGCACTGTCGTCAGAAATTAATAAAATTATTATTATTATATATATATATTTTTTTTTCGCGATGAATAAATTATTATTTTCAAGTGCTAGATTTTTTTTTTTTTTTTTTTTTTTTTTTTTTAATAAATAAATATATCACCAAGACTGAGATCGGATAATCTTATGAATAATACTTATTAGATAGTATCTAATAAAATATTCATCTCACGCATTGTGACAATAGCACTGCTCGGTATCACCGTCAGTTTGCTCTATTTATCTACTTGATTACTTCGAGTATATTGATAGCGCGTACAAACAACAATTAATACCTAAAAGGTTGATAACGCTGGTTTAAAAAAAAAAAAAAAAAAAAAAAAAAACTATACAGACGATTTAGGAGAAAATTCGCAAGGTACGATAGCAAAGTGGAACTTTCGAGGATTTAAATGATCGTCGAGACGCCTCGACCTACGACCTACGGGGCGTCCCGGACGAAGGTGTTAATATACGTAGAGCTTGGCGCGTTACGAACTACGGAGAGGAGCAGCCCGTCGAAGATAACAGCGGACGTGACTTTCTGGTTCTCGTTGATTCGCGCGCGCGCGCGCGTCTATAAGACGGCGGATGATCGCTTCGATATCCTCCACTTCGCCTCCTCCCTCCCCCCCCCCCCCCGCCCCTCATTTCCTACCTTTACCGCCGCTGCTCTCGCGGCTCGACGCTGCCGCGTGTCTCGCTGCCGTCTTTTTCTCGCTCCCTCGCCCGTCCTTTTCTCGCTCTCTCGCGGCTTCTAATCGGGGCCCGAAAGCCCGAGTGTATCTCTGGTCGGCGCGAGCGGGACGGAATGACACATCTTTAGAACAATCGCTCCGTTGTGAAAGCGCCTGGCTACACGCTCGATCGGAATATCCATCGCCGCGCGATGTAATAACGAGCGAGTAACGGCATCGAGGAGAGAGACGGAGCGCGCGCGCGCGCGCGAGAGAGAGAGAGAGAGAGAGAGAGAGAGAGAGAGATCGCGGGCGTTTTCCTCGCCGATCGATGTACGGACGGGATTTCGCGTCGATACGAGCCGAGACGCGTAAAAGGAGACTACGGTAAATAGCAGCAAGTATTCTTGTACTCTGGCTACTACTATCGCTACTGCTACCACTATCGCTACTACTACGATTACTAGATTAACTTAACAGAGTCTCGTTTCGCAAGACTATGTGCAAGAATTGAGAAACGCGACATTTTTAACGTTTATTTTCGTATTTACAGTACGGAGAGTTTGACTCGAAAGACGAATGATCTCGAAGAGACGCGGAAGGAAAACGGGAACAAGATCCTACTCGCAAAGTTCGATCTCCTTTTGCGCGCGTTCTCCGATAATCGATGATAAGGCAGAGAGAGAGAGAGAGGGAGAGACAGGGAGAACCGCGTCGTATTAGAAGTGATCGTTCGATATTTTCGATTCACACGATTCACGTCTAATGATATATCAAGAATCGATAGAGTCGCATTATTATTTATTTACACAAACGCCCTTATATCTCTCTTATAACTCAATAATTTGTTTAAAACAACGAAGCAAATGTATTCTCCATTAAATTTACATTACTCAATCGTGAATCGAGCTTTACATATAAATCGCAATCGTAAAGATTTTTAAAAAATCGCGCTATATACAAGGGTGTACTGTAAAGACCGGATCAACGCTTAAGGGGTAGATTCCTGAGATCTTTTTAAGACGGTTTTTCCTCAGTGAGAATGTCGAGAGAAGTCATAATTTTTTTCCGTCATATATCTTTGCAACTAAGCTTCAAATTAAAATTCTCCCTCTCTATTAAAGTAAACTCCATCCGAGATTAGCTAAAGGATATGATTTTAATTCTCCGTGTAAAGTTTAGTTTACAAAAGGCCCTTCTTCTCGAATCGCTTATAACACGGAAATGATATTGATGCCTGGATATTTTGAAAACGACCTCGGGAATTAACCTTAAGTGTTGACCCGATCTTTACGGTTTACCCTGTATAACGAATAATTCAATTCGGAAAATCTCGAATGACTAATGTTAGGACGCTAATACGAAATTATTACGAATGAGAACGTTGCTAGATATAATTTCCAACGAGATAAAGATAATATATTAAAGTTATGATTTATAAACAGAGATCTCATCTGCTATCATTGGAAAAGGTTATGTCGACGCGAAAGGGAGAGACACGCGTTCAACGTACACCGGGTGACATTCTTAATAATAATCACTATATTAGCATCCCAAAGTCAATTTGAGCAAGTTGAAGGACTCACCTGCTCGACGAATACAATATCGCATTATCCTCGGATAGGATCCTCTGATTAGGGACGATCACAAACAGGAATCCTTCGCGACGATGCGTAATCCAAGAATGCACGCCGTACGCGTCGCGTGTACAAATATATGTATATATAATACATATATGTATAGATATATATATGCGAAATTATACAAGTAAGTACACTAGATCACATAGAGCACACTGTTTTCCCTCCCTCGCGTCCGCGGACGATCACCACGTTGTTGCTGTCCGCTTCGTTAATCGTCATCGTCCATCGGCAGGACGACGAACACTGTCACTACGTCGCCTCGACACTGCGACGTCGGCCGTTCATCACCTCGTCATAGGCACATTACGACGGAAACACGACGATCACGACGACGACGACGACGACGACGATGCGACAGGCGCAGAACGCAACGAGAACGGACGATACGACACCTCGACCACGCTCCGCACGAGCCACGAGCCAACTGAAGGCGATAACCGGTCGGAGTGTTCCACGCGCGTGCGACTTCAATGCGATGCGCCGCTTCTCCCTCCCTCTATATTCTCTTCTCCGTGTTTCGCGGAAGAAGAGAGGTGGGGGGGAATGGGGAAGGATGGAAGGCTTCTCCGCTCTCGCACAGCCGATACTACCGGCGACGGAGTCCTTGCGATCGCGTCCGCTTTTCCGGCGTATGTATACGTAGTACGTACGTATGTGCGTGCGTGCGTGCGTGCGTGCGTTCACTTGTTCAAATAATAAACATCTCTCTTTCTCGCGATGGATGATCGGCTAGATCGATGGATCGCGCGCTCTCGCCGGAAGAAGTATTCAAACAACAGCCGTGCCGCACAGTTGCCGGCGCTCTTCCATCTCCCTCTTCCGTCTTCTCCTTCTGCTGCCGCCGCCGCCGTTGCTTCTCCTCCCCCTCTCTCCTCCTCCTTCTCCTTGCCGTCGTCGCGCGCGCTCGTTTCACCTCTTTCTTTCTCCCGCGCGTGCGAGAGACCGCGGAAACTTTATTTATATCCACCGGCCGCGGCAGTCGCGCGCCTCGGTCTGTCACGAGCGCAGCGTCAGCAGATACGGATGCTGCGAGCGTTGATAAGAAAATTGCCAATGACGCTGGGACGATAGTGCATTTGGTCGTCGATGTGAATGCACGTCCTCTATGACATTGATAAGGCAAAACGCCTTCTTATATATATATAGATCTTAAATCGGTGAATGCTGAAGAAGAGGATAAATGAGATGGAGAAAGGAAAAAAAAAATTATGGAGAAGGAACGAGCGTTCTTTTCTCGATATATTCGTTGGCTCCGATTACTCGGACTGACTGACTACTCCGCGTGTCGGGTAGCATCGGCCCCACTAAACGGTTGAAAGTAATACTGTCTAGTGAGAGGCTGTTGGGCCTACGGCGTCCTTCTCGCTCGCTCTCTTTTGCCACGTTCTTGTTTCTCTCTCTCTCTCTCTCTCTCTCTCGCTTCTCGCTCTTCACCCTTCTCGCTCTCACCAGCGCCCTCTCGCATCCTCGTCCCGCGTCGATTCCTCGTCACGATCGCGTCTCGTACACACATACACATACATATATATATATATGCGCGGCACGTATATACACCGTTTCTCTCTGCCGCTGGGTGGGTGAAACTCGTTGTCGAAGATAGTGATAGAACGGAGCCGCGGACGTCGTTGTGGTAGTGACTCGCTGTCACCGTCACACAAGCGCAGTGGGAGAAACGTCGCCACACACACGCACGGTGACAATGCCAACGTGCTCAGACGCCATCTGGCGAAAGGGAAGCGTAATCGGGGACGCGGAGTGGGGGTACACGGCTGTGCCGGCTGAGGGGAAGGTGCGATAGAACGGAACGTAAACGCGCAGTAGACGAGCGCCGGGAGGGGGAACGAGACAGAGCTAGGACTCCGGTGCGCGCAAGGGTTGGATAGCGAGGGGTCGCTCTCCTCCGTACGACCGATGGGATCCGCCGGTGGGGCGGTTTGACCCGAGTACAGCTCTAGTTCCCCTCCATTCAATCCACGGCCACAATATCGGTTATATAGCGGGCCACTGTTGCCAGATTGCGCGCCTCGGCGCGACGACGGTGGCGTGTGGGTGGAGCCACAACGATAGAGGGGAAAGGATCCCCTTTGCCTCTCCCTCCCCTCTCGCCGCGCTCTGGCAGCCTCTCATCTCGCCGCCGCGCCGTTGTCCTCTTCTCTCCTCCCTCGCGCTGGTTGCTCGATCCGAGAAACCAGCGGCGTCTGTCGCCGTCTCCGTCTGCCACCCTGATCCGTCTCTCTTTGTCCGCCGCCCGCTCCTTCTGCCAACGGCGTCGTCCTCCGTCTTTCCGTTGTGTGTCGACTGCCGGCTACGTCTGTGTCGCTACCGGGACGTACACACGGATCCCTATTCGAATCCCGGCCGCATGTAGCGTTTCTCCGTATGCCGCCCTGGACCTTGTGCACCGGCAGGCAGGCAGGTAGGTAGGTAGGTAGGTAGGTAGGTAGATAGATAGATAGATAGATATGCGTGTCTGTGTGTCGATATGTCTCCGATGACACGTTGCGTAGAGATGCGAGCTTGTCGTCTCGAATAGGACAGAGCGTTAGATTCTCGCGTTAAGCCCGAATCACACACTGGCGTCTCGCGGCCGCGACTGCGACTGCGATTTGTTATGTCTCGATCACACTTGCAATTGGTGATAATTAGTGAAATATTAGAGGAATCTGATGATAGTGAACTGAAAAATAGTTAATACGGATGCAAACCTACAACGATTAAGGAATACACGTATAAAGAAGAGAAAGAAAAATGCGTGCATTTTTAGCAAAGCATCACATGGCCATACGGCATCCTGTGATTGGCCGCGACTGCGACTCGAAAAATTGACCAAACGGCAGGTCGCCAGTCGCAATCGCGGACGCGATCGCAGTCGCGGCCGCGAGCCGCTAGTGCGCGATTCGGGCTTTAGACGACGTTGAGACGAGAGAGACGTTCGTTATTCGCGGTAATCCTTGGTTCCGCTACCGAATCGTCACGATATATGACGACGATTTTCTCTTGCAAATTTACAATTTTTTTTTTTTTTTTTTTTTGACGCATCTATGTATCTTCTTTCTACCTTTATAACTGAGAAAATATACCGAGTATCTCTCGCTTGAATAAATATCCGAAATATCTCCGCTATTAAATGTAAGAAATGTTGAAAAAAAAAAATTATTTATTTCGAGGCAAAAATTAAAGATAGGTATCAACATTTTAGCAAACATTCTTCTTTCTAAATGTCTACGTATTTTTAAATCGATGATAACACACCGTGTTGTAGCTGATACGTAAACAAACGATCTTCCTACATATATTCTAGCCTTGAGATCTTCCGTATAATAATTTTTCTCTTATACATTGGGTGCGTTCAGAAAACAAACGTAGCAATGGCACGTCATTGGTTCTTATCTCTAAAATCAACAAATCAACATCGAGTATTGACAGGACGATGCTCAACAGTTGTGTCTCCTGAACGCATCCATTTTTTTTTTTTATATCGTCAATAACAGTGGAAATATTTCAAAGATGGTCTTGAATAAGGTAAAATATTCTCTATAATTTTAACAGACATATAATAACATCACATTGATACTTTGGTAAAGTTAATGGAACATGTCGAATTCTATATCGATATTAGATTATATATATATATACTCAATCATATATAAAATTCGTGTATCTCACGATAGATACGCGAGGTTCTCCTCGCTTTGGCAGAAGCAGTCAGAACCGAGCGAGACAGATAGACATTCCAGATTTATACTGTCTGACGTATAGTGAGAAAAATGTACCGCGTGTACGCGCGGACGCGCGTACGTTCCGTTAATACATTCCCAAGGCATCATCTTCTCTCAGCCCTGGTCCAGCAGACGTAGATCGAGAACGTCGAAACGGGATTTTACGTTTAGGCCGCGCGTGTTTCTCGCGTGCGCGCGCGTATCTATTGAGCGAGGATAAAACGCTTAATCGAGCTCATAAGAGATGTTTACGAAACTGGTCAAATCAAACCGAAAAAAAAACCCTTTTCCCTGACGATGAAATCATCAGATCTCTTAAACTGATTATAATGAATAATTAAAGAATTTCTTCGAATTCCCGATAACAGAAATTTCTTTGACGTCGGAGAAGAAAAAAACTCTAGAAATTCTTTTCATTTTCTATCCTTATGTACTACGATTTATTTATTTTTAATTATTAGAATAAAAGTCGCGCCAATTCTGCTATAGATTTTATTATACATTCACAGCTTAGAATCGAAAAATTATTTATACTTTTATACTTTAAATAAGTATATATCAGAGACAGAAAAAGGAAAGAAGAAGAAAATAAAAAATCTATTAATTCTCTATATTTTCGTACTTTGTAAAAATTGAGCTTCAGAGAATCTTTAGAGAAAGGCTGAAAAATGTATTTTCTCTTTTTTCCTTCTTTTTTTCTAAAAATGGCGTTCAAGGTCAAATTCGTTAAATTCCGGTGTCCCTATGTATAACGGAAAATTCTTAAACCTGACAATACTGGTTACGCACTTGAATCGCCTGTGTGCCTGTCGATGAATACGGAGTCGCTGCTCCAAGACCTCGTTACGTGTCACGGATGTTTAGAATGATATGTGCGTGTGTGTGTGTATGCGAGAGTATATGTTTCAGACAATCATGCTCATCGAGTACGAGCGTCTTTCTTCAGCCTCGGCAGCCTCGCAAGAGCGCGACGTTGCCTCGTCGCGGATTACAAGCGTATTCTTATTATCCATTTGATAAAATTAATCACAATGAACGAGGCTCCACATGCGAATCGCTGATAATTCCCTCGGGAATCTATAATTCGAGAAATAACGATAGTCCAAAAAAAAAAAAAAAAAATCGATACTTGCCATCGGTAATAAAATGCGATGCTATGGATATCGATAAAAATGTCAATATTAATCGGTATCTAGTATTGTTATTAAATTAGATACAATATATACAAATGTATTATACGAACGTATAATAATTAAAGAGAATGTGCTTACTTTTTTCGAAGCAAAATTTAATTTATAAAAATAAAAATCACGCGCACGTGTAACTATATCTCTCATTTATTAGTTACACGTCGAACTTTAAAATATTCGGCTTGTGGTTCTTACTGATTCAAAATTATAAGATCGAGAAACGTGCTTGTCCCTATGAAAAACATCGTTGTCGTTGTATATTCATTCAGAGGCCAGAAATTTCCCGTCACAAGCGAACGCTTGATTCGAAGCACCCTGCTTTATCGTCGAGAGCGAAAGGGCCCTCCATCCTTGCACCACTCCTCCGTCCCACGCCTAAATCCGTGCCTGCGAGTCATTACCTTCCCTCTCTCTCTCTCTCTTTCTCCCTGTTACACGTATAGATCGTCCTTTCCGTCGTATTTCTCGCTCGCACCGTTCTACCTGCGAGCGAGAGAAATGTGAAATGATTTCTCTCACTCTCACTCATTGTCAGATGGAACGCACGCGCGAGATCGCACGAGACACCGAGGTAACCAGTGGCGTAACCACAGGACATTGACAGATGTCAATATTAGTATTTTAACCCTTTTATCGCGTTATATATAATTAAGAATTAAAAATGTAGGAAATAAATTTGGTAATATGGAAAAGAATGCGGAGAATTCTTGATATAAACTGAAAACTATGTATTCAAATTTGTCAAGAGGGTTATTCAGGTAAATATAGCCGTAAATATAACCGGAATTAGAAAGTAGGAAAGTTAAAAGAGATACTTGTACAAGAATATTGTGTAAATGTAATAGTATATACGTTCTCCATTCTACCTGATGCGACCCTTAAATAGAGACGAGCACACGTGTCGATTTCTTTATTTCTAGAAATTTCAGCTGGTAACCAAACTAATGTACTTTCGAAATTTAAACATATCGTCTGACATGTAGCAAAAACGTGTTTTAAAAGTGCCATTTAGCGAAATAGTAAAATTTTCTCAATTTTACACGCCGTTCGAGATCGTGAGCATCGAACGAGAAAGAGAGAGAAAGAGGGGAATCGACAATAATTGATCATGCGCACCGAGGATAGTTATTCGCAGCTTAAAATATACAGTTCTCTTTGCTACAATGATGATTCGCGGCCGTGTGTATTCAATCGATCGTTTGATGCATATGAAATTACAGGGGATCGAGATGTTTAATCAGAATTTCATTGATCACAGGACACGCGCCGAATCTTAATACCGTTTCCTCTAAGAATTGCGATCATCGTGTTTTAAATCACTGATCGGAATATATGTGCTGTCGAAAAAATCGTTAGAAAAATAGAAATTTATGAAAAATTCTAATAAAAGATTAACGCTGGTTTTTTTTATTTTTTTTTTTTTACCGATGACATGTGCGATTAACACGAGTCGAAAGAAATCATTTCCTCGCAACAAGCTGAAAAAACATAATAATTATGAAAGCGTAATAATTGCGTAATGAAACTTTTAATCGAAATAACAACGAATTCTTAACAAAATAAAAAGATAGGCGCGCGAGCGAATTTGTTTTGTCCAACAAAGATTCACGATAAAGCAAATTTCTTTATGTATCTCAAAAATTTCCATCTCATCCCGATAGAAAAGAAATTTCTTTCTCGTTTAACAGATTAAATCCTGAACAAATAGAATTTACAAAGATTTCAGAATCTTTTCTCTCTTTCACTCTGACATTACGAGCTAAGCTCAAAATGTCACGGATAATGTGACGAGTACAGCGACGCAGTATCTTTTCCTACTAGCATGAATGCGAGCCATGATTGTTCCATCAGCTGACTTAAACCTTCTAATACGTTAATCGTTCCGTCCATCGAGATTGCAGATAGAATTTCATCACTCGTGCAGTATTGCTTATGGGGCGAGGCCTTAAATGGTCCTTCGCTAGTAGCAATTTGATACTCGAGGCTTGTTACACTGGTGCACATTTTCCTTAGTTTTCCTACGTCCATAAAAGAAACGCCGGTTTCTCCCGGATACCATTTTTAGTTTGTCGTAGATGCATATAAAGCAATGCCACTTTCGATCCTCGCGCATTATATAGTTTAGAACACTTTGCGAATTAACATGATTAAAGTTTTTTTTTTTTTTTCCCATGCATTTCTTGTACGAATAAACAGAAGTTATCAATTGTTCTCGAAAAACGAAAGTAGATCCGTTTTGTTGCTTCGCATTAGATATGAATGTTTAGACAAGAATTTTAAGAAATTAATTTTAATAAAGTTATGAAAATTTCTTATTTTTCGTCCGTCAATATAGTTTTTAATTTAAATATAAATATTATTTCTGTGTATCAATTTGAAACTTTACATATATTGTACTTTTATTTTTAGATTTTATCCAAAACTATAATCGAGGATATTTTCCGCTCTAGGCGAAATATAGTTTGTCGTAGAATTCTATAAAGCAAATCTTAGTCGTTTTATCTCGTAAAAACGTTTTACAGCAATTGCGTAAGCAACGTTACACGTTGCTGGTAGCGAAACCTTATCATCTGCCCACGTTTTAGCTATTTTTAACAAGATAAACCATGTTTTAAACAACATATAACTAACTCTAACAATAAAACTAAAATACAAATTAAAATGACAACTTTTCATCTTTTATAATGTAAGATTTTCCAACTAAAATACAATTTTCTTCATTTTATTTCAAGAAATACAAAACTTTTCATCTTCATTTTCTCACACATGTACAAAACAATATATTAAATAATATTTATATATATATATTTTACTTTGCGATGAAGAAATGTAAAAATAGCTATTTGTATTCCTCCAAAAATACGAGAAAATCAACTTGATAAGATCTTGATTACAACGCGTGAATTATTGATATAATACGAGTATTTTCGAAAAAAAATTTCAAATTATTGACTTGTGTAATTTTCGTTGCCTACCAGATTACGAAGGCGTAGAATCGCAAATGATAATGTGCCCGCATTTTCTGCTATTGCATTGTGATAAGCGTACTATCGCATAAACGTTCCTACAAACTCAATTTGCAACAAATATTATCGCAGCTAATGCTAATCGGTCGGCCAACGTGGATCACGTGACACCGAGATTCGCATATAGGTATATATATATATATATATATATATATATATATATATATATATATATATATACATGTATACGCGTCGCTTTGCCGATTCCGATGCCGTTTCGATTACACGCCCAGTGTGTAACACATCCATAAAGATAACATTAAATACGATTATACGATAATTACAAAACATCGGCCAAGGTGACAGAAATACGTCATAATAAGCGCGATCTCATCATTTGACAGCGCGATAATTTACTTATATAGTTAAAACTTATTGTTAGAAGAAAAATTAAAGATTGCTTATTTGTCAAATTACTTTATTTTAATAATTCTTGTACAATGATCTTTTGAATTTTTTTCGACAAACAATTTTCAATGATAAAAATTATATTATATTCCACAAAATCAGAACTACACGTGAATAGTATTATATTTATTTTGTACAGTGCATATGCCGTTTGTCGAAGAGAGAGAGAGTAAGTATTATTATACGTGGTAATTATACCGGAAAATGGAAAGAAGTAGAATTTTTTAAGATGAATTTTTTTTAGTGACCGGTAGAGAGAAATAGAGATTGAAGCGGTTAAATATTATTTTTTCCATTAAAAATGGGAAGGATCTCTTCTCGTCGTTTTACGATTGAGTTTAACTATCGCGCAAGATTAGATATACGTTTATAATGGTGACATACAGCAATGAATTGTTTTTTTGCGTCTTTACTCAATCTTGCTTGACAATTTTATACGTCTTGTTGATTAGAAACGCGCACATTACGTAAATCTTGAAGGATATATAAATTCACGGCACATTCACCGTTTCTTCGTGATTTTTGCAAATATTAAGTATGTTTTAGAAAATATAATATATATTTCTTTCTCCCCCCCCCTCTCTCTCTCTCTCTCTCACACACACACACACACACATATTTTAATTTCCAAGAATATCATATTATATTAGAATTCTGAACTAATTATCGCAATTTGCAACCACATTGATGTCCTGTCATAGGAACTCGTTCTTATTTTCTCTTTGTGTTATCTATATATATATATGAAATAAATTTTTTTTGCATGTCATTGAGTTACGCGAGAATAGATTTATAGAAAGATATTTTTTCTTTTCGAAGTATCAATGTGTTCTCAATTAATGCATAGCTGTGAAAATTAATTATTGTAAGATCAGATTTTACTCGCGATCGTAACACGTTTAAATATTATTTAGCTGTCTATTAATTATAAAAATAATTATCTAAAGAAATAAAAGATATATTCGGCACATTTAATATTGTCTACGAAAATATACACAATAATGAAAAAAATATATATATATAAATATGGCTTTAACATTTATTACGTAGTATCGCGGACAACCGTTTAATGTTCGCGGGAAAATTTTCTTATCTTCTTTTTCAACTATTAAGCCAAATTTTGATTATATCAGGAATGCGTAAATTTGTCTATCTACCGCAGTAGAAGTGCTCGCGGCTGTTCGCGTCTTCGAAGGACACTCACGCGTCACGCGCATTCCGACGCACGATGAGGATGTGCGTCTCTGCCGCGAAAGAGCTTACGTTCCTTCGAGAAGGCGGCAAAGGGGCGGACATGTCACTCGCGGTGTCGCGACGCCTTGGTTACGACGTGTCGGAGGTCAGTGTCGGAGCCGTAAAAGCGAATAGTTCGAACCATCGTCGCCATTTGTACGCTGTCCATGCGAACCGTCTCTGCGAACCGTAGATATGCTAGCGATACATATCGATATCTCATATTCTATCGTTTAAGTATCGCGATATCTGATCGAGGCAATAATATTCATATTTACGAGAGACGTAAAAGTGGAAAAGGAAACTTTATTTATTGCAGCTTGCAAGAACTTTAATTTTTTTCTTTTAAGGGATCTTTCTAGTTTCATCTGAAAATAAGGCGATTTTTTTTTTTTTTTTTTTTCCAACAAGAGTATAAAATGTGTATTGATTCTAAATTTTGCACGTTTATTAAATAACAATTCAAGTATATCCTGAAGTTTTTTTTAAATAAAAATATTTGTTGGAATTATAGTGGTCCAACCAGTGTCTAAAAAAAAAAAAATTTCTAGGGAACATGATTCCAACCGTTATAGTCATCTAAATAAAAAAAAAACCAAAAAGATTCTTAATCTATACGAGTGTGGTTATCGCGTGATTTAGGGGAGGGGGGGGGGGAGGAATTTCACCAAAAAATTGGTTAGTTTTGTAAGTCGCAAAATTCGAATTTTGCTAATATTGATTTAATTCCAGTTGCCACGATAGTCACATTCACATTCGGATTAAGAATCTTTTTGGTTTTCTTTTTTTATTTCAGATGACTATAACTGCTTGGACTATTATTAATTCCGAAACGAACAAATAAATATTTTTCTTCGAAACAAATTCAGGATATATTTGAAATGTTGCTTAATAAAGAGAATTTAGAATTAATGTTTTATACATTACTTTAAAAAAATTCCCCCAAAAATAAGATTTTAAATCTAACAACGTGCGCGGGGAAGCGTATATATTTGAAAATATATCGCGCATTCTTTTTCCCTTTAATACCAAGTATGTTACCAATACCTTCATTTCTCGCGTCTTCTTAAATTTTTATATTGATACTTTATATATTCCTCAAGATCATATACAAGGTGATACTCGCAAATTACTACCTACTTTAATTAATCACGGCAATCGTTTTGCCTTTTCGGAGCACTGAGTTTCGTGAGAAACTTGAATAAATACGAGCAATCGGATGAATAATTATTGCTTGGCATGGGGAAAAACACAAAGTAGAATACGAATTACGAAATATCACCAATATACGAAGGATTCGTGCGGTTTGCTCGATTATTGCCGATCAAAATGTTAATTACAACAATATTGAGAAACACATGAGAATCGCTGAGTCAATTACGGATACTTTCGCCTAATGATAAATGATAAGAATTCCTTTATGTTTCTTATGTTTAATCCGGGATTGATATCTACTTATTTGCGAAATGAAGCTATAATGCAGCTGTTCTTGCAACGATCGTCGTTGATGTTGTTTGCGTCGTCGAGGTACAAAGCGCGATTAAATCACATGGAATTTTGAGGAACGATTACCGCGAAAGAATTGGCGGATCCTTTATTGAAAATACACAAATATATTGCAATGTCGTGTAATCTGTCCGCATGGGACTGCCCCGCGCGCGCAGCTAGATCGATAGTCTGCATGCTAATGCAGATAATTTAGTGCTTAACACTCTGATTACCATATGAGTAACGGCTGGCACATAGATAACAATGTCTGTGCCCGAGTGTTTGCACAGTTTCATGTGGCTACTGGTAAACTCTGGTAATAGCGCACCAATTTTACGTCATGCTGTTCTTTTTGTTTTGTATTTTGATGATATTTTATTACACAGTCTGCAATCGATTTATACAAACCTTCACACTTGAACTCTTATACAAACGTTTCTAAATGCATGCGTATTTTGATAATTTCGATATTCGAAGCAGATCTCTGAACAATTATCTTGGAGAGACGAGAGAGAGAGAGAGAGAGAGAGAAGAGAAAGAAGAGAAAACAGACAGAAAATAAAAAGCGTAGGTAGAGAGCTCATTTAGAGGGAATTTTGTTTTCTAAAATGCCAACTTATTTTACCTTACAATACATGCATATGTTAGATGAAAAGAATCATATATTTATAAATATTTACATGATTTTAATTTTATCTGAGAACGCATGAAACACATAAAAGAATTTGTGATATTTTTCTTTAAAAGCAAATTAAAAATTAAATTGTCGTCATTATAAAGGAATAATACGACGAAAGAAATCAAGAAATTGAGGAAATAAAAAGATCAAATTGAGAAAGTTCGAGCAAGCATGCATCCTGAGATACATTCCAATGTATGTCTCAATATTACTAGCAAATGGAAAAATGTCAGATATTTGGTTTACAAGGTACGAAAAGAGGAGGGCAGGACAGGAAAGAGAGTGAGAGAAAGAGAGAGAGAGAAAGAGAGATAGTGAACGTGCAAGACGTAAAGAAAAGAAGGAATAAAGACCGAAGGACCATAGAAAAGTAGAAAACTTCGCCGCAGCATGGAAAAGTATGGTAAGGGAGAAATCTTCAGGTAGAATGCTTTTCCAAGAAATAGAAAAACGGCTTGATAAATAGAGTAAAAATTAGAAAAAAATGTATAAAGGAGAAATAAAAGGAATCGCATCTAAGCGCAACGAAACGAGAAAACGAACAAAGAGAAGAAAAGAGAGAAGGAGAAACTGTCAAAGACAGCACGATATAATTTTTATAAAACGAAAAAGAGAAAGGGCTCGATGAAAAATCTAATTGTTCGCAATTTGTGTATGAAAATATTTGAAAATAATTACGATATTGTTTTGTCAAATATAATACATATTATTGAAAAAAATTCCTCTCTTTATTTTGTGCCTACATAATTCTTTTTATTTCCCCTTTACATTCTTCTCCTCCAACTTTTTACTACATTTACTGCGTGATTTCTTTTATATATTATTGTGTAAAAGTGTATTGTAATTTGAAAGAGGAAAAGCAGAAGGCTTTCGCGGATCGAATGTAACGGGGGGAGGGGGGGAGTGGTAGGTTTAGAAACATCGGTCGAGAAGACCTCACACAACGGAAGGGAGAAGATTGAGACAATGCTCGAAGCCTATTCGAAAGACTGTGAGAAACCAATAAGAAAAAGGGAGAGGGGAGCGAGGGAAACAAGCGAGCGAAGAGTCGATGGAACAAAACAATAGGAAAGGAACCGTTGGAATGAGAAAGCTGATTTCCGTCACTACGCAGGAAAGAAAGAAGACGCATCCAAGAGGCATTCAAAATACGTGGCATTCGAGAAAGATTTACAAAAATTTCGAATATAACATTAAAAAATTTACAAATTTTACAATTTGTATAATACAGTTTTTTTTTTTTTTTTTTTCGTTTCCTGTATTATTCCTATATTATTATGCTATTACACAAAATATGATGTACCTGACCTCAGATTTTCTTCGTTTCAGACTCTCCTTGTTATTTTCAGTTTTTGCGCAATAGAAGCGGGTGTTTTGAAAAATGCGCGTGTATGAAAATTTTGCGTAAAATTAGTATTGATTTCTAAAAATCATGACACGTTTGTATTATCGAATTAATTAAATCAAGCATTGATATTGTTGTAACACAATTGACAAAATTCTTCGAATACAGAATACGATCGGTCAAGTTAATTCATGGTACGTGCACGCGCAAGCAACATGCTTTATGTTTAGGATATTATTGGGCATTCGAGACTCAACTTTCTCCCAAAGCAAAATATAAGAGAATATTAATTACAATTGTGGATATTAAATAATATAAACTACAGCTACGTATTATATAATACAAAAAAAAGATACAATTTTATAGTAATGTGTCTTTCGAGAAACGCGACATGATACAAGAAAAATAGAAACGCATTTTCTACAAATTTTAAACTTTCGCTGAATTTTTTGAGCACAAGGTCACGTTTAGGGGGCCCGTGTCGCATACCATTGTAAAGCTCTCGGTGGAGTACTATTCAAAAATATAAGAGAATTTCGCCAAACCCGAGAGGACACTTCCATAGTATTCTATGTCGGTATAAAAAATAGTATAACGCGTTTGCAATATCGTAAATACACGCAGTAAAGTAACTTTTGCAGTGCTTCTATAATTTCTATACACCCACAGAAAAGATTTCCGGATCTAATGCTATTACTCTTCAATCTATCATAAAATAGGATCGATATAGCGACAATCATATTTATCGTTGAAAAGGGAATATTTTAATCTTAAGTGAAAAATTCTTAAATCTACAATAAAATGCTCTCGGTGCTGATCCCGTTAATTTTCTCACAAAGATGGAAATTTGTAGCGATCTAACATCAAGTTATTCTAAATGCAAGAATATATAAGCTTAGATTTCTATATGTTACTCTTGTCTCAAGATAGTAAGACAATCTTATTTAATTCGAGAGAGAAGAAAAGGAATTATTGATTTAATTTTAAAATTGTTTTATTTTTATACCGCGTAAGGTTGCGATACGATTAAATGTGTCAAGAATATTTTTTGTCTCGTTATCAGAAATCCTTTCTGAGAGTGTATCTTATTTAATCTTAGCCACGCATAATTAAATGAAAATTCTCTCTTTTTTTTTTTTTATCTTTATATGTACTATGTATACTAATATTGTACTATATGTATTTTACTTTTTTTTTTCTACATATAGCTAGAACTGTGTATTTAATTTAGTAAGAAAAATATAATTAGAAGGAGAAAAATAGAATGAAAATTGACGAAAATATAAGTATAATTATAATTAACCATAACTAAAAGCAGTTCACATCCTAAATAAGGATTAATTTTACACACTTTTGCTCAAAATGCATATCTCTCTCTTTCTCTTTATAATTAAATTGGGACGATTTTTAAAATTCCATAATATTCATTTCGCTGGACTGAATCGTACATTTGCGAGTGCCGGTCGCTCGCACAATCGTAAGTGACCGTGAAGAGGCACGACACTGTAAAATAAGGCCGCGGCGTCCACCTTTCTACTCGCAGTACCGCAAAGAAACGGTGACCCGCGTCACATCCGCGGCGCGCGCGCGCGCGCGCGCATTCCGCCACTTGTTAGGTTTGGCCCCCCCGTTTCGTCGCTCCGGTTTCTTTTTCCACGTGCCGTTTTTCACTTGGAAATGCTTGAAAATCATCTTGGCCCGCGCGCAGACTCGGAAACGCTCGCCGGTCATTGTTGCGCGACGAGGACGGTGCGATTAACGTACGCAGTCAATTATGCTGATACGCGCGTACGGTACATACATATATATCTTACGGACGAACGGCGCTCGTTTAGCGGGACCGTGACGTCTGCTCTTGCCAAATTAATCGTGCGAGAGCGGTGACGGATGATTTAGATCATCTGTCGTATATATAGGTTTAATCGAGGATTCGATTAATTGCTAACAATTTCGCTCTTTTTTTTTTTTTTTTTTTTTTTTTTTTTTTTTTTTTCAAAACTAGAGACAAGAAGAATGCGTTTTATGCTTCAATCCCAGTGACGGATCTTAATTTCATTTATAGTAGCGAGAATTGGACGAATCAAAATTAATATATTGTTTCAGTTCTCCAAATCTAATACAATTAATTGAGATAAAAAATTGTATGGCTAATATCTTGCATTTGGGGGAAAAAAGAAAGAAAAAAGAAAGTGATTTTTAATGAAAAAATCAACGAGATCTTATTTCAGTGACAATTATTATTTATGATAATTTTTTTCAAATTATCGTAATAAAATAAACGCGCGATTTCATTTAAATAAGAATATAAAAATAAGCGCGAACAGAATTATTATCTATGCCGAGATGATGTAAATGTGTAACGTTCTAATTATACGTAGCAAATGATACGTCAAAGTGACGAAAGTGATGGATTCTTATTATCTGTCGCAACTTGAAAATCGCCAGGGCATCGACGCGCGTTTCTTCGAAAAGAAAGATCTTTTGTTCTAAGAATAAACATTCTTACGTTACGATCGTTTGAAGATTGGAGTTGGGAGCGAATGGACTCACGTGGGGGACAAGTTTAATAAAAGTTTCGTGTAAACGTCACGCGTGCCATACAATTGTTTTCGATTCCAAGACTCACACGGCAGCGCCGAACCCCATGGGTCAAGCTCGCGCGCGCGCACGCGCGCGAATTGGTGCGAAAGGTCGCCGTGATCAGCCGAGAAAGAGAGAGATGGAGAGATCTAGGAGCGGCGACGCACTCGTTCCGGATATTCCGTCGAACGGATCGACGTCACGATCGTCCGCGTTGCGCGCCTTCGTCAAATATCGACTAGAGAGGATTATAAATCCACCGCAATCCAGCAACACGGACCAGATTTCGGCCGTAAATTACTCTTGGTCACGTAGACACACACAAACATATATATATATATATATATATATATTGTGTGTGTGCGCACGAGCGCGCATTTGTTCGTTTGGTAAGCCGTATAGAAATACTTATTCTAATCATAGGAAATTCCTTAATAACAGAGTGTGCGCGAGAGAGATGCTCGACGAGGGAGGGAAGACGAACGGGTGGGAACGGTGATTTTGTGGATGAAGGAAGACGCGAGAGGGATGGCGAGGGAGATAGAGATGAACGGGGGCGACAGGGAAGGATGGATCCCTCCCAGAAATTTCAGCGAGGGGTCAAGACTGTCGACGACGACGACAACGACGACGACGGGGCTATAAATACCAACCCCTCTGGCCTCTTCTTGTAGCTTCTTTCTCCTTGCTATTCCCCTCTTTTCTCCCTCTCCCTCTCTCTCTCTCTCGGACGTGAAAGATAGAGAGAGGGAGCGAGAGAATTGTTCTCTTCCCGATCTTGTCTTTCCATCTTATTCCGTCTTGCTCAATGTTCTTCTTCGTCATTTCTCCCGTCTTTGTTACTCCATCTTCTCTCTTAGTTCGTTCTCTTGCTCGTATGTACGAGGCATCTCTTCTCGTCTGTCTTTCTTTCTTTCTTTCTTTCTTCGTCCCCCTTATCTCCGTATGGCTGATGCTCGTATGCCTCTACTCTACAATATGTATTTAAAATAGCTGCATGCTGCAAAATAACTGAAATAGCCGTGAAGGGTCGATGATCCCCGCGACTCCTACTTCCCGGAAGAAGCGCATCTTCCTCACGGATTTTCGACGAGCGAGGGCCGACTCAACGGCCTGTCACTACCGCGCGTCTGCCTTCGTTAAAATGTTATTTGTCGCCCGTTTCACCTCGAGCTTGCAACACACCGTTCACCCGACCCTCGATATCGAGGTCGAACGTCCTCTCATTGTCGTAGCGATCATAATATACAAAGGATCACGCCGCTGTTGGTTACTGGAATACCGATTTAAACGAATTATTTCGCGATATTGAAATAATGTAATAAATAATTAATCCCATAACCAAGTACAGTTATAATTAATATTTTATAGAAATGCTTTCAGACATATTTCGAATTTTTTTTTTTTTTACTACTACCTCTCGTGATTTCGAAAAAAATGTCTGAAGCGCAAGGTACAAATGTCAAACGGACATTAATTATCGAAATCTTAATTCGTTCTTTATTTTAATAAATAGAAAAGAAATCGGTCATTCTATTTAAAAAATAATGCATCCTTCGTAGCAAGAAGATAAAAAATTTTCTGTCGCAAATAGAAGATGATTCTAAGTGAAAAATGATAAGTGTCAAGATGTCAGACTCGTTAAGAAGAAATAAGGTTTATTTTTTCCGCTAATAAAATCGATTAGAGCGCTTCCGTTAAACGCGTTCGAGAATCATTTCCAATAGGATGTACAATTTTCAATAGGACAGGGACGGACCTTTATGCCCGAGAGCACCCGAGAGGAGGAATTCGCACAGCGCTCGTCGCGCGTCGTGGCTCGCGAGATTTGTCGCGGCACTTGCGGCAGCATGCGACTACCGCCGCTGGCACACAGCCTTGACATTGGTCACGTTGCATTTGCTTCGCGGAAGATTCCCGAGATTCGCGCGCGCGCGTAAGACGCGTCCGCCCGTGGCCTCGGCGTTTGTTACGGACATCGGCTTTGCTGGTCATCGCGATACAACGGCGTCGTTGTATTGTCGGCGGCATTTTTGCGCCCGCGATAAAATAATTCCGCTGAGAAAATGAGCGTCGTCGTCGCTCGCGCGCTTTTGAGACGCGCGATCGCGAAAAGTCGCGACGATAATCCGGGGGATCTGGAAAGGGAGCATCGTCGAATTTACGACGCGTCATCGTACTCCTCGTCATTTACGAGAGTCTCGTTCGTATCTTCTCTCCCTCCTCTTCTCTCCGTCCCCGTGTAAATTGATATTGTACAAAAATATATCCGCGTCCCGTGTAAACACAGGGGTCTCTTTCATTACTGTCATTGACGTCAGTTGGTTCAATCGCTTCGTGAATCTGACAGTGCGAATCTAAAACTGAAATCGACGATTCGCGCATTGCCATTTTCATCGCTAATGGTAATTGTTTCGTTTCATATCGAGTAGATTACATCGATTTTACTTTCCTCTCCTTTATACGTATCCTTTATACGTAATTTTATCGACGGATTTTCTTTCACGAAATTTGGAGGATTTTCGATTAAAACGTCAAGACGCAATTTTTGAATGACAAGTGATTATATGAACTAAAAACTTTTTATGCAAATTACATATACACATTTTGTTCCAGTCGGCAATAAAATAAACGATTTTTATTCTGTATTTCAAATAAAAAAATTCGCTCATGTCAAATTTCTTTAACATTGAATAGATAAAAAGAATGACAGCGCATAATCTTTTTCTCAAAATCCCTTCGAATGTCTTATTTATCACATATTTCGCATAATCATGCATCAATTGCGTATCATCGTGTCGTAAGAAATTTCACGTCGGATAGAGAAATTAATTAATAATTCGCCACAATCAATGATCGATTTGCTTTTGGCACAGTTAACAATTGGAGCGTTACTATCTCGAGCAATAGAGCGGTACCAATATATATATATATATATATTTTTTTTTAAACGCGACCGTGTTTCTTCTATATACCTAGAATCCTTTTCTCTCTCGGGAGACTCTCATCCGTGTTCATAGAAATCAATCTCGCGCTGACGTAATGTCCCCTCGCGCCACAGCTCGTCCTCCATCGTCGCCCTCGCTAAGCTAAAGAAAAAAGTCACCCTCGTAAAAATCGATCCGGGGGTGTCTCTCTGCGGGGACTACCAGAGGAAACACCAGACGTTCACGACTCGTCGTCGCCGTCGCCGCCCTCGCTGTCGTCGAATTGACGTTAGTCGGCGGGGCGCGAACAGAGTCGCGCATTGTACTGGGCTCGAGTGCTCGTCTCCAGCCTCCAGCTCTCCGACGCTGGGAATGGTTAAGCGATAATAATAACAGTACAAATTTTTGGAATAGTTTATACCGCGCCGTGCGCGCGGACAAGGAGCGCGAGAGGGTTGTCGGTGAGGGCGAGGGGTCCGGTGGGGGACGAAGGAAGGAGAGACGGCGGAAGGAGAGCAGGCAGAGAGAAAGAGGGAAAAGGAAGAAGAAGGAGGCGAGGAAAAGGAGAGAAAGGAGCGAAGCGAGTCGAGGGAGACGAGGGGAGACGAGACGAGACGAGACGAGACGATACGAAGAAGCGCTTCTCTGTCCTCTTGCGCACGAACGGTCGATGAGAATGTTGGTGGGGGCGGACGTAGAGGAGGAACAGGGAGCAGAGGAGCAGGATGAGAACGGCGACCGGGGGAGAAGAGAGGGTGAGGTGGAGGCGCGCAAGAGGAGCCGCCGATAAAGATGGGGGAGGGAAGCCGCAGGGCAGGGGGAAAGCGATCGCTCGCGCGCGCGCGCGCGCGTGTGTGTGTGACGAGGGAGACGAAGGGGCGAAAGGTGGCCGGGTGTGAGAAGACGGAGGGGGAGCACGGCGGGAGGGAAGGCAAAACGAGGAGGCGGAGGGTAAGCCGGTGAGAAGCGCAAAGGGGGAGCCAAGTGAAGCCAAGTGAAGTGAAGTGGGGCCGCGGGACGGGACGCGGTGGCATTGACCTCGTATAGTAAGTAAGGTAATGTGAACAGCTAGCGCGGCTCCTCTCTCACACCGTGTCTCTCTTTCTCTCAGCCTTCGTCCTTCTCCTCTCTTTCTCCGCGTCTGTCCTTCTCCTCGTCTTTCTCTCTTTCCGCTCTACTCGCGGCCAAAGGGTTCCCATCGGGATATTGTTCGCCTATGTGGGTACAGGAGGGTGAGACCTCAGGGTGGACAGCGACCTCGAGAACGTTTATCGACCGGCTACGAAAGTAGGCGTTCGGTTAAGAATCGATATATATCGATCTTGCCCTTAGATCCTGCGCATCCGATCACGCTCGTTGAATCGCGACACGCAAATTCGTTTCGATCCCCCGGGATGAGCAGCGGTGACCTTGGACGTCGGTGAGTAAAACGTAAACCATCTCGCGCGTTCCGTTGTTCCTCTCCACGACGGCGGCGGCGAGCGGTTCTCACAGGATATCGCCCATTTCGTAGGTACGCCAGACCGGAAGCTGACCTCCGTACGTTTTCGCAGCGATTCCCGGTATCGAAAATCGCACGCGAGCTTTAACTTGTTTCTCTCCGAGAGAATCAATCGCGGCATACGCTTCCCGTAAGCAAAGTAGAATGACGTAGATTAGTACGGAAATATTTTTATTATTTAGCGATCTAGAGAGAGAGAGAGAGAGAGAGACAGAGAGAGAGAGAGAGAGAGAGAGAGAGAGAGAGAGAGAGAGATCTTTCAAGATGATCATATCATATCACATACATCTGACATTTATAGAAATATAATGATTTAATAAATATTCTCTCTCTCTCTCTATATATATATATACAACGTGAGAATAAAATATCCTTATATAAAATTCTTTCAACGCACATAACTTTTTTTACGCGGATATTGATTTATAGAAATTCTTGTTTTACTTGGAATATGAAGATAGCAATAACTAAAATAAACAATTCAAGCTGCTGCTGATATCGATTCTTATTGTTGTCAAACTTGTAGATAAAATAAAATTCTGCCCAAGTTTTTCAAACAACCGATCAAACTCACTTTCTCTCGTTATCTTAATTAATAAAAAATAGAAACGTGATTCACCGTACGCAATGATCTCCCTCGACGGCAAAGAATCTCCGGAAGGACATGGAACGACCTCGGAAAATATCAGGAGATACCGTTCGATGACCTTCGACCGAACGGCGATCTATAAGATCGTTCGCCATCCGGAAAGTCAATCTCCATGATATTGTTTCAAATTATTATGATATTCTTCGCCGAAATGCAAACATATAATTTCAGACATAAAGTTTAATAAATCAATATCCTAAAATATTCAAGCAACGCATCGTAAACGTATTGCTTGGAGAAAAAAAAAAAATTTTTTTTTTTTTTCTTTTTCCTTCGATCAACACTTTACAGTGCAATTTTGAGCGATTTTACATGTGTGGTTTTTTATAAAAATAACTTTTATCAATTATAAATATTGCATAACTATATTCATAATAATATATAATAATAATAATAATAGATATAAATCCAATGGAGAGATCGGAGAGATTGGCATGACATGCTCGTTGCTGTTATAACGTATCAGTTTGATCGTTTGATCTTTGTTCATGGCACAACCTCGAACTTTCCATCCGTGGGACCACGTTTTCGCGAGCGCCGAGTGACACTCTGCGCGAATGCAACTCTCGACGGAAGTTTCCCACGAGACTATCTCTCTCGCAAAGGAAACGCCACGTGACCAACGTAACTTTACAACCGCTGCTTAATCCACGTTTGTCCCAAATTGTTAACGATATCACGCCAACACGTAATGTGTCATCCGGAACGTAAAACCTACCACAGCGCCGATGCTTCGAAATCAATAGCGTAACAGCAATTATCTATATTAAATTCCTATTTCGCTTTATAAAATAATCATCGAATCTAAAAAATTCACAATTCTATCCCGAAACTATCCCTCCATTCGAGTTAACGAATCAACGAAAGCGTTGCGTAGCTTTTAATCGGCGTATTATATCTATAATAGGTTGTCTACTTCCTGGGAAAATATGGAAAACCTGGAATTCTCATGGAATTTTATTGAAACTCAGGAATTTAAAAAAAAAAAAAAAATTTTCCCCTTTGATAATTTTGCTCTTATACCGTAAACGGTAGGCTATTCGCCGATAAGTCAAGTTGTGAATTATGAATTTAAAATATATTATAAATATACATCTATCTCTGCTTATACAATATATATTCGATGCCTTAACCAAATATTGAATATACAGTACATTTTTTTTATTATTTTAATTTTTAGTAATAAAAAATGAAAATGTTATACGGGTTAAAAATTTTTATTTTAACGAAAGCTATTGTTTTTTTTTTTCCCCCAGTATATTTGTAAATCTAGTATCTGAAACTTAAATGGCCTTGTATTTTTCCTTTGTACGAATAAAGAACAGTAGAAAACGCGTACAATAAAAAAATTTATTTTAGGAAATCGCACCAAAAAATCTTTAAAATATTTTCTTTATTTGGAATTTTGGACAAAAATATCTGGAATATTCGGGGAATTTTCAGGGAATTGTTTTACAAAATTTGAGTAGACAGCCTGTATGAGAAAGCTAGAGCAAAGATTACTTTTTTAAAAAAGCGCGATGCATTTTTTTTTATAAAATAATAATTTAAATTTCGAAAAACGATTACGTGACAGAAGATAGTAAAGATTCGAGACTTTTAACATATTCTTTTTTGTAAACAAATTATTTAATCGTTACACGTCCGAGTGTTCGTGCGACACAGCTGATTTTGAAAGTAGTGTAAATTTACAATTTTGAAAACAATATAAATGTCAAGGCGACATATGACGCAGCTCGGAGTCGATGCGCGCATCAATTTTAAGGAGAGATTTTTCAAAGCCGGACTTATATATCGTACTGTTCTTAAATGACTGCGCAATATCCGCGTCTCGGAAGAAACAGCAACGGGATCGCGAGAACGCATCGAGACACGCAAGACGTTACCGTCATCCTCGTCGTCATCCTTCTCGGAGCCGTACTCAATTCGGCGTTAAACGTAGCCGCGAAAGATAAGAGGAACAAGGACGAAGATAGATCCCTCCTTAACCGGGGGAGACGTACGCGTTCCGTGCAAATATGTACGGGGCCCCGGCATACTTACATCGCTATGACCGCGCGTGTATACGTACACGCACGGAAGCATACACGTGCGCGCGTACGTCTTCTTACGAGCGGATGATGCACGCGTCACGTGCCAACGGCATCACCGATGCGCATACCAGGAAGAATCTCGCTGGACCGCGGTTTCAACTACGCTCGCCGATGGAACCCACGTCGTGATGTACGTATGGGCACCCGGTACTTGCCAACGGGATGTTTTAGTGGGTAAACAAAATCGAGGAACTTGATGCGAGAATCACGTAGTTCCATTAACTCGTTAAGAAACATCCGTACCGTCGAATTATCGTATACTAACTGTACCTTGGCTCTATCTTACTGTAATATTATTGTTGAGACAAAGGCTCATCGGCTTCTGTACGCGATAGAAATTTTCTCGAGAAAAATTAATGGACATCGCTAATTGAATTCAATCCGAATTGGCGATTTATTATTACAATATTTACTGGCTTTATCTCATCGTTAATTATAGAAAGGATAATGTTGCTGTAACTCTGATAATTTTTTCTCTTTTTTTTTTCTCTTTGTCAAATCATTTTGAATCTTGAAATTGTAATTTCTTATGTATAAAAACAGGAAGGCTATCTCTCTCTCTCTTCGATCTTATTGTAATATTATTGTTGAGACAAAGGCTCATCGGCTTCTGTACGCGATAGAAATTTTCTCGAGAAAAATTAATGGACATCGTTAATTGAATTCAATCCGAATTGGCGATTTATTATTACAATAATTACTGGATTTATGTCATCGTTAATTATAGAAAGGATAATGTTGCTGTAACTCTGATAATTTTTTCTCTTTTTTTTTTCTCTTTGTCAAATCATTTTGAATCTTGAAATTGTAATTTCTTATGTATAAAAACAGGAAGGCTATCTCTCTCTCTCTTCGATCTTATTGTAATATTATTGTTGAGACAAAGGCTCATCGGCTTCTGTACGCGATAGAAATTTTCTCGAGAAAAATTAATGGACATCGCTAATTGAATTCAATCCAAATTGGCGATTTATTATTACAATAATTACTGGATTTATGTCATCGTTAATTATAGAAAGGATAATGTTGCTGTAACTCTGATAATTTTTTCTCTTTTTTTTTCTCTTTGTCAAATCAGTTTGAATCTTGAAATTTTGATTTCTTATGTATAAAAGTCTCCCTCTCTCTCTCTCTCTTCTATTTTATTGTAATATTATTGTTTAGACAATGGCTTACCGGCTTTTGTACGCGATAGAAATTTTCTCGAGAAAAATTAATGGGCATCGCTAATTGAATTCAATCCAAATTGGCGATTTATTATTACAATATTTACTGGCTTATCTCATCGTTAATTATAGAAACGATAATGTTGCTGTAACTCTGATAATTTTTCTCTTTTTTCTCTCTTTGTCAAATCATTTTGAATCTTGAAATTTTGATTTCTTATGTATAAAAGTCTCCCTCCCTCTCTCTCTTCGATCTTATTGTAATATTATTGTTTAGACAATGGGTTACCGGCTTCTGTACGCGATAGAAATTTTCTCGAGAAAAATTAATGGACATCGTTAATTGAATTCAATCCGAATTGGCGATTTATTATTACAATAATTACTGGATTTATGTCATCGTTAATTATAGAAAGGATAATGTTGCTGTAACTCTGATAATTTTTTCTCTTTTTTTTTTCTCTTTGTCAAATTAATTTAAATCTTGAAATTTTGATTTCTTATGTATAAAAACAGCAAGACTCGACTCTCGCAAAGCACGAAAGAAATTTAATCGTGTCGCGAGGGATAAAAGAATTCTATTTCTGTGTGTAATTCGATTAATCAAATACGATTTCCATCAAATGGACTTTTATAATAGCCGCAAGTTGTTTTCTTTCTTCATAGAGGATAACAACTCGCGACTCGAACCAAAGTTCCTGTACGCAACGAGAGCGGACAATATCAGTGATAATGCAGGCTCTAATGCGAGCTCGACGCACGCCTTGCTTATAATATCACCCGCGTCCGACACGCGTCGGCGTTTTACGATGCGTCCGAAACCTCGCCGCGGCCGGGCCCGGACTTTCACTTTGTTCTTTCTGGAAGTGCGCCGTCGTATCCGATATTGTTCGGATTTCAATAACCCCGCGCTTAAACGCAGAGGCCGTGCCGAAACGGTACAGTCGGGACGCGTGTATCAGCGAAACGCGCGCACGCTCGAGGCTCGCGCGAAATGACGTAACCGCGTTCCACGCTCTACGCGGCGAAGCTCGAGACAGCAGGGGCATTCAACGAGTCCGATCGTGATCGACTGATCAACCGATCTCCGAGTGATCCTTAAACGACAATTTTAATCGATCTACCTACACACTTGTCATCGTATCGCGCAATTATCATATATATATATATTTGCAATATCATTTTAAATAATATTTCGACGAAATACGCTTTAATGAATTTAATGAGAATTTGACGATGGCTATAACATATGGAGTGTAATATTTTGAAATTTCATTAATATCCTGGCCATTAAAAGTTTCGAATCTTGTCATTGAAATAAAATTTGATAACAAAATTTAATGTCATTAATACATCTTAAAATTTATTCATTAAGATTATTTCTGGCTTAAAAGAGAATATATATAAAGATTTTCTATATATTATATAAAAGATTTATATATTTATTAAAATATTTACTATTGCGTATTTATATGTAGGAATATTACACGTAACGTTACATTAATTAATTATTAAATCCTTAGCATTATAATCCTCGTATAATGCGGTGATTATTAGTCGCTCTTATCTAAAACAGGCAAGACAGAGAGAGAATGACGTCTTTAATTTTATAAGAATTTAACGATGCCTATAACATATGAGGTATAATATTTTGAAATTTTATTAATATTCTGGGAATTAAAAATTTTGAATTTTTGTCATTGAAATAAAATTCAATAACAAAATTTAATGTCGTTAAATAAATGTTAAAATTTATTCATTAGGATTATTTCTGGCTTAAAAGAGAATATATATAAAGATTTTCTATATATTATATAAAAGATTTATATATTTATTAAAATATTTACTATTGCGTATTTATATGTAGGAATATTACACGTAACGTTACATTAATTAATTATTAAATCCTTAGCATTATAATCCTCGTATAATGCGGTGATTATTAGTCGCTCTTATCTAAAACAGGCAAGACAGAGAGAGAATGACGTCTTTAATTTTATAAGAATTTAACGATGCCTATAACATATGAGGTATAATATTTTGAAATTTTATTAATATTCTGGGAATTAAAAATTTTGAATTTTTGTCATTGAAATAAAATTCAATAACAAAATTTAATGTCGTTAAATAAATGTTAGAATTTATTCGTTAAGATTATTACACACGCGTGTCGTAAATGTCGAGAGGAGGAAGGGAATCCGCCCGCACCTGCGCGCGCGCTTATACACGTCAGTGTCACACGCACCCTCGTGTCCCTATCGGCTAGTGCAACCTTGACGATCGAGAGTGACGATATCTGCACGTTGCACGGATAATCCTGCTCTTCTCGCCACCTCGTTAATTCCCGACGTGTCCTTAAAACGTGACCTTTTTTTTTCCCAATGAAACTTGATCGACGCACGTGCGCGGATGCACACATACGCGGAGAGAACGACTCGTATTCTTCAAAACGGAGGACACTTAAGCGCATTACGCCGATAATAAAATCCTTCAATTACTCCATTGCCGTTAACCAACTAGCACGATAATATCCAATTAGCACGATTAGCAATTAAATAATTAACTAAACGTCAATGATGCGTTATTTTCTCCATTTCCCAAGTTGTCAAATATGATAATAGCTGACGCTATTGTATTATTTAATTTTTCAATCGCAATATTATTCATTTATGTCGTTACCAAAGACGTATCTGTGATGAGCTACACGGCTCGAAAACTTAGAGGAAGATTCGGATACACGATGCGTGATGAGAGTATCACGTACGTATCATCGCGGTCCCTCTTCACAGCCGGAGAAAACCTTGTCACGTGGCATCGCGCTTCGACCTGGGTCCTCCCCGCTCCTCTTTCATTCCGTTGCCCGGAGGAGCCTGAGACTTCTTGAGGTCGAGGAATTTAATAACGGACGAGGTCGAGTTGCGCGCGCGCGCGCTCCTCTCGGCAACGAGGGAGCGCTGGCTTCTCGAGTGTTGGTGACCAGCGGAGGTTGCGCTCATTCATAGGAATTTTACAGGTTGTCAGGCAGGTTTGACCGGCCTTTGTCATGGGAGCAGCAACGCGGAGGAGAGCCATCCGACAGAGATATCCGTCTCTTCTCCGGGCTCCGCGCGCGCGCGCCGATCGAATCACGAATGAATTTAGACGTCGCGCATACCTATCTATCTACCTGCGCGATAGAGACAGACCTATACGACCTATGCGAGTTTCACCTCGCTGTTGTTACACCGCCGACGCCGCCAATCGATTCGGAACCGATCGGCGATTTTAACGTCACCTTTGTCGTGACATATGAGAGTAGAGCGAAACGCGACGGTGATGCCCGAGTGCATCGGCATTCGTGGGAGAAAGAGAGAGAGAGAGAGGAACACACGGTCGGTCGACAACGAGGATCAGTGGCGAATCAAACAAGATAATCGCGCTCGGGCTTCGCGTATGTATGGACGATACGTACATATTGACGGAGAAGTCGTTATATCGAGCTTAAGGCCTATACTCACATTCTTGATAGCTTATATATAATTTATAAGTTTTATATTAAATTCTTATAAAATTTTATATTAGAAGATCGGTTTTTCAATATAACAACAAAAAATTGTATTGATATTAATCGATACAATCAAAGAAAGGAATATCGATATCATCGTACCCATTTTACCCCCCCCCCCCCGCCCCCCAGTTTACAATATTAATACAATATTATTAAGTACATAAAAAAGAAATATCCAGCTTAAAAAAAAACTCGAGCTACGTTCGACGAATCGACTTCAAATTTTGCATGCGAGTTCCTAATAAGATTCCGCGTTTCCTAACAAAGCCTTTTTTTTTTTTTTTTAAACCAATTTCCCATTTTTTGTTAGAAACAAAAAAAGATAGACTTTAAAAAAAAACCAGAACTTTTTCAACACGCCGCCATTTCTTTATTTTTGCAAATTTTGAAAAAAAGAAAAAACGCTTGGATAGCAGATAGCTATTAATATGTTTAATAAAAAAAAGCTTGTATTTTTGATTTTCGATATGATCTACGAATGTTTGCCACGCATTCAACCGTACAACCGTCAAATAAAATTCGATGGAGCTCCGCAATTATTCCCATAACTTTAAAAAGAAGCCTTTCTTTTCAGCTGGGAATTTTTATTCAAGTAGTTAATAATATTAAAAATTTTTATCAAGTCGTTGGTCTAAAAAAAAAAAAAAAAATCTAGAAAATGTACTCATTTCTCGAGATTTCAAACAAGCATGTCCCCTACATTAACATCCTACGCGGACGTAAGTTGCCACTCTGCTGTCCGATTTAACGATCAGCGCGATCAAGGGATGAAGGAATCTCTCTATTTAGAAGCGATTGTCGTATCTGTGTAGCGCCATGTATCGTGTATGCCGCAGTTGGTCAATTTTATTTATGCGTGTGTATGCCGTGAATTTTCAAAGTCGAGGTGCGCAAATTGAATGTTCGAACTGCAAATATTCGTACCGGCGCTACGGCGCCGATAATCACCGGTAAGTACCGAAACGCGCATAAATCTTGAGGCCTGAGGATATACCATAGGAATAATTTAGATAGCGTCGTAACGTTATTTTCGTCGCCGAATATTAACGATAAGCGAAGTCGCGAAAGCCAATGATCGACTCGATATCGATACGTGCGCACGCGCGTACGTACACGTGCGTGTACGCGTCGTAGACAACAATATCTCGCGAGTCTCTCGTGCCTCTCGAGGACTCGCGAAGAGAGACAGAGAGAAGGAGAGAGAGAGAGAGAAAAGTAACGGTATACGATTATTACCGAGTCTATATACTCTCACGAAACCGAAACATTCGCGCGCGTTTCGCAGCGCTGGTTTATAGACACGCGGACTATAGGTGTATCGCTTGACAGACGCGGTGACAGATCGCGTCGCCTTTTAACCGATTCGCCAAGCGAAACGGGACAAGTACACGTGTAAATCTACGACCGACGTCATCCTCCGAATATTCGGAACAGAAAATTACAGAAATCTGCAGTTATGATTATTGCCAACAATTGTTTTTAAAGAGACGAAGAAGGTTGATCGAAGAAGATCGTTATTTAAATGATATCGATGATGTCGCGAATAAATATCAATATTGTTGTCAAAATGTATGATAAAATGCTTAATAAGCTCCGAAAAATGTGAATCTTTATTAATATAGAAACGAGATACTTTCACGAATAGCATGAAATTGGAGAAAGATCTGGATAAAATTATATATTTATACGTGTAAAGTAAATAAATAAAAAAAAAAAAAAAAAAATTTTTGCATAAGACAAAATGAGATTATTTTAGACATGGTGCTTTTTTGATATATAACACGGCAATTTCGTCTCCGCTGGGTAAAAAATATGTATAGCTTTGATTCAACCGTCGTGCGAGCCGTTGTATTGTTATCCTCATTGTATGACGGCGATAGTCGATGACTGCGAGTAGCCGTAGAGCGAAGGGGGAAATGCTCTCAAACTGCGCGGAAAAAAAAAAAGAGAAATCGACGACTAGATGAGAGATCGATGTTCTATATAAAGAGAAATATTTGCCGCCCGAGAGCGGCTCGATGCACGCGCGCTTTTCATTCGTCATTAACTTATATTTTTATGTTGAAATTTTTAAATAAAGATTTATCTCTGTACATTGTCAATTTAATATGTTTGGATAGAATCTGATCGAATAAAGAATAATATTTGCGGGCCAAAAGTTCAATTATTCCTCGCTATATTGAATATATTAAAAGTGTTTAATATTTTATTTCGTTAAATCGCGGTGCTATTATTCTCGTTAATCTTTGTAAGCTATTTTAATTTTCTATATATATATATATGTGTGTGCGTGTGCGTGAGTGACCTATACATAATAGTCGACTCTCTTTTTATATCTGAATGAATAATTGAGAAGTTATTAAATTTCTTATCATCTGATAACCCGATAAATCGATATACAATAAAACAATATAGCTATTGAAAGTTGCTCAATCAATTTATAATAGAATATTATATTTGTCACAAGAATTTATCTCGCTTAATCATAATTAAAAATAATTAATGCAAGAACGACGATTATAATTCGCAAATAGTCTAGTCTCGCTATTAAAATGTACCAGTCATTCATCGAGAGAGTGTCTCCTCTTCGTGGAACTTACAAAACCTCTTCCGGCGAGTCAGTTTTATCGACAATTTTTTTTTATTACGAGTCGTGTAAAAATATATGCACGCGATACGGCGGATACTTTTCGAATAAGGACTCTGCGGGAGGAGGGAGCATAATAGCGTTACGCTGCGTTTAGCGTCGATCCTCGCTGAAATCGCGAATGAAATATACCCCCGTAATCTTCCGCGCCTTTATTCTCTCGCCCTCGCGCGCGCGCACGCCCTCGGAACGCATTCCGCGACGATCCGCGTCCGCGGACGATCCGCGTTCGCGGAATGGGACGCGGCGGCAGCCGAGGAAGCGAGCAAAACGAATTAGCATCCCGATCGTCCCGAGCTTCTCCGCGCGGTCCTTCCCTTCGCCCTCTCACCCCCCCCCCCCCCGCCCGGTCCCCACCCTACTGTCCCTGCCGATCGAGAGGAACGCGCACAGTTTCTTCTTATGTACATACACGTAAGAGAACGTATATACGAGGCGTAGTCGCGCAAGCGATCACATAAATCACGTGATTTCGATGGCTCGCGAACGATTTCTATAGATGGTAATAATATGTCTCTTCGAGAGAGAGAGAGATAGCGTGCTAAGGATGGGGTGTTCGTTATCGATTAGGGCGCAGGGGAGATATATCTTACTGTAAGATGTGTCAAGTTCTACGCATTTTTTATTGTTGCATACATATCTCCGATTAATTTATTATCGATTCGTTCTCGCAGATTTCACCGAATCGCGTTTTGTATCGTATACTATTGATTGAAAAGTCGCACGTTTCGCATGTTTCCTATAGTTTGACGAAAATAGCAACACATTCCCTGGCGTGTTTAAGGGATGGTTGTGCGTAACTAAAGCTATAGCCGCGACTATACTTGGAGCTTAATTTCTGAAAACTACAGTTAGGTTCTCTACCTGGGATTATAATCTTAAGTTAGAGACAACGAGTTATTATATACTGTGGTAATATTATAGAGGATATAGCTAACTCGGTCTATCGACCGATCCCAAAGTGATTATCAGCCCAGCGATTAACTTCAATTGGTTTTTTCACTTAAAAAAACAATGACGTTTCTATAAATAAATCTTTTTTAAAGCATATTTATGAAGAGAGTATGAGTTGCTAGAAACACTCTACGCGGTGATATCTCGTCATTTCCCCCGCAAGATATTTGCGATCTGAAACGACTCTCGTGAGCGAGTAGTTCGAATACGAATTCGACATCCGTATGTTTCATATTATGAGTGAATCAGCAAAAAATATGAAATAAACATCGATGAATACGTATACTTGCGCTAAGAGGTACTTGTGTATAAATACGTTCGAATGCATATCTGTCATATCTATGAAAATTTGCCGCGCACGCTCAAGAATACTAATTTTATATTCAAAATAATCTTTGTATTCGCAAAGATCGATGGTGTGCGAGATTCTGATATCTCTCTTTTTATTTTTCGTATATTCCATTCGAATTTTCCATTTATCTATCCTGCGTATTTGCAGACTCCACCCACGCGCCAACTCAGCCAGTCAGTATTTCAGAAAAAGATATACCCTACGATATTTTTTCATTCAACCGTGATATAAATGGCACTTACATCTTTCTAGAGAATATCAGAGAGAAATCTCGTACAATACATATAGCTTTGAAAAATTGTTCATTCTTCCGAAAACATTTAAAATTCACCGAATCCGTCTGTGAAATACGTTTCGATTTCTTCAATTAACTAAGTACGTATTTGATTCCTAACAAGAAACATTTCGGATACGATCAATAATACAATCAATAAATTCCCACACAATATGAAAGATATACGTGATATATAAATGCACAAACTACAACAAAGTACAAGCTACATTTCCATCACGCCCGCTGTAATGTCATCAATTTACCTATAAGCGTTAGGCGCACATATAAGCGATAAGCGAACACAAGTTCGACTATAACGATTCTCTCTAGGAACACACTCGTACTTGGATAAATTTATGTATACAAACATGTATACATATAATCAATTTTTCTATTTTCTACGAACATGTTCAAAGCATCAAAATTAACAACAGAAAATAAGAGAGAGTTGTCATCAAATAAACATAAAAAGTGTATAAATGAATAGGAGAATCATACATTATATTTTTCAATTAATTTTGAATAAACTACTTTCATATGATTTAAATGTGAAGTTTAGTTATAAAGACATATAATGTCAAGAAAGAATAGACAAAAATCATGATCTCTCTTTTGACACTTTTATAAAGGAACAATAATAGAGGATTTCACAGATTGATGAAGGAATGTGACATTAAACGCTAATACGTGATGGAAAAAAAACTCTGTGAAAATAAATATCGTAGCAGATACAAAAATTTATACATACAAACATGTATACATATAATCAATTTTTCTATTTTCTACGAAGATGTTCAAGCATCACAATTAACAACAGAAAATAAGAGAGAGTTGTCATCAAACAAACATAAAAAATGTATAAATTAATAGGAGAATCATACATTATATTTTTCAATTAATTTTAAATAAACTACTTTCATATGATTTAAATGTGAAGTTTAGTTATAAAGACATATAATGTCAAGAAAGAATAGACAAAAATCATGATCTCTCTTTTGACACTTTTATAAAGGGACAATAATAGAGGATTTCACAGATTGATGAAGGAATGTGACATTAAACGCTAACACGCGATGGCAAAAAAAAAGCTCTGTCAAAATAAATATATTTTCGTATACATAACTTTGTACACGGGCTTGTTTGCACGGGTAAATTTCTATGTTGTATATTACATACACTTACGTATACACATAATATTTACTGCGTACTATTGAGTGCGCGAGCGTTGACGCGTGTAGTGGCGCGTTCGGCTTGCTCGACCCGTTAGCCAGTGGTCTCCGTGCGGTTTGTCCGTGCGGAGATCACGCTCCCCCGCCGTCCGGATGGACATGTAAGTGTTTCGAGTAGGTGTGAGAGCCGTGTAGGTGGCTCTCTCGCTTAGGCGGAGGTCGTGGAAGCGGGGTCGCTGACGTCCCCAGCCTGACGCCGGGCGGCTGGATCTCCTTCGTCCGAACGCATCGGAGAACCCACGCTACGTAAGGACGAGGAGAATACCGGGCGCGCGTCGCACTCGCATGAGATCCGTCAAAATTGCGGGTTCGCCTTGCGACCGTTTCCACACGCGCGAGTCGTCGACAGGTCTACTCGCAACATTTAGCCGATCGACGTTGACAAAGAAGTTGCTAATATGCTAATGACACGCATCATTTTTGCCAAACGTGAGTTGGTGACCTTCTGGGACTCGTAATTTTAAATGACGGGGGGGGGGGGGGGGAGGAAAGAAAGATAGAACGCCCTTGGTTTTTCTCACTCGATTAAATTATCGATAAAGTTAAATTATATAAATTCACGAATCTTTTTGTCGCAGAAAATGATAAACGTATCTCGTATCTTTTTTTCTAAATGAAATCGTATAAAAAAAAAATCATTAATCTATAATATTTCGTAGTATTATCTTTCGCTGATACAATAAACAGGAATTATTTTAGAACTTTCAATATGATATAATGTAGCAAGTCATTGCGTTGGATAATATTATCATATATAAAAATACATATATCGATATAAAAAGATGATAAATTTGATTATATGACGTACAGTAGGGGACGTTATAATCGAATAGTCCGAGACTTTATTTTTGACGATGTTGTTTTTACTTACACTGGGCATGTAGCTTAAGCCACGGCTGATCGGAATTACGAGAGAGAGAAGCTAGGCCGGTGTTGTCGGACGAGTATTAATAACGCGAGGAATATCGGTTGCTAGTTATTGTGAAATGTGTAATATTAATCCTTGGATAAGGGTATTCTTATATATATATATATATATATTGTATATGACGATATGGAAAATTTTTATGAAACTCTATAAAATTATAATATAACTCTATACTCTATATAATTATATATAAAACTCTGTAAACACATACACACATACACATTAATGCCGATGCACTTTGCACGAGATATGCACTTTTTTTTTTTTTTTTTTTTTTTTTTTTTTGTGGAGGGAACCTCTCATATATGATTACTCTTTTCATGTAAAATTAATAGATCGTCCTAATGTCACAATTATTAAGATATTAATGTTTAAAAAAGCCGTTAAACATTCTACTCGTATGTAAATGTCATAAACATTATTTGGGCTTTAAATGAGTTTCTTTGATTGTGCAGGCTATCTTATACGAAGTAACATATCGAGGGTTTCACATACAATAGAGGGGCGTATCATCAAAATTTTTGAAAAATGAGATTGATTAAAATGACAAATTAAGATATATATTTTTTTTAATGAGACATATGTTCTTTCCAGTTCTCGTAAAGTTACGATTTTTTACCTATTTTATCGGAATTGTGATTTGAAATATTAATCATTAGCATATTAATCGCATAATCTAATATAATAATTTATTATTCAACAACGAGTGTTACAGCAAGTGGATGCCGCAACGTATACTTTCGCACTTTGTGGAAAAGATCAATGACGTGTCAGGAATAACGCCAAGGCGACCCGAGACCAAACGTTAACGAGTCACGTCAGAATGCAAGCGAGGAATTCGACCGTACGAGAGGGTATAGGTAGGTACTTGGGTACGCAGCCATTTTACTCGCGTTGCCAAACCGTAGGCAATTGTGAATATACGATGCATTTTTTTTTTTTTTTTTTTTTTTTTTTTTTTTTTTTGACACATTATTGAAGAGAGCCTTACACTTGAATTTCATGAAAAGATTTTGCTCTTTTTGAGATATATTATATTTATTATATGTAACTATTTGTTATATTTATTATATGTAACTATTTATTATATTTGTTATATATAATTATTTTTAGATATATAAAAAAGTCATTCACACGTATGTATAAAAAGTATAAAAAAAGTAGATACAATAGATATCGGGATAAGTTTAAAATATTGTAAAATATGAATTTAGTTTGCCCAGGATGCTAGTAATCGAGAAACTTGCGAGCATCCTTTTCGGATTTACCTCCGTTATTATAATTGCCTTGAAATATACATTAAAATTAATGGCATGCGCGATGTGAGATAAATCTTTCTCTAACAAGATTCTTCGTCGTATAAAAATCGATTTTCATACGAAAGCGACGACGTACGAGACGCGGTTTTCCAGTCTCTGTTACTCGTTGCATAATTATCAGCGTATTCCCATAAAACCAAACGACTATCCGCGACACAAGCCATATAAGTGACCTACCTTACGTCGATTCTCAGACTCTCGACGTCTCTCGTTTAACTGCAGAGAGTCGCGTAGAAGGGGATTGTCATTCTCACTCGCGATTCTCCTTGCGCGAGAGGCCAGGCCTTCCCCGGGATATCCTGCGGCGAAGAGCGCGAGAGAGAGAGAGAGAGAAATGGCTTTGCGGACGTGAGGATTATTCGTAGAATCGTAAACGCGCCGCGTTCCCGCCACGTGTAGTTGGCGATGCCTCATCGTCCATTCGTTGTCCCCCCGTTGACAACGCGCGTGTGCGCGCGATGCTCGCAGCCGCTTCATCGTACGCGACTTGCTGCGCAAGGCGCGCCGGGAATCCGCGGATATTACGGCGCGATATTTACACCAGGGTGAATGCCGAATAGCAGCGTATATTATATATACGCGATTCGTAGTTGCGGCCCGTAAGTGACAGTTGAGCGAGCCGATGGCGAGATCGCAACGAGATCCTTAGGAGGAACCTTACGTTCCTTGGATCGGTACGTTGCTCGCCTCTATCGCGGCTCGGTCTAGAAAACTATCGATAAGAGGGAGTGCTGTGCTCAAGGATGAGCGGAATGTGGCGAAACCCATGTGTCTGCGTACATAGGATACGTAACGTGCGCGAGAGAAAAGAGAGAGAGAGAGAGAGGAATTCCGGAGGGGCGGCAATAGCTTGTTAAGTATACGATGAAACATGGCGGATGGGAATAATTTTTTTTGGGGGTGCCGGGATCGAATAGAGGGATCGTCGGGCCCTATAATATGATACGAGAAACTTTACCCGCCGTGTACTTTTTTTCACATACATTTATCGTGATTAAAAATACTATCGATACTCTCGCTACGTTTTTGTCGATCGTTCTCGCGAATTTTCATATTAATATAGACCGTGTCAATAGTAAGAGACCTCGGTGTATAAAAGGGGGAGCGATATCTCGATTGTACGCTTATAATACAATCCTTGAACAATAGGCACACATGGAGTAAGATGATTCATGATTACGGAATCACAACGCGGCCTTGACAGACGCTAGAAGGAAAACTGATCCGCGCGTCGAGATTCCCCCTTATATATTATAACAGAATTACATATAATTATCTATTCGAGGGTGCGCAAATTTAGGAACTCGCTATCACATTAGGACAGAGGAGATAACCTTAATTTTTTATTAAATTTCGCGATGAACTTTACGCGATAACATGTTCTATAAAGAAGTAATAATATAAAAATATTACATTTTATACAAATATATTGAATATTTTTTATTAGATTTTTTTAAATATTTTTAATAAACTAACGATAAACAGAATAGATAGATATGATTCTTATACTTGAAGAGATTTAATTAAAATATTAATATGATGTACATTTTACGAATTATAACATTTTGTTATAATATATCTTTTCAAGCATAAGTAGAATTTTTTAATTATAAATGAAATCTGTAAATCTTATCAATCAAAAGTATTTAAAGAACGAACGATGTATCTCTTTTTTCGTACAACGAATTCAATTTCATTCATCAGTTTTATTCATCCCTTCTCTAAAAAAATGAATCGGTAACGATATATTCTTACGTACGTAGAGTAACCAATATAAAGCTAGCTTTGGAATCTATATTAGGGGTATATAATAATCGATGTCTTTTACAGACCGGAATGCCATCGCCTGATTGACATCGCATCTTTCTAGAACGACGATTAGGATGGTCATCGCCCAAGAGCTACCGATAAACACGAAGGGAAGAATATTTTTCCGCTCGCGTCTCTCGGCCGTCTATCTCGCGACACTCGTAAGGACAACTCCTGACAGGTTTTCGACAGATTTCTCCGACTGCATCGGTATGTATATTTGAGTAGACTTACGCGCTCGTTTGCAGGTATGCCAAGCATGTAAGGTCTAACGTTGAAACGCCGATCGTTCGGACAAGACGAGTGGGAGGAAGGGACTCTCGCGGGTCGAAGACAGAGAGAGAGAGAGAGAGAGGGTAAACAGGGCGAGGGGCAAGGGAGGAACCGAGACACAAGGGGGAGATGGAGGGGGGGGAGGAGGGGTTAGAAGAAGGAAGGAACGAGAGAACGACGGAGAGAGGCCCTACTTCTCCGGTCCATGCCTTGAACATATACATGTATGCGTACACACGCGAGCGAGCGTACGAAGCGAGCAGCCGCGCGAACATAAACGTATATCACGAGGTGCATCTGTAAACCTGTGTGTATAAGGAAGGCACGCACACACACACACCCACACATACATATAGTTTTACGTGGCCCGGCTCTGACTGTCCCGTCTCCGTACTCTGGCTTCACGACACTCTTTAAAACCCGACGTAGAGATACGGTGAGAAGAGACGGAATGGAGAAAAGACGGGGTGACGGCGGGGGGAGAGGGGGGGGAGGAGGAGGAGGAGAGGAGAGGGGACGGGAGAGCGCTGCAAGTGCGGGGAGAGAAGGGAGAGGGGGAAAGAGGAAAGGCAGAGAGCGTGGAAGAAAAAAAAAAAAAAAGAGAGGACGAGAGAAAGAGAAGAGAAGAGACCGCGCGCGACGCATACGCTGCCTAGCCGGAGAGACGATGCGATGGGAAGAACGGAGACGGCGACCGTGTCGGGGCAAGAGAGAGAGAGAGAGACAGAAGGGAAGAAGGAAAGAATGCATTTGTGGATTGCTCGATAGAGTAGGTGGGCGGCTAAGAAGGCTAGGTCGCGCTCAGCGTTGGTGGGAGACCTGGGCCGCGCGCACACACAGACACCGGACAACCTGAAGCGATCTCGAACCAAGGAACGTACGGACGAACGAACCCGCGCAACGAGGGGCAATTCTATATATGTGTACATGTGTGTGTGTGTGTGTGTCTACCTACCTGTACATATTATAGAACACACCGTCGAGAGAGGAACTTACACCCCGTCGCGTGCGCGCACAGCGACACGGTGGGAATTCGCCGCTCTCGCGCGTATGTTAAGTATGCTCGCTTGTATATATGTACGCGTGCGTTTCGAGCAAACGCGCGTATGCGCGCGAATATAAATATACGTGGCGTATGGGGGAAGTGGATGGTCGATCGGGTGCGCGTATTACCGGTCCATCGGAGGCCAGAAAGCAGATCCTGCAAAATCATCCGCGGCTTCGTGCGCGCCTCTCTAATGAAGATGTGGTAGTTGTATGAATAAGCGCTCGCTGCCAACGTGCGCGTACAGCTCTCTCTCTCTCTCTCTCTCTCCCTCTCCTTCTCTGCTTCGATCTCTCCCGGTCTGTCAGATGGAGAGACACTCGCGATTCCTTCACTCTCGGTGATATCGAACGCAATCTTTTCAATTCCTCGCTCGATGATAGTAATCGTTGCTTCACCTTCACCGACTCAAATATGACAATTTGACTCTTCTTCCTCCCGCATGCCATCTTTATTTAATTCGATTTTCTATTTAACATGAATTTTACTTATTTATGTAATTTTTACCTTCGTTTGTTCGTTTACCATGATTATTTGTAATGATATCGGGTGTTTTAGAGGATCCCAGAGTAACATAATAAATACCTTTCTCTCTCTCTCTCTCTCGCTCTTTCTCGAATCGTGTTCCGATCTCTCGTTGTGCCTCTGAAAATCGCGGCGCAATGTCGGAGAACGGCAGGTGGCACGGTGAAGGGAAAATAATGCCACGGTGAGAGATATCGCGGCTACGAAATTCCTTTTGCTTTCTCCGCGAGCGCGGTGGCTTTAGCCTCGCGGTGGGTGTAACCGCCTCGTTTGTGTTTAGGTCGCGCATTATTTCACGACGTGACGCTTTAACGGCGAACCCTGATTCCTCGCGGCGGCGCACGCCGGCGAATCCTCCCCCGGGCGCGAGGGGCGGGGATGCCCATTCCTTAACGGGGTACAATCGGAAGCAAAGATCGCCGATATAACCGATATGAATCCGATATCACATTTCCCAGATCGAAGTTCGGTACAATCGGGTTGGACTGTTATCGGTTTGCGAATCGTCTGTCGGAGAACAGAGGTTTCTTGAGCAAGAATCTCTCTAAAAAAAAAAAAAAATTACATTTTCAAAGGTAATACAAATAAATTGTATTTAAAATATAATATTAATACGCAAGTGTCCGTATTATTTCATTGTAATCGCTTATACGTGACATTACGTTAAATTAGTAATCTCAATGTATAATAAATTGATAAAAATTAAACAAAATGCCCCGGAATAGTTGGCGGTAAATGATACGAAATACGATAAATATATCAAAGCTCGCTCGTAACAAATAACGATCGCGGAGATCGATTAACGATCTCAATATTCCGAACGACCGAAACACGAAGCGCTAATTTCGACGCATCGCGAGACGTCGCGGTAGCAACAGACGTCGTTTTACATTACAACGTCGCGGAGAGTGCTCGGTCTCACGGTTGTGCGGACCAGAGGTAAAAAAAATGAACGCACGCGCGGGGTCGGGTCCCCTCTCCCTCCCCCTCCCCCCATCCCGAGATAGCGCAATCTCGTTGTGTCTTTGCTCCGCGCGGCAATTGTAAAGGGGAGAGAGAGAGAGAGAGAGAGAGAGAGAGAGAGAGAGAGAGAGAGAGAGAGAGAGGGAGGGAGGGAGGGAGGGAGGGAGAGAGAGGGCAGCTGGGTGGCGTAAGGTTCTCAGGTAGGAACATTTAGACGGACGTGCGCGCGTCGAGATTCGTGGCCGTTCGCCGATCGTTGACACGGGGGCCCGGAGTGCTCGACTGCATTATCGTTGGCGTGCGAACAGGTAACTTCGCGATCTCTCCTTTTTTTTTGTTCCCCTCTTTTCTCCCTCCCTTCTCTCTCTCTCTCTCTGTCTCTCTCTGTCTGTCTGTCTCTCTCCCTCTTCACCCTCTCGTTTTCCGTCAGCGCGCGAGAGCGCGTATGTACGCGACTATTTTGTTATGCCACGCTCGTCCACGCGTTCTCCGCGAAGAGATTGCGCTACGCGAGAAACGAGACCACTATCTTGTGATACGCGAATGGAAAATAATCTGTTTCCTTGTGTTACTATACAGCGATATCGACGAATCGCGGGAGATAATAGCGCGCGGTTGCGATGTTACGTTATGCCCATTATGGCATTTAAAAAAAAAAATGGATCGATCGATATGGATGCGATTTATCAATCAATATCCTGGAATTATACGCGAGGCGATTTCTGAATCGATCGCGCGCCATATTTACGCTATTCGAATGACATCCCTCGTGTAAATGTCATATTTTAGACGAAAATTTGTTTAAAAAAATTCTAGAGCATGCAAAACAATGAGATTGCTGAATTGTTATAGATTCGAGTTTGAGATAAATTTCTTTACAGCTTATATATGGGATGTGATTTAAAATAGCAAAGATTAAGAATAAGTGCGAAATCAACATAATCATAATTAGTTATGAAAATTATAAATTTTTGTAAATTTGATAATTCCTAAATTAATTTTTATCGCGCAGTTAATATCTATTTTCTTTTTCTTTCAACAAATTCCCATTGGAGAATCGAATAGAAGAGAAGAAACAATAAATGTAAAAAAAAAAAAAAAAAAAAAAAATTTCGTACTATGAAAAATTTAACAGGGAAAATGTAAACAATTTATTTATTTATTTATTTATTTTTTTTTTTTTTTTGGCGTATTAACATCCTATGAATATTTTATCTGTAAATTTATTTGTTGCGTTGCACAAATTATATCTTATCTTGCTCTCTCGATTATTATGAAAGGAATGTGACAAAAGTATCGTCGAGATACGCAAACGAGCAAAATAGAAAGTCGAAGCACGTAAAGCACGTATATACGTCACGTGCCCAACGCAAACGCGTCGCGCCGCGTGTTACGTCATGGCATTTTTCCTTGTTATGTCAAACGCGCGGCGCGAGCGAGCTCGGCGTCCAGCGGCGAGAGGGTACGAGATCCCGTGCCCCAATCGTCGTCATTCCCACGCCGGGATCCTGGCAACGTCCGCGCGGCGCGATTTTCGCGCGCGGATTCGTTGCAACGCGCGCCGAGAGTCACCGTCACCTCGCGAAACCGATTCCGCGGTATCCTGGAGTGCCATCGATCTCGTGACGTGTAGTAGCGGAGGGGTGGAGGGGAGGAGGGGAGGCGGTGGGGGGGGAGGGAGGAGGGCGGCCACGCTACCTAGACTCTCGAAGTTTCTCCCCCCCCCCCCCTCCCGTTCCATTTTCCCGGATGTCCTTTCACACGCGCGCACACCGCCGGCTCATCGTCCTTCCAACGCGGTCGCACGGGCTAGAGAGCGCATTCGAGGCTGCGCTATCGAGCGCGTGCGCTGCTGCACCGATCCGATCCCCGTGTGAGCGGGAAGCGGTGGTGAGAGGCGGACGTGAACGTGAACGTGAACGTGGACGCGGGCGCGTGGCACGGGCCACATTCGACGAGGGACGTCGAAACCGGAAGTGGTCCATCGAGAACGGGAGTTGCCTTGGCAACCACGATCTGCTTTAACCCCCGGTCGATCATCGGTCTTCCGCGTCGTTCGAAAGCGTTCTATTATTCGAAGTCGCTGCATCCTCTCTCTCTCTCTCTCTCTCTCTCTCTCAGAGAGAGAATCTGCTAAAAGCGTGTATAAATTTACCACAAAATAGCTCGTCGATTCACGTGGTACGGGAAAGAAAAACTACAGATTACATTCATGCAATACTTATATAAAAGCGAGTGAAACAAACTAAACGGGGGGGATACGAAAGAGATATAATAATGAGCGAGAGAGAGAGAGAGAGAGAGACGAAGGGTAGAAGGGAGAAGAAAGGAGAGAGAAAGAGAGATAGGAAAGGAGAGAGCGATATGTGTATGTGTATCTATGCGCTATTCGCTCGACGGGAGGATGATGCACATAGCCGAGTCGAGCGGTCACGAGGATGCACGAAGCTGCAACGGCGTCTCTCGCAACAGCGGACGAGCGACGCAACGCGTCGCGTTACGTCGCCGCCGTTGACAGGATCGTCGTAAACGCTCATCGAGCCCGAGTCCGAAAAGCTAGCTTCGATTCTAGTATCGACTGTGAATCACGCGAATCGGATTGATTATTTTTCCAAAAATACGATCTTTGAATATTCAATCTCGTAGATTATGTAACGTAGCACGTATTTATTTTTCTACCATTATATTATTATTGCAGGAATATTTTTTATTTTTTTTTTACTAATTTTCGCATTTCTAAAAAGAGGCTTTCACTCGCTGACTCCAGATAAAGAAAGTAGTAAATAGGAAAAAGCTTCTTTCGGCCGTTATTTAAAAACATTGATACCGCGCCCACGCGCGTACATAACGGCGAGAAGCGAGGAATAATACTAAATCGCCAAGAGACAGCGTATAATTCACTCGAGCCTAAACTAACGGCTGGAGGAGAGATTCCGCCTAATTTCCTAGCGCACGGGGCAACGCCGCGGAAAGCGTTCGGCTTCTCTCGCTCCACGCCTGCGCCAGGCGTGGATCAATCCGGCGGAGAACCTCGAACATTTTTTTTTTTTTTTAAAGTTTCGTTTCTATCGAATTTCGAAGATTCGTTGGAGGAGAAAACGCACGCTTCATCGAATCCAGCGCCGACCTTCGACGCAAATATCTCGCGTTGCGTATACACGGTTATTAGATTCCAAGACGACTATATGCTATTACATCGCGCGGATATAGGTAGAGTTATGTTCCTCGGCAAATTTATTCCCTCCTTTCTTGCGGATCGTTTTATCGGATTGATTTAAATTCGACAGAATTCGACGCGTATAATCGATTCATGAGAGAATCCGTCTGTCCTCTCGGCTGGTTATCGCGCTTCCCAAGGGCGGCGATGCCTCGCAGTCCGATACTGTACGTGTGGTGCGTTCGTATGTGTGCGTGTGTGTGGTTGGTACGAGTACTGTGTATTGTGCCCGATGTGTGGGTCGCGCTGTGTTATAGGAATGCTGTCGGCAGCCGGCAGCAGGGTCGCCCACTGTTACTCGCTCTCGGACTTGCTTTTGCTCGCCTCCTCCGGCCTTCCCGCGCCGTCCCCTCGCGACTCGCGCTCGCTCGATTCCGTTTTAAAACTATATTGGCGTGCCCCCTTTGTACTCCCGGGCACACACTCACTCCGACTCCGCGTGGCGTGGCGTGGCGTGGCGTGCGGTTCACGTACACACGATGAAGAATCGTCGTGATTCGCGTCTCTCTCGCGATTTTCGGAGACTTTCTGGACAAGGATCTTTTTCACTCGTATTTTAGTATAGACGAATCGGCGAGGATTCCCTCCTGCTGAAATGCGCGTTACGCAATCGGGAAAATTGGATAAAATCGCGGATAATTGTCATACGGATGTGTATTTTTTATATAACTATATACCTCTGTGTAATTGAAAAAGAAAACTGAAGCAAATAGAATAGCTATTAATGCTTAAAAAGCATCGACGATTTTCTTCCCATGTCTCGATATTATCGACAGGATTTAATTAAGGAGAAGGAATGATTATAAATTATAATAAAAATTCAATCGCGTTAAGTTAAATTATATGATGGAATGCGTGTGTTGAAAAAAATATATATATATATATATTGTACATGTCAAAGAGTGTGTCCATTATTCATACGAACATGTTCGGTGAGCCAGCGAACACACATAATTTTATACTGTCCAGAGCACTTAGAAACAATATCATTAACTGTGCGATGATAGACATAATTATTATTTTTTATATGGTAATGATATATAAAAAAATGTATTAATAAATTATTAATTCTCGATCAATATGATTTTAATAATTGCAAATTAATACACATACATATTTTATAGATATATACATATACATATATATATGTCAAAAAAAAAAAAAATATATATATATATATATATGTCACATTTTATTCCCATTTATCTACTTCCTGTTATTTGTCTATGATGATAGATTCACAAGCAAGTCATGATGTCGTCACATTTAGAAAATCAAAATTAATTGAATAGATTATTAATTTAAAAGAACGCTGTTATGGGATTATTGACGATTGATTTTAAATATTCTAATTATACCATGAGAGGAGAGCGTAGAAAATTTTGACAGAATTATGACTCGAGAGATAGCGCGTGATTTATTTCATATATAAAGATATAGATATTATTAATGATACAACCTGTCAATATATTCATTAACGGGCTAATATTATTAAATAGCATTTTAAATGGTTTCAAGTAATGTATCTCTTATATATAAGGAGACGTACTAAGGTGCGATACACCCGCATGGATCCCGCGTTCTCTGGCTTCCTCTCTTCTTCCCCCTCCTGAATTAAATAATAAAACCGGATATGGGGACGCGGATATATATGTACATACGTGTATCGTGTTACTTATTTGTCCGGAAGAAGAGGAGACTCGTCTCGGCATTAATACCACAGTGCCTTACGCGGAGATGCGCTGGTTTAGCTCTGCGCATTCGTTAAAAATTTTAAACAAAGGAAATACAAGCGGTGCAGGTTTTTCTGTTACGCCGCCTGCTCATTACTTTACTCACAATCATTTTAGAATAGACGTCTAACTAAGAATTAGGTCGCATCTCGACAAACGTCAAAAATATTTCGTGCGTTTGATTTAGCTTCCGAATATATCAATATTCTTTAAATTTCCCGCTTCCTCAAGATTGTATTAAAATTATTTGTATTATAAAATAAAAAGGATATATATATAAATTAAAAAGAAATTGCAATTTGTACGTGTATAACTAATAGTCATGATCAAAATGAAAAAAGGTCGACAGTAGAAGAGTTGCGTGGAATCTAACGAGCTCTTAAGTAATATTGGCAAGATATATATATATAGAGTATAATAGAATGAATTGATCGATATTTTAAGACGCGTATATCTTCTCCTGCAATAGTTCGTAAATAAAGTCTTTGTGCTCCTACACGTCTGTTGATTCCTATGCCTCAAGCACCGGATTTAGGAAAGATGCGTTCCATGAGACGTGCTTTCGTCTCCCCTTTTTTCACATTATAGAACCTTAAAAAGGGCTCCTTTTCTTCAGAGAGCTTGAATTTGAGAATGTGTTTCATTCACGGAATACGATATCGTCGCGGACCTGCTACCCGGTAGAATCGAAAACTAAAGGCTGCGCCGTATCTCTCGGGAATTCCCAGGAAATGCCTGGGAATATTGTACAAAAAGAGTCTGTGAGAGAGAAGAGTTTTTCGTAAAGTCTTCTCGTTTCGGGATTAAAGCAGGTCTCTCTTTCTTCCCGGACTGTCGGCTCTTTCCACGAAGCTCATCACTGTTCAACACGGGCTTTATCCTGGCCTCTTGTTTGCCTCTTCTTACCAACCGCGCATCCCGCGTCTCCGTCTCTCGCACGGATTTTCTCCTCTCCTCTCTCTCTCTCTCTCTCTCGTTCTCCTCTCCCCCTTTCTTTCTTTTTCTTTCCCTCTAGCTCGCTTCTTCGACCTCTGCCGTCGTCATATTTTTCTCTCGCTTTCTCTTTCTCTCTCTATCCATCTGTATCTCCTCCGTTCCCTCCACAAACCTTTTGCCGAATGGCGTGCCTTACGGCAGGTCTCCTTCGGTCTGTCTGCCAGAGAGGAGCATGCTCCGTTTTGGTCGTCGTAGTTGGTTCTCGATGGCGCGGTCTTGGGCGCGTTCTTGATAATCGGTCGAGTCCTAGCGAGCCCCGAAAAGATCCCCCCCCCCCCCGTCAATATCCACCATCTGCCCCACCGCCGCGTCGAATAACCGTCGCGGACAAAAATCACGATGTGCCGCAACACTCGCTGCGATTTCACTCTTTCTCGCTGGCGCGAGCCGCCGGCCGTCGATTGTTCGCGCGCGCGTGCCGGATACGAGATATCGTCATGGATTTACGAAATCGATTGTTGATTGTACAATCGCTAGATGGGGGAAGAAAAAAAAAAAAAATCCCGCGAACCAATTCAAACGTAATGTCATCGGTATTATAATTGACGTTCTATAAAATATTTAACCACATATAAATAAAAAAACTATAAAAATATTCAAATTTATTTGACATTAATTGAAACGTAATTTTCCAATATTACACATTGCGACATAAGTAAGTTTAATTGTTATTCAATTTTTCAATTAACTATAATTCAAAGATATCTAGAAACGTTTATGATATATCGTAAAAAAATTATATATTAGATAGGAAGAAAATATATATAAATTAATGACAAACCATTGTTAAATGAATAGAGATTAAAGTAGGAGAAATTTTTATTGTTCGAACGCGTGGAGATAGAGACTAGGGCATAAGAGTCAAGGTATAATTGTGGATGAGCCATATGATGCGTTGTCCTGGCTCGAGCCGAAGGCCCGGGCCCCGAAGCTTCTGAGTAACGGAATGTCACGAGACGTCCTCCACGTCTCAAGGCTACGCAGGACAAACGCACAGTGTTACAGGGTAATACGCGCTTGCGAGGATATCAGTTTCTAATTATTGCTCAAAGATGCGTAGTAGATCGTCGCATCGTTCGGGGGCGGGGGGGGGGAGGGGGTCGTAGCCTTCGAAACTCATGCATTTTAAATCATTGCCTGTCGCGACGCAATTTACGCTCGACAAATTTAGCGCGAAGTCGCGCGAAGATAAAGCCTAGCTCGGACAGAAAATGACATTTTCATCGAACCTACCAGCGAACGGATAGACATTTTAATAGGAGGCTTTTCTCGCGCATGTACATTGGCCTACATTACGTTAAAGTGAACGATATAGACGCACGGATCTTCGGCGTGAGCCGAGTGAACGTAAGCAACAGAGAATGATCTTTTGAGTGCGTCTGCACCGCGCGAAATAATGCAGTACAGTCGAATGCATTAATTTGTCGATGCAAATGCACGAAACGAATACGGCCGATGCGTATTGTTAATAATGATATATTCTCGCTATTAAATAGCATAAAAAAAAAAAGAAATTACTCATATAAACGACGCATATAAACGACATTAATTATAATCACTGATATCTTTTCACTATAATATTTAAAATAATGAAAATTAAATTAAAAAAGAAAATATATATATATGAAATAAAATATAAAATAAAATGAAGAGGAAATTTTAGTGCCGAACATCTTAAGATTTTTAAAATAAAAATCACTTAAAATTTTTTTAACGGAACCCCCTATTTTTCATTACATACCTCTTGTAGTTCGAGAACTTTTCAAAACACTACAAAATTACGTTACAAAAATGCGTTGTTTCCTCGAAAACACCATTTCTTTTTGAAAAAGTATTTAACACTTAAAATATGAGCGTGTATTCGCGTAGTTTGTTTTGCTGTCCGGTACTTTAATGAAGATAGAATTGACATCAAATTAAAGAAAGAATTGTAAAATGAAATATACAAGATTAATTTGAGACTAACAAACAGATATACGTTCTCTAATTTTCATTCGAGTAAATAATTCAGTTGGGGAGCTATTGCGTTAACGATTGATAGTCACTTTTTTTTTTCGATTCCGAATAATTTGCGTGCAGAATTACATTTGGATGAGCGTAAACGACTTATATCGATTTCAATACTATTTTTGCGGTCGTTTCGCGCGAGGAACGTTAAAGGGATTTATGTTTTAGAAAGAGTACGAATACGAAATTTGGTCGGGCGTATTTTCAGTTCGGATGGAAACCTATCCGTTCGATAAAACGTGCCCGCATTTGGAAATTGCATTACCTTGCCGAAATCAGCTCCATCCAGTTTGAAAGGTGGATTAAAATTCGTCCGATCCATAAATCCAAGTGGGGAAATCCCATAAATGTCGCGCGCCACCGCGCGCGCGTGATCGATGAGCGCCAACGATAGCAGATTTGACATATAACATCCAGTTAACTTTGTATAATGTTGCTCGAATAAACCGCACCTCAATGAATTCAACAAGCGGTTAAAGGAAAACAACAAGTTTCTTACGTATAGGGCCGTCCAGTTAAACTTGACAATATGAGTATGTATCTCATAAAATGTTTCACAGATTTATATTCTCTACCATTATAACTTTGTAATAGAAAAAAATCTTCCTTCTTTTTTAATTTTCAAATATTTAAACATTTTCTATTTAGACGGAACGATTTTTAATTTTGTAAATATTTATTTTACGATTCTATAAAAGCTCAAAGCTTTCCTCCCGAGATGGATGATATCTATATTTTTTATGCAACTGTAAAAATCCGTTTTCAACGATTAAGACTGATGCGTATAGATAGCACAGGCCGCACGCTTTGCATATACGGTCCTGGACATCTGTCGTTCTGCCGGTGCCGCTTGGCGCATGCGGTTACGGTTCGAACAGGAAAGAATGCAGTGCTTCCCGAAGCTAATAAAACAGGTCGCCCCGTAACTCAACCTCACGGGTATACCCGGTCGTAGGTGCGCATATAGCGCGCGCGCGCGCTTTCAGAAACGTCCTTTATACACACTCACCCCTTGTGCAAATGCATCGAGCGTAACCAATCTACGAGGGGTTTAACAGATCGAGTTAGTTAATCTCTTTCGGGCATTGAGTCCCGCGATTAAACAATACATACTTTGTAGTTTAATAATTTACTATCTTTTTTATTTTACTTATGATAGTCGACGATTATTATTGATGTTACCATAATATGAATTATTAAAATCTTATTAATGGCGCGAAGATAATCAATCGCTTATCGAAGAGTTTAAGAAAACGTTTGCAAACATTTTTTTTAAAGATTTTATATTAAAAACTAGAAATATATTGTACGCTTTAAAATATCAATCCATCATTTCCATTATATATATAATATTACTTTAGCTAAACATGAGAGAGAGAGAGAGAGAGAGAAAATTAGAATTATTAATTCTAAAAAATAATTCTTTTAATTTATAGTTATAATATATATAATAATAATAATAATTAAAGTTGACAGAAAGAAAACATATCCTTTATGAAAAAAAAATGATTATATTATTGTCTATGATTATATTATTTCTATCATTACGATATACAATTAAAATTATTACATAATCATTCGTTCGCATGTACCTAATCGATGGACTTAGATAAAATGTGCGTCGATTCTATGCAGAAATTACATAAACCTTTCTTTTAAACAGGCGATATAATCATCTCAAACCATGAAAAAAAAAAAAAAAAAAAAAAATAGAATAAATATTTTATCGAATTACGTAAAGATTTGCTAAGCAGCTCAAAGCTTCTTCTCTCCTTCAGATCCATCGGCGATAAGAGGACGACGCTTCTTTCGACGAGAAAGTCCGTCGACGGGGGGCGCCCGTCAGCGAGTTAGTCGATGCGGCGACATCGATGTCGACGTGGGGGGAGGGGGTGGGTTGGAGGATCACGTGTCGGTGGTGTACCGTCGACGGGGGGCGGGAAAGGGTTACGGGAGACTTTGGGGCGCACGTAAGAATCCACGCGACGCCATCGCTCGTCGGGCGAGAGACTCGGCGACTCGGAGGCACGGTACAAAGAGAAAGCGTGAGGGTGGGGGGAAAGAGGGAGAGAGAGAGAGAGAGAGAGACGGAGACGGCCGCCGGAGCTGGTTGAGAGACGAAGAGAGAATGGATCAATACCGTGCGATACACGCCGAAGTAATTTCATTGTCCACTGTTAGCGGCGGGTCACGTGTCGCGTGTCGCGTGGCGGCATGGCGTGGCGCGATGTTGGCGTGGCGTGGCATGACATGGCGTGGTACGGCATGGTATGGTATGATATGGTATGGTATGGTATGGAAATGGTATGGTACGGTATGATATGGTACGGTATGATATGGTATGGCGGGCGCGCGCGGTGGCCCCTCGCTCCATCTCGCTTCCTCGCACTTTGTTTTCTCCCTACCTCTCGATCCCTCTCATCATCCGTCTCGTTCTGTGTGCGTTTGCGAATTGTGTGCCCGCGCTGCCTTTCTTTCGCGTTCCCCGCCTCGACCGCTCTCGATCGCCCTCCCAAACCCCCTCCCTCCCCCCACCCCTCTCTTACGGGGGTGAAAATAGAACCCTTATGGCGCGCGCGAGTGATAGCTACGTACGTCGCTACTAGCCGCTATTGATCACCCTTCGCAATCAATGTTAACTATGTCGGGATCTGTGTGTGGTTGAGGGAGTACGATCCTGAAATTCGCTCGGTTGTTGGAAAGAATAAATTAGATGTGCGAATGTGTATCGAGGATTGAAGATATATAAACACGTCAATTTTAAGATTTGCTCTCTTTGCATCCGCAGTTACCTAACATAGGAGGAAATCTCTCAATCGCTTATTATTAATTATAACATATCTCAGTTGCGAATAAATTTTTAGTCCTATTTTTAACTAGTTATTATCCTTTGAAATTTTAACTGTTAATTATATATTTATTAAAAAAAAAAAAAAAATTATTTATTGAATTTTATTTAATTATTTAATTATAATCCTAATACCATTCCTCGAAATAATATATATTCGCTTAAATATATAAATATTTATTCTTGTCAAGAAAGAATAACAAGATACATCTCTCTCTCTCTCTCTCTCTCTCTCTCTCTCTCTCTCTCTCTCTCTCTTTCAAAAATCGTACACAATGTATTTTAATTTTATCTTATTTGGAAGCAAAAAATGACTCTGAAGATTGGTATACATGTTTTATCAATGCACGTGTGCGTATAGCCCACAAAAAGTTTAATATTGCTAGGTTTAAAAATTTTTAAAGGAAATAATGGAAACATTTATGCCTTTTTAAATGTATGAATAATAATCTACAAGATCGCGGAGGGGGTTTGCAATTATCTACTCAGATAATACTCTCATACAATATTATCTCGCATCGTCTTGATGAAATGCGTGTCGTCACGCGTTTAACACATCGATAACGTGTTTTTATATCAAGGTCGAACTTAAGCTTCGATAAATCAGGCATAGTCAGGGACTAACAGATTTTTTTAGGGTAAACCGGTTACTTTGCTCGAACTCTCGGAAAAATTGTGGAATGTTGCGTAAGAGATCGTAGAAAAAACTGGAGCAAAATGCAGACGTGGACAAGATAAAAAAAAATAAAAATAAAAAAAAATACCCCCGATACGAGACAGCTGGCAAAAACTTTGCTTGCTCAAACAATAGAGAATTTCGAAATGGCTTTTGTTTGAAAAAGATATGTTTTTCTATGATAAAATAACAAGCGAGTCTTCTCCTATGTATCCTGTTCCGTTTGAGAAGGATTGCCGCCATCACTGATTTGGGCGTAAATATTTTCGTTATCCGATGACTGCCATTGACGAACGAGGACATGCGGTTTTATCGCGAGACATTCGTCGTCTTTCCCGTCTATGCTACCAGGAGGATACGAACGACTTTGTATGTTAACCGGCTAAGAATATCTGACGCGAGACATCGGCGACGACTCGAAAGCGCGAAACTTTAAGGAGGAACTGGACGGCTTCGGTTACGTCGAAAAAATAATAAATCTAATATATCTCGAGATTCATGAATTTCACGCACACGAAGCACTTTTAGCCATTTAAAATATAAATATTGATATTTACTTTGCGAATTAGAATAAAGATTTACTCTAGAATAGAATTTAATCTCAAAATCGTCACATATCTTATCATCGAACTAACTTTTTTTTTTTTTTTTTTTTTTTTACAAAAGTGTACTATTGAAAATAAAATATAAATAAAATGAAATTTTAAATAAAATAAAATTTTAATTGTGTCTTCATTTTAATTTTTATTATATTTATTTATTAACTTTTGACGTGTAGCTGATCCATTCGGTTGCTCGTTGAGCGGATGAGGCCTCGCAACGCAGAAATTGCGCAAGCGCTTATCAAAATTGCGCATCTCTCGGTGCGAATGCGAACGGGAGTTCGACTTGGCGCAGTCTCGATCCATGAGAAAAAAAAGGCAGTGGACCGTAAAACACTGCTTCCACTTTGCTGCGGGCGTTTGCTTGCATAGCGCGAGACTCTCCCGACACGGAGGGGACTCTCACGGGCGATCTTTCACTCTCGGACATTTAGAGCGTTGACTTTCTCCCGTATCGAAACTGTCGATCGTGCGAACCGTGGAGACATGACGAATAGGGACACCCGATACTGGCAAGTATCGCGGTACCTTTTTTTCCCGATGTTTTCATAACAATGATGTATATATATATATATATAATCTATGTGATACTAAAAATTGCATCATACTTTTTGACATCTTATTGACACAAACCATTTGCAAATAATTTATGGACTTTTATTTGAAATAAATTCAATTAAATTGTGCATCGTCTTCGTCTATAATGACGTTACATTATCAGAAGGGAAAATGCTTTGAAAAGATTCATTTACTTATTATTATATTGTATATCGCGGCAGAATATTTCCGATGCAGATATACAAATTTTTATAATTTTTCCGTCACGAGATTCATACGCGAAATACTTGTGTATCGAAAGAAGGAAGTTCCTTAAAGAAGGAAAAATATTTTGCGAAAAATAGCGTTTCCTGCTTACGAAACCTTCGCGATGACAATGCAACGATGCAACCTTGTGCGTTCGCGCGGATTGATTATAATTCAACTCGGCAGCGTGTATGAAACGCAATAACGCGATGTCGCCGTGTCTTATCGGGACGGACCTTGATCGACGCACGACACATCCGTGCATAAATATTTTTCAGCTCGCGCGATGCTCTTCTACGTCACGATTAAGGAAAACTTTCCTTGTGCCCGATTTATGCGATCGACCTCCGCGTTGTCTCTCTGTAGCTTTTCTAACGCATCTTCGATATTGTCGAGCGTGATAATAAAATTTAAGGGACGCGTGTCATCAAATATTTTTAAATCCCCCCTCCCCCCGTAATTATAAATTAATATCGAATATCTCCTATGATTGCATAAAATTGCAACAGATATGAGTGCGATCGATAATCATGTCTGTATCGAAAATCGAATATTCTTATTATCTTATTCTCTATCAATATGTGATCTCGTTCATTTAATTCGATTTAAAAAATTCCTTAATATTTTAGTAAATTGATTCTCAAGAAATATTCCATTCTATACATACTGGATTTTTAGCACACATTTCTGAACGTCCACGAAATTATTGCATGATTTTCCGAGCTGAAACATTTTTCAAACATAATGTGATTTTCATTCTACTACCATCGAATGCAATTTGCGTGTATTGCACCGAACCTATATCGCATAATGGGGGTCCAGTTTGTAATATCGAATTATCCTCGCACTACTATATTATACGATGCCATGTTGGCTGGCGGCAATCATCGTGGACGGTGGATGGCGATCGATTTCCTCGTTACGAATAGAGCGCGTCATGTATCGCGGACCTAACTCACACCGGTCAGAGATTTTTATTTTCCATATACATATATTGGGTGATTGCATAAGTTCGTGCCCGATTTAAATATAAACTTCAATAGATTATATTTTAGAGATAACACTTTTATCAATCAATTATATAGTCTCCATTCTTTTCTACAATGGTTTTCCAACCATCTATAAGCTCGTCGATTCCATTTTTGAAGAAAGAACTTGGTTTTTCTTGAAAAAAGTTTGTAAGGTGCTTTTCGACAACTTCCTCGCAATTGAGATTCTTGCCATTTAAACTATTCTACAAAGATCGGAACGGATAAAAATCTGAAGGCGCAATATCTGGAGAATATGGCGGGTGTTGCAGAATTTCCCATTGCGACTCCTGCAGTTTTCCCGCAGCTTGTTCCTTTCAGTCAGGAGATGCGGCACCCACGTATCAAGCTTGGAAATGTATCCAAGCTTTTTTAAATGACGAAAAGCGGTTGAATTATCGATGTTGAGCCTCTCAGCAATATCCTCAGTTGTAATCCTTGGGTTTCTTTCCACTAAGGCACGCACAATGTCATCATCGATGCCAGAAGGCCGTCCAGAGCGGGGTTGATCCTCCATGTTCAAAACACCATTTCGAAATCTGCCAAACCACTTTTTGACTGTTCGGAGAGCAGGAGCGCGGTCCAAATAAACGCTTTGAATATTTTTTTGTGCAATCCCAACACTCACGCCTTTCCGAAATTCATGTAGCATTACATGCCGCAAATGCACCTTTCGTTCTCCATTTTTAACGATTTCTCTTATGCACAAATGGACTTATCTGAACAATGTCTGACGCTAAATTGACATGAGACAACGTCATCTATTCGATGTAAGCAACAATTACCACACGAAAACAATAGAACTCCGCCATGCAGTAACTTAATACTTAATGCCATCTATGAAAATCGGGCACGAACTTATGCAATCATCCAATATATTATATACATCATAATTATTCGCACAAGCATCGCGTTGCGATTCGCCGCGACTGAAAAGTTTCGCGACAATTACATCGGGTATGCCTAATATTATTTCGAAATGCGGTGACTTTTGCGAAGAGTTAGCAAGAGTGGAGCCGGCTGGGATCGACTATCGTGATCCTAGCCTAGGCTCTCGCATCAGTTGGACGGTAGTTCCTACATGGAAGTACAATATGTATTTTGTACCGCGCGCGTCTAACGGCCCTACACGTGCGTGTGCATTTGCGCGGATGAAAATGTTGGCGCGTTGGCAAGCGGCTAGCTTCCCCTGCTACGTCGAAAGAAAGTCCCTTTGCGAGCGTGCGATGCTCGCCGCTGGGCAGCAAACAAGGTGGTAGCAACAACTCAGCAACGGTCGTTTGTGCGTTAACGGCGTAGTACGCTTACGCGCGCGCACACACGCATACGTTGCGAATGCATGATGTGCGTCTGCGAATCGTGCATTCTGTAGGCGCGCGCTAACAGCGAATCCTAAGATAGGCGCGGAGGGCTCCGGGAGGCCGACGTTAGGATCACGAAGAAAGTATCTCTTCACTGACCGAGTCATGTCTCCGATGAGCTAATGACGAACATATGCGCGCTCGCATATATTCGAGGAACGTAAATAAAGTCATCGGTATGTGGACGCGCGCAACGAGTAGGAATGTTATCAGACCCATTGGTTGCGCGTCGCAAAATTTTCATATAATTCTAGAAAACATTTATCTTTAACTTGATTCATCTTTGTATAATTCTTTGAAGCTCGTTCCGAGGAATCTCGAATTTTATCCGAAACTAAAAGTGATATTAAATTTCTCGAAGAATGCATCCAACTGGATGCGATGAAAATGAAATATTATATACACGTTAATTACATAAGTTAAAATTATATATAATTGGACGATAAACCCGATTGGCTATGCAATTTCTTTGATATGACTTTTTCGATTCTTATAGCTTTGTAAGAAAAGTAATCGGGAAGCGAGAAGAAGAGAAAGTGTATCACTTAAAGATTCGTTTCGAAATCACTCGGATGGCGGAAAAGGCCATCGATAAATGCCAATTAAATCGTCATCGGATTATCATTAAATTACATTATCCCTAATATATATCGTATCTAATCTATCGCATTCGGAACATTATGAAATCGATATATTCCCTCCCTCCCTCCCTCCCTCCCTCCCTACCTTCTCAAGTCGCTCTTTTATCGCTCACTGTCCAATTATATCCAAGCGATCGAGCCAATCCACGATATTACGGAGAGCTATTCGCGTCTCGTGGATCAACTCGATCAGCTACTCCGGTTACAATAACTTCTCCATCGATGACTCCCGCGTCGCGCAACTTCATTGTTATTCCGATAAACCGGCGTCCTTTCTCCTCGATCTCGCCTCTGGTCATTTCATCTCTCACCCTCTCCGGCCTCGCTCTCGCGAGGGAGGGCAATGGAATTCGAGTCTGCGGATCTTGGAGAAGCATCCTACATCTCCCACCTCCCCTCCCCATCACCTCCAACGTCTTCCCGCAGCATCCAGTGCTCCCTTCCCTCGTCCCCTGTCGCTTCCTTGCATTTCTTCTCTCTCTCTCTCTCTCTCTCTCTCTCTCTCTCTCTCTCTCTCTCTCTCTCTCCTTCTCTTTCCCTCTCACGCTCGTAGCGAGAATCCACAGGAATAGGATACGTACGAGAAGCGAAGAGGGGAAGCGACCAGATAGAAACGCTATATTATTTAAATAGTGTGGCGACTACAGTGCGTGACCTTCTCGTCGACGTCGCGCCTGATTCCCCTCTTTAACCTCTTCAGTCTCAGTCTCTCTCTCTCTCTCTGCGAAAAGAGAGGGAACGATCATCCATCTCGCTTCTCTTCCTCCCTCCCCGCCCAATACGATCCCACTACAATGCCGTGGCTCACCCCTTAGTTCGTTCGATCCCCTCCAGGTCATCGTCGAGCGCACGAGTGCATCCCTTCCAACCGGGCCCCCATCCATCTCCCTCGCACTCATCAGCCTTCTCCTCTTCGTCTTTGCGAGCCCTATCGTGTTCACGGCCCTCGAAAGACCGACGCCGGTTCACCTCTCTCTCTCTCTCTCTCTCTCTCTCTCTCTCTCTCTCTCTCTCTCTCTCTCTTTCTCTCTCTCTCTTTCTCTCTCTCTCTTTCTCTGTTTCTCTCGATCGCGCTGCGACGCGATGTTGCACGCTCGTGCACGATACAGGGTGGCTCGCAAGGACGAAGAATTAAACAAACTCCTTGAAAGCGATGTGACCTGCCGTCATCGCCGCTATAGCTTACGTATGGTATAAATGCACGTATATACGCGGAGCATTCTGCGCGCGACGATAATGGCTGTATCTATAAACCACGAGACGTCTAAAGTAGACGTATCTGGAATGACAACGGTGATGCGGGAGGGAGGTATACCGAGGACTGGCGATGATTCTCTTTGTCCGAGAAATCGTTTTTCTCTTCGCGAAAGAACGAGCTTGTACCGCGAAGATCAATGAGCCTACGCCATCTCTTTTCCGGGGATTCCCCCTTTTATTAAACGCGAGTTCTAGTTTCGGAGATGGTTAGGAACACAATGTAGGAATAACAAATGCCTTCGATAGTTGGGGTTGCCAATTATTAAAATAAGTTCTACGTGTATTATGCGTCTCCTAATATATTTTATAAATATTTTTCACCACAGATATATGAAACAGAGGAAGAAAGTGAAAATTTTTAAATGTACGATATAAAAATGATATCCTTTTTCAAAAGATGGCGTTTTTCTTCAAGTTATACGAGACACGAGTTATACACTTTAGTCCTTTCTCATACGAGAAAAGTTATTACAAACCACAGAGAGAGAGAGAGAGAGAGAGAGAGAGAGAGAGAAGCATCTTTTAACGATCAGTTCTTACGATAAGTGAGCGTGAAGATTATAGCGGACTTGAAGGCGCGCGTCCTTCCGGCCTTTCAAAATGCGTTCCCTTCCATTGCAGGCATTGCACGCACCGTAAACGTTTCGTGCATTCGTCGTCAGATAGCAGCACGTTTCATCTCGTTTATCCGTTCGAAAGATTTCGCGGTTTTAATAATCTCGTCGAGAAAAATTCGGATTTATATATATTTTATTTGTTCATCTCCAACAGTTAATCTCGAGTTTTTAAGTTTTATCAACGAGAGGATGACAAATCGATTAATTTTACATAATAAAGATTTGTATGGATTTGTGTACGTGACAATTTATTTACAAACAAAATTTTAAGCACGTTACACTTCTTCATCACCAACAGACATTCTTAAGTAACGAAGGGTGTGATAATTTTATACGCCAATTGCATTATAATATCTGAATATTGTGAATCTTTCTCGAACATACGTATCGTTATTTTCGGAAGAAAATTCGGTTTGGTGTTTTAGGGCGACGCGATAAACGGATTCCGCCATCGACCACAATTCGGGACACCCGCTAGAGGGTTGAACGTGCACGAGTGGAAGCGCTTGTAAAGTGTATTCTCGGTACTCGTGTTACAGTCTTCCTTTACCCACGTCGGACGTCGCTTCCGCACCCCATCCAGATTGCACTCTCCTCCGCCACTTCCTTCGTTCTCTCTTTCCCTAAACCATCTTTCGTCTGCTGCGTATATACAGAGTCCGGCCCTCTATCAGCTTACTTCCTTTCGGAACGATACGCGTTGCGCGTTGTAGGGGTTCTCCCCTTTCTCTCGAATCGCGTCGCTCATGTATTCTCGGTATAATTGTGCTCCCTGCGTATCGACGACTCTCGCTAGCTCGACGATTTAACGCCACTTTGATCGCTTCTCTAGCTGCGGCGACGAATACACTTGAGGCAATTCTTATGAACGCGATAGATAGAGATTGATCGACGAGAAGATTACAGGCGTTTAAGCTTATTGTTAATTAAATTAATTCCAGAATAGAGAGTCACGAAAGAGGTTCTTACATTGCAGCAGATAGCAACAATAAAAATACACATAGAAACAATCTTAACGAATACGACGTAAAGTAATAATGTTAATCCTTTTTATCGATTTTTTTCAGTCGTATCGCTCTAGCGGCTAGAGAAGCCCATCGGGAGTAGCTTCTCCTCTCGATTATCTTAATTAATATCGTAATTAATTATATACTCTATGCCAGTAATGTGTTATTAGACGCGAAAGATCGCCACACATTCCATTGTCAACTGTAGAGATTATCATAATATACGCGTATGTTATACAGATCGATCTGCAGTATATGTGTGTGTGTGTGTGTGTATGTATGCGAAAGATACGTTGAAACCAATTCCGGTAGCGAGCCCGGCTGTCTTCCGCGTAACTTTGCTGAAACTCGAGCAAAACTTCTCGGCGCAAACATCAAGTTATTTCCTGATACGCTCGCCGCCCGCGGCTTACCCCTTTTATTTGTCCCCCTCTCTCTCTCTCTCTCTCTCTCTCTCTCTCTCTCTCTCTCACCGGCACCCCTCTACGCGTGCCGGATTACTCTCCCGCGGCCGGTTCGCGTCGCTCTTCTCACTCCTTCACCCTTTCCGGCCCGGAGTAGTAACGCGCCGAAGCGGACGCTGTCGTCATCGCGCGTGGATGTGGACGCCTTCCCCTACGCTCGCGGTACAACGTTGCTGCGAGCGGAGCCTCCAACTGGCTTCGCCTCCTGTGTCCTGTGCGTCGCGTCGGTGGCGGCGATATATAGCGGGTGGTGGCGGCGGCGGCTTCGGCGTTGCCAAGTGTCCTCGACCATCTGCAACCGTTCCTCTCCTCTCCTCTCCTGTTTATTGGTTTAATATTCAATACGCCTCGCTAGTTCAATGTGTAACGCAGCGACGGAGACACGGATATAGAGAGGCACGTCCGTGAACGTATGCATCGTGCATCGGTCTGCGCGCACGGTTCTTCCCCTCTTTCTCCCCTCCCCACGTACCTTTGCGTCCCCCTTTTCTTCCCCCTTCCCCTATAGCCCTTCCGGTATCGCGATCCCCTCTACTTTCGCTTTCCCCTCGGCTTTCCTCCCTCCGTAAATCGTTTTCTTCTCCCTCTCCCTTTCTCGCTCTCTCTTCTTCACCCCTATTTTTCTCTCCTTCTTTCCTCGTCTATCGTCGCTTCGTCCTTTTCCTCGTGCTCTCCCCGTCAGCGCCACGTCCTTTCTCCATCTCACCTTCGCGCACGGCGCATTCTCTCGTAGATAATCGTAGCATCTTCTTTTCTCTCTTTCCGCTTTGCTTTACAGCCATTCTTCCCCTCCCCTACCCTCATCATTCTCCTCCATCCTTCCGCGCGACATATACAACGCTGTTATACGCCAACGAATGCGTGCGGTATGTACCGGAGAACGCCAGCGCGTCCCTCGGGGGTTAACTACGTATAGTCAGCTAATAGAGTTTGTCGCGAGTCGACACGCGCCCTTCTTGGCCCAAGGTGTCGGCCTTGTCCCATATTTCTTCGAAACGGCTGGATAGACGTTCGATATCTCGTAGACGAGTATCGAGTAGCTATCGGCGTCGATATACGCGCATAATCCGTCGTCGGCGGATGACGGAGACCATATACCCACCCCCTACTCGTCAAATACTATCCATGTAATAAATGTATGGATGCGATACCTCGACAGGTTTTCGTTTATGTAAATAGTGATCTAATATATATGACGTAAGAGCTGTTGGGAAATAATTAATATTTATCTCGCGCGGATCGCAACCTCATCCCCGTTCTCTCCAACAATAGATTTTTAATTACGCGCATCCGGCAATAGGTATAATTGCGTGTAATGTGCGTTTTGAATAGCGAATGAATTTGTTCGCCTCTCGCCTGTTATTTATCGCCGGGCACTCGGAATATGAAGAGCGTTTCGATAATGCAATTCCGTACGCCGCGCGTACGTTGGCTATTTATGTTTTGCAAATAATGCCCAGGCGCATACGAGAATCGTTCGCGCTTGCACCCACGTATCTTCTATCGATTCCGACCGAGCGAATTACGCCAAGTAATGATGAGGTTCACGGTGATATACGTGTAACATTGATTTCCGCGTTACGTCAGAGACCGATGATGCCCGCGGTGCGTCAAGTGCTATTGATTCACCCTGCAGGCAGAATGGGTATCCGTATTCGATTTTCGAGTGGGCATAGCGGGTATGGTTTAGCGTCGGTTCCGACTCGACACAGAGTTCGAATCTTCATTTGTTTCTCGTTACGTTCTTTTTTCCACGGTATCGCGTGGATTTTCATTAAACTTGTCGTTCACGTATGTGTGTGTGTGTGTGTATGAATGTGAAGAATTTTTATCGATTATCTCACGATAAAAACAACATGAAGAATATTTTAATTTTTATATTTCAATTATCCTTTCCGCGTTCATCAGCTTCAGTTTGTTTACATTTATATATGTATATCACATACTACGTGGCGCGTGTCACTGTATAACGTCGATTAACAGCAATTTAACATGCGCAACACGGCGATGGTTAAGTATAATTTATTCATTCGGTCTGCACAAGTAATAATAGGTCAAACCGAACATGACGTAGTAATCAAATTTTAGCAGGATCAATCATAGAATATATTCAATGATTTAATTAATCTCGATGTAAAAATAACGTTGAAAAGTGAGAAAAGAGAACAAACAAACCAATTCACAGAGAATGCAGTATTCTGTGTGTGTGTGTGTAAGTAATATATACAATATTTTTATAAAATGTAAATAATTTTTAAATAAAGTGATATATAAAAAAAATTCCAAAAAATGTTAAATATTTCGAAATCTATTCAAGTATTGCATTTATAAGAAAAGATATTAATCATATTGTTAAAAAAATATCAAAGAAACGGGAACATTTAATTTACAAGCCATTATGTCACATTAATTTAAAGACTATTATATCTCAGAGAATTCAAAGAGTTTTCAATTCTCATAGAGAGACATAAAAATTTTTCCGATTGTGCGACACGATTAAATGAATATAAGAGATAAACGAATAGATAAAAATTTTCAACGGTGGACCACATCTCTTGATCACTCTTAAGAACAGTTCGGACACTTCGCTGACGGGGTGTAGGTAGGTCGTTTGGCAGTAGCGACTAGTAGTGACTGCTGCAGCTACGAATAGTCGAGGCGGGAGCGATGACCAGATGTGCGGGATGGCGGACAGAATGGCATGGATAAGCGAACGAGAAGTGGTGTTGAAACGAATAGTACACATTCGGTCGGTTGTCTAGTATGTCCAGATTATGCGTGGCCTCCTCATTCCTTTCCTTTATTCTCCTCGGCGTGTAAAGGAGCGTCTCGCCCAGCTGCCGACGACGTAACTTATTTCCGAATAATGGTCAACGATCGCTCCATCATCCCCCTGGGGTTGCCAAACCAAGGACAATCGTCGAGATTTCGAAGCAGGTACCGCAGGTCTGGATATTACGGCGGTAAAGTCTCTAATGATCGCGTGAAACAATAATGGAGGATATCTTTGATTTTAAGCCAGACAATTTTAAAAGATTTATCACCAAGTCACGGATTTACTTTTCAAATTTATCGCCAGACTTATAGTCTTACTAAATTTAACGTCTATGTTAAATTTAGTAAGACTACATTGTTATTTAACATCTTTATATCGGCGATAGAAATTTGACCGTTCGGTCTCTGTCATCAGTTTACGAATTGTTTTCTTAAAGAAGATACAAATACGGAAGAAACAAGTTTCGTTCGTAAAATTTTGTAGGCCTGCGAAAGAGGTATATCTTGATAAGACATCGATAGTAGAAACGTTTGTATCATTCATGCGATTATTATTCATTATTGGGACTTCATTCGCGATTTCATAACCATTGATCTCGAAACGATAACGATAGATCTTACGCGGCTGTCGGATATAATACGTCAAAATCGACATCGCTCTCATACGCATGTTTTTTCATGGTGTGTTGAAAAAATACTCAAGGATTGGCTACTCACTCGGTTAAGGGAAGGAAAGGATCCTTGCTGAATTGTCGACAATGAGCAACGGAGGCGGATATTTTCGTCACCATTGTCGCGTTTAAAGTTTGTCAATATTATTACCTGAAGATGACCCGAAAGATCGCCGAAGGGATGCGTGTGGCCTCTTTCGTTGCGCTAATTCGAAAATAAGAAAACCGGATATGCTACTGCCAAATAATTTATTGCGCTATTGAAAGCGCGATAAAGGAAAGTGAAAGCTGATTTTCAAGCCGTAACTAACATTATTTTCGTATACCTAGAAATAAGAAGAAAAATGTTTTTGTGTTTTCAGGTAGAGCGGTGTCATAATAGAAATATTTCTCTACGAACGACAACCGAAACGTCCACAGACTTTAACTGACAATTTTAACGCTTCGTATATGGTAAATATGAATGGAGATTTGGAAGTTATCGGAAATAAGTACTAATTCGTTATATCTTAGACTGCAATAGATTTCAGTGGCATTTGTGCGCAACTGGGGAAAGAGGTAAAGGCAAAAACTACGAATCAGAATTTTCAGGTAGAGAAGAAGTATACTTGATAGAAGTACAATGTTGAATGTGAATATTTATTCAGAATTTTAAGAATTTTACAATTTAAACGCACGCTAGATTCAAAAAGCTCGAATTAATTTAAAAAAAGTGATTAATGACCAATCTATATAAACTTAAATTATTATCCCCTATATACATTCATGCTTATAATTTAAATAATAAATATTCCCAAGTAAATAAGCTCACTAAATAATATTAGATTAAAAGAATATCCAATTGTATCGAGGCACGTTATCGATAAAGCTTAATAATTGAAAATAATGAAAATAAAAGAATTTTTATTAAGAAATACAAAGTAACAGTTTTTAAATTCTAAGGGAGAATAAATAATTTCCACGAAATTAGCTTTCAGATCGCAAACACGATTGACCCGTCGTTTAAAATTTAATTAGATTTTCGATTAGACGATTACTTAATCAAATATTTAATATCAAAAATTTCATGTTTATCGCGAATAATTTTTTCATAATTTTACAAAACAAAAGTTGATCCCAAATTTAAAGCGAAGGGCATTCTTTCTTATAAAGTACGACGCGATGGTGACCGATCTCATCCTGCGCGTACCGTTATGTATGTCGGCGCACGTCAAACTAGGATGTGTAACGCGAAAGTAAAGCGTAAACACCCGTGTGTAACGTCGATCCTCCTGGTCTCGAAAGGAGTCCGGCGATCGAGCGGAATGCAGGAAGAGGAACAAACGGAACACTGCGGCACGGTATCGAGGAAGAAGAGAAGCTGAAGAGAGGGAGAGGGGCAGAGAGAGAGAGAGAGAGAGAGAGAGAGAAAAGGATTCACACGGTGATTCGCGAAGCACGCCATCGATCGCGCTCGGAGAGCGCGCATATACTTATATATGCGTGTTACATGCTCGGGGCCCAACGCGGGCGAGGAACTATCGTCGCGTACGTGCCTGTCAGTCGTTAACCGAATAAGGCTCAGGTGCCGAAGCGATAATCTTCATCGGTGAGCCTTGGCGTCGTTTTGCCACGTTGTAAAGAGGGCCGTGCAGGCCGGCCCCGACCGGGACCGGCGCGCAGTAATTGCCACAACGAGTAGAAAATATACTTTCAAGCCTAACGGGATAATGTCGCCATAGTGACCTGGCCGGCCTATTATCTTTTTCCGTGAACCATAATACAGCGGTAACATAGAGGGCCGCATAACATAACACGGTATTAGCATCGCCTTAGATAACTGGTCAATGAAGACGTCCCCCCCTGTATGTATCCGGGTATGTACGGGCGTGTGCTTTCGCGAAATGCCTGTGGATTCATTTGCCCGATTTACGATTATTTTTTTGCATCTTATATTTACTATAAATTTTTTAATTTTTTTTCTGAAATAGATTTTTGTATTTATTATATATATATATATATATATAAATTTTACATACTTGTGATGTTTTGTGCAAACTAAATGACATTGATATTTATAGATATTTATATGATATATATATAGATGTTGCTATTTAAAAAAAATAATAAATATATTTATCAAAATAATTTAATAAATATATAAACCTACAATATTTTTTTTCTCCCAAAGCACATTATATATAGGCGCGTATCAAACATTTTAGACGGGGGATTATTCATATCCTTGTAATAGGTTGAAAAGAATAAGTATTTCTTGCATTTTCGAATTTTTGGAGTAACGATAAAACTTTGTGTCAATGATTGCATTAAATGCGGCAAAACGCGATAATTTTGACAACTCGAGAAATTGTTTGAAAAACTTTTCAAGTACTTAAATGCGATGTCGCACAATCATCCCTCGGTGAAAGGAAACGGTGAAGGTAGGCAAGTCTAACGAAAGAAAGCCTACCTTTACGCGGACGCTCTTAAATTATTTGCATTTTCTATAGTATCGACTATAGTATTGTCTTCATGGTATATAGATTTATACTCGTCTCCTCATAATTTTTATGACTGTTAAACTTTACTCGCGCCATTGCTCGCTTCGTATCCAAGAATTCCAAGAACTTTATTATAGAACGATACGAAAATGTGTCGCAGTTATTTTAAATAATCAAAAATAATAAAATTAATCGATATTTAATTCAAAATTTGATTGCCAAAAATATCTATTAATAAACAAAACATAAAGTAATACGATTAATATAATGAAAATTTTCGTCTAGGAAAAATCAATTTTAAAATCAACTAAGAAATCCACAATTGAAAGACTGCGTAAGTTTCGTACACCCCGTGTATACGAGCCGGATTTCACAAACGGTCCGTGACATATACATAGATCACTTCTTAGATCGGCGAAATTGTATCGATTGGAATGCGCACCTGAGAGAGAAAGAGATGAAGAAAAGGAGAGAGAGAGAGAGAGAGAGAGAGAGAAAGCAAGGAGGGAAAGAGAGAGAGAGAAAGAGCGAAAGAACGTGTGCAAGAAAACGGACATGCGCGACAAGTATTGCACGTGTAACGACGAGGGCACGCGAATGCCCTCGATGTGCGTTGCCTGCCGGTGAACGATGAACATATTTGCGTTATTATTAGGCGCGCTCCATAAGGCGTCACCCTCTCTGGTGTGTGCCACGCGCTTCTTCCTCTTTTTACCTCTGAAAGTTGTTTATAGCGCAAGGCCACGCGACGCCTGCGATAGCCCCCGCACACCCTTCCTCTCCTCGACTTCCTGCGCACTTCCTCCTCGTGCACATATCGCACTTAAATAGCATGCCCGATCGGTGACGTTGGTGCTCTCGTGGTTCCGGTTCGCGGCTAGACGCGGTTCGCTTCGCGAGAAACGGAATGCCGCGCGATCGGCGATTGCCGAAACTGAAGCGGCGCTTTTAAATGCCCCCGCCTCCGTTTGTTTCCGAGCGACAACCCTTTTGGTTTATCTTTCCCTCACCCTCGTGCCATGTTCCTATTAGACTTAATACTAAATATAGTAGTAAAACACGTGTTTCTCATTTAACTTGGACGGTTACGATGTGGAAAAGATCCGTCGGCGATGTGAAAATAGTCATCGAATCCCCCTAAAGATACACAGTGAAAGTGTCGTGTTGATTTGTATCACAATCTATTTTCCGCCAACGTTTTGTCAGCCAATTTCGTTAGATCAAAGATACCCGCAATGATTGCGAGACGTGTCTGCAGATTTTTCAATGCATTAGAGGATGTTTAATCTTGTTTAATCTTTCTTCAACATTCGAATATATTTGATATTTTAAGAATTGTTTAAAACTTCCCTCTTCGGGGGAGAAAAAAAAAAAATTCTAAAAATCATTTATTGAAATTTAGAACAAATTTTGGGAAACGGAAATTATTTCGGTCATCCTTGTTTTTTTTTAATTAGGCTGAGCTATTTAATTAAATTGAAAATTAAATTAAATTATTAACATGACTTTCTTTTTATTTCAATTTTTAATTGATCCTGGTATCGGAACTAATGTTGGAACTAAAATTTTCAATGTCGAATGTCAAAAATATGTTTCTAATTTTGACTAAAAAATATTATATTTCAATTATATGGCCTAAAAGATATCGATATTAAAATACACATGATTTTCACACGCATCCTATATATTTGTAGCTCCTACATGAAGCTGAATATAAATGTAAAAAATTTTTATGAACGATTATTGAAAAAGTGTAAAAACGTAAAAAAAATAAAAGAATATATAATTAATTATAGCTCTAAATGTTTGATACGCCCCGGGGTTTCTCGATTGGAAGGGACACATAACGGAAGCTATTGTCATCGATATGAAAGCTCATCATAGATTTTCACAAGAGAGAGAGAGAGAGAGAGAGAGAGAGAGTCATCGCGCGATGTTTCCTTTTCACTGGCACGGATAACGATCCGGATGCTACGAAAATATTTTCCCTTTGCATTGATTGCCGATGCTAATCGAGAATTAAATATTTTCGTTTACTTTCTAAAGCGACATTTTTTCCAGATGATAGCGATAAGCAAAATTCCTTTTATCTGTACCCAATTTCTTTCATCTTACACAATCTAGCGTAAAATTGTTGTATAGGCGGAGTCAAATATTTGCGCGAAGAAACGCGAAAATTTTCCACGTATCCGTGAAACTATGCGTAAATACGGCCTCATTGGCGCCAAAATTAATTCTGCAAGGGATTTCGTTGATCACCGAAAATAAAGTGGATGCTCCTACGCAGGCGCATTGTGCGAACGCGCGTGTAAGGGAGGTAAAAATACAAATACCCGGTTATATACGCGGTACAGAGCGACGTCTCGATTTTTGTCCCATGATTATTCGCTTCCACGGTTCCTCGAATTAAGCCACGGTTCTCGAGGGGTGCATCCCCCCCATCCCTCATGACGGTACATACGAACTCTACCATTATTCTCGCGTGATCGAACTGTTCTATGACTAATATGGGGAACGATGTAGTCAAACGAGGTCGCACTTTCTCTATAATCGTACACATTCGATTGTATTATCTTATATTAATTGTCTCGTATACCTAAACCGTGGAATAAAGTTATTTTCATTTTGTCTACTGACATAATCATAATCAATATTTAAATGATGCAATTGATTCTTTTAATTTTATTAGATATAATCTTTCTTACTTTTTAATAAACAACTTTATCTTTCTAATTATTATTGAATTAAATTTTTGTTAAAATAATATCCGTTTGACTTTGAATACAGAAATAAAATTTTATCATTCATTCACTTATACATATATTTTCAAGACCATAAAATACTGTACATAATAATTAAAATCATCCATTAGTCACCGATACTTTTATGGAAAAAAAAAAAAAACCTCATAGATGTATATTAAACGCTAAATAAATTATATTGTGGAGGAAAGAATTTATATATACAGGGTGGCCCCGAACGTTCCAGCCAGACTTTGAGATATTATAGGAAATTTAATTCTGAACAAAAAATTTCCTATAAACATGCATCGGAAAAAGCTTTCTCAAGAAGTTATCGCTCGAAAACCTCGTGATTATTTTACACATTTTTCCAAATGTCATGGAAAATGTGCGTCTTTTAACGAAAAGTACCGAAAGAAAAGTTGTAGAAAATTAAATTATCTTTCAAATGAGACGTAAATGATTGTTGTACGTTCCATAGATTTTGATATGACCTGTTTCCAGCGTACGAAAAGTGCTTTTCTTACTTATTGTTAGATCCGTAAAGCGACCAGATCGATCATTACTCGATGCCCCGAAAGTGTATTGGAGCTAGACGGGGATGACATTTCGAGAACAATTAGTTTTTTCACGTCTTTATTCATTTCCTACTATTACGTGCTATTTTAGTTTAAAAAAATTTATTTTATTTTCATAAAAGAAAAAGATTTTTATTTTTTATCGTTTTTTTCAAGAAATTCATTAAGTTTCATTTTCTTTTCACCTGTCGCTCTTCCTTTGCATCGGAGATTTTTGAGCGATAACTTCTCAAGGTAGCATTTTTCGACTCATGTTTATAGGAAATTTTTTATTCAAAATTAAATTTCCTATATAAGATCTCAAAGTCTGGCTGGAACGTTCGGGGCCACTCTGTATAAATAAGAGAGGTACACACAACTTGAAACGTCTTCTATATCATTTTATATTGATATTTGATAAAGATCTGCGTTTTGATAACGTATAATTAAACCAAGATTAATTAAAATACACATAAACATTGTCTTAAAATTATAATCAAGTTTTATTGCATCGTGATAAATAAATATAGAGACTAATCGACGTGAAATCAATTAGCTTTATGAGTATTGCGTATTCGGAAGTGTACCATCGTAATCGAGAGCAAGATCTATTTGTCGAGAGTCCGGCGTGAGGTTTATAGATCAGGTTTCTCAGCTCGCGCGTCTCGGATGACGCAGGTTAATTTGACGATGAACACCTTCGTCGATGGCCCGTGACGCGTTCGAATTAATACATCGTAATGAATAATTCATGTCGATCGTTGCTTATCGATCGGCGATAATGAAAAACCCGCCATGTCGGACCGTCGCGGCTCGTGCCGATCTCGTTCGGCTTTGACGCAAGCGATTCTACGAACACAGAGGGGACGCCGACACACATTAGAGACTCGAATAACTCGGTTAATCGAATGAATTGGTAACTATTATCCAATTATCGGCGAGGCTTGATTGTTTCATTCCAGCCATACAAATGTAAAGCAGCGAAAATGAAGATTTCGTTTGTCACAAAAAAAGAAAAGAGGAAAAAAAAATTTGCAAAATAAAGTTGAATTGAGATAAAACTAAAAGAAAAATATAAATATATGAGATGATCTTGCTATTCAAGCGTAATTCTCTGAATATTATTATAATTTACTGAAATATTTATTGAAATTTTATTAATTCTGCTTTATCGATATTATTAATGTATAAATCTTTAGGTCTTATACGAGCTCATTTAGAAGTCAAAATATTTGAACATTTACATGCATATATATTCTTTAGTTGGCGACGGATATAAAAATTTCAAATATCTATTATACTTTGTTTAAATATTGTTTATCTGGATTTCTAAAAAAATTATTAATTACGAACAATATCAATCGGGAGAATAGATTTCCCGATGCTTGTGTCCTTTAGCCTTAAAAATTTTATTTTTACCGTCAAAAATGTTCACGCACAATCTCTTTCTCTTTCTTATCAAATAAAATGAATACATCTTTTGGCAAATATCTTTTTACCAAAATTTCTTCAAAAAGTTCTTCAAATATGCACTGTATGTACTGATTGTCAAGCAGAGCTCGATATATATACAATATATATATATATATATATAAAAACAAACATACAAATAGATCCAAGCAAACAGTTAATTGATGCAATAACTAATTGGTATACTATTGGTGAACAACGTAAGATAGAAGTGACGGAGCGAATCGGCAGTGGAGCGCATAAGTCGGTCGTCGCATTATTAATTAAGATCCTTTTCGTAACCCGGATTCGCCGTATGTAAAAAGTTTAGGCGTAAAGTCGGGGGCAACCGGTGAAACGGTGGAAGGCGATTGAGCGGGAAAAAAAAAGGGGAAAAACGAAGATGAGAGGAGAAGAGAGATTGGAAATCCACGCGGCGTATATGTACGACCAGTGGGCCTCTCGGATGCACCGGCTTGCAGTTCCGCCACTGATTGGCACTGTAGCGGAGAATGACAGTGCTTACGCGTGTGCGCGTATACGTGTGTGTGTGTGTGTGTGTGCGCGCGCGCGAGGGCACTCGAGCGCGCACTGGTGAAGCTGGTGATGTGCACGCACACATGTACGTACGCACGTGTATATACGTAAGCGGTTTGGCAACACGGCCGGTGTAAAGCCCGTAACAGCCGATGTTGGCCAACATCGCTCAGAGCATTGCGCATGCACATGCGCGTGCCCGCCTCCGTGACACTTTAAATAAACCATGGTAGGGTGTAAAAGGGGGGGGGGGAGGGCACCATCGAACAAAAATGATAAACCGCTATAAAAATACCGATATAGAGGAGATCGCGCTGGCAAACGCAACGGGTGCGCGAGCGCGCGCGGACGCGAGCGCGCTCGCGTGTTGAAGATTGGTCCAGCGGCCGTTTGTCTGTCGGTATATTTATGGAACGAGTACTAAGGGCAAGCAACACGCACACAAGTTGCGCGCATTCCCTTCGCGGAAAAATCTGTGTCACCTATTTAATCAGCTCTCCCTCTTTTCCGTCTGTTCCTCTACCACCGTATACCGATTAGATCTGCGATGATATCACTGTCTAGAAAGATAATGCGTACTTAACAAAATTTATTATAGCTGCGAATCTATCTTGATTTTCACGAATTGAGTGGAAAAATGTCAATCTGATTCTTTTTATTATTTTTATTCACGCATCTATATTGATAGAAATATTTTATATATCGTATCTAAAATCGTATTTTATTGAGCGAATTAAATTATTAGGCTTGTTTGCTTCCATCTATTTACGTATTTCAAATGGCAATCAAAGAATGATGAGTTAATTAAAATTGTTTTTTTTTTTTTTCCCCAATCATCAATCGAACATGGAAAAGTAAAAATAAACACTTTTGTCATATATGTATGTATGGGTGTGTAGATGTACATCATTTACGTATCTTATTAATTTCCAATTTAGTAGCAAACTCAGTCATCTGGCAATATAATACTACCTGTGGTATCAAAAAATATTTCTCTTTCTAAAAATATCTCTCACGATTAGAAATATTGCAAGTGGATGTAACTTTACACCGCATATATGCATAATATGTATAAAGACCGTGAAATATAAATTTATAAATTTCAAATTAGAAGATACGATATATGAAATTGAAATTTATACAATTCGGTAAAAGATTTATGAAGAAAACACTAAAATTAATGAATTTACTTAGAAAATAATTAATGAATATAAATAAGCGTTTGAAAACTTAAAAAGACATCATATGCGAGATAGAATTAATTCTTTCGTTTAAAGATTTATTACTTTGCGTCTGACACTTTTGATCGTTAATTTTCACTTATACGTAAATACAAAGATTGCTTGTAATTTTATCATGAGAATTATATAGCTAACATTTAATGCTAGATACAAAGTGGAAACATGAGCCTGAAAGATAGTTATTTTCAACAGAGATAAGCAATAATTTTAATCATTTTTAAAATTCCATTTTTAATATTACTTTTATCAAGTTTAACTATATGATTACGATAGTTATTAAGTATATAAGAATTTAATAACGAGATCGTATACATTTACCTCTTTCTCGAAAGTCTGTAAAATATAAATAGATAGAGGGGGAGAGAGAGAGAGAGACAACAAATGCCGTGAACGAGCGAAATGATAGATCGTATTTAGAAAGTATTCCAGCATACACGCATCACGCAATCGTATCAAATCTATGAAAGTCCACCTACATGTACCTTATACACGTACTATTCACAGTTTCACTTCAAGTAGTGAAACTTGAGATGTCCTCTCATGCTGCACTTATATGTCATGATTAAACGTGAAACGCATTTACGACAAACTTTATTGGATTCAAAGTCACAGTATAATTATCCTTTCGAAAATATGGCTACTAGGAGTAATTATTGCATCTGATATCATAATCGCTTTTTACAATTCATGAAAAGTACTACTCGACAAATGCTATTCCATTATTTTTAGCCTACTAAAGAGAGGCTGATCTATTTAATTTCCAGTCAAAATATATTTAATATTTTAAGAATTGTTTAAGTTCCCTCTTTTTTGAAAAAAAAAAAAAAAAGAAATTCTAAAAATTATTTATTAAAATTTAAAACAAATTTAGGGAAACGGAAATTATTTCGATCATCCTTGTTTTTTTTTAATTAGGTTGAGCTATTTAATTAAATTGAAAATTAAACAATTTTAACGAATAGAGCTTCAGAAATAAATAATTAAATAACATGACTTTCTTTTTATTTCAATTTTTAATTGATCCTGGTATCGGAACTAATGTTGGAACTAAAATTTTTAATGTCGAATGTCAAAAACATGTTTCTAATTTTGACTAAAAAATATTATAACATTTACGCAAAAAACTTTATTGGATTCAAAGTCACAGTATAATTATCCTTTCGAAAATATGGCTACTAGGAGTAATTATTGCATCTGATATCATAATCGCTTTTTACAATTCATGAAAAGTACTACTTAACAAATGCTATTCCATTATTTTTAGCCTACTAAAGAGAGGCTGAACTATTTAATTTCCAGTCATTATTATTAAAATTATTAGACGTTCATGTCATTCGTGTAAATAAAATTTGATAAGTTTTTGAGAGAAATGTAGTTACTTTTCATGATATTTCAACAATTGTCACATATTTTAATGAGTTTATTATTATTAAATAAAAATTTTAGCCTTTATATATTTTATAATATGTATAATTTTGTCATTGGAAATGTATTGTATTGTGTGTGTGTGTGTGTGTGTGTGTGTGTGTTCCATTTACTCAAGAATTTAAATTATACCGATTGCGTGATCTTACACGATTTTTTCTTGAGAGAAAATTCTGTGCGAGAGAAAAAAATATCGCTATTATGTTTACGCATATACATACTCACACAATTATCTTTACTTTCATACAGAATATCGTATTAAGTTGAGTGTAAAAATTTAAAGCTTTTATACTTTATCACTAGCTTCCAGGATAGAAAAATATCCATTATTTTCACAAAGTGATCCTCTATAATTTTTTTATTGTTGCAGGGAAATTTAATTTTACTCATAAGTTATTTAAGAGACTCTCGGGATTTATACAAATTGAGTAAATTTAAAAGAGAACGTATATCATTGGAACTATAAAAAATATCATGCAAATCTCTTGCAAGCAAATTACAACCGTATAAAATTCTGTATAAATAAAATATATTTTACAAACGTGTCAAGGGATTGAAGGAGTTAATCACTTATCAAATGCATTCGCTTGTTCTCTCTCTCTCTCTCTCTCTCTCTCTCTCTCTCTCTCTTTTATTCAGAATCTGTATCGAACTCCCTCTGTCAATGTTTGAGGACAATGATATTTTTAATAATTTTGAAGGCACGTTTTTGTGCGAAGGAGCGCGTTTCGCGATTCTGCCTATAAACGATCGATTACATGTCGGCCGTTATGTCGTGCCAGCCACATGTCTTGTTGCCACATACGCTCTACGTTTGCGCGGGGTTCTGTAATTTTCTGCGATGTTTGTTACGTATATTAAATGTCGACGCAACCATCACGCAACGCTTGCGTCATTCTGGTAGAGACAAGCGATTGATTTAGATGCGTCAATGAGTCATCGCTCAGACAGATCATCGAAAGATATTCGCGTATCCCCGATCGTACATGACAATTCACAATTTCCCGTATACGCAACGTCATATAAAATGTGAAGAATACTCATAAAATGGATTCACGCAAATTCTATGAAAAGGAAAAAAAAAAAAATGCCCGTATAAATTTTTTTGGCCTAGAAATTTTTATTTTTTATTTTATTTATTTTTTTTTTTTTTTTTTAAATCAATATAGTTTTACGTGCATTACAATAACTGTTAAAATGTTATGTCTCTCGAATATAATGAAAACGTAAACGTATTTTAGCACGGACATGACTGATTGATTGACTGTCAAAGATCTCGGAGTTGACATTCAAATGTCAAGAGTTCAATATCATTTTTTAATCCAGATTATTAATGTGATTCAGCGTACGCGGTTGCGATTGCGATAAATTTGTTAGATATTCACTTCGATCATGTAAAAGATTAATGACTTATGTTAGTAAAAATGTATACGATAAATCTCGATACGATGGAGATTATCTATGTGGTGTAACGATATTTACGAAGACGTTAACAAATAAATTAATTCAAATCACTAATTAAATGTATATGTATATATATAGACAAAAGTAAATAACTTGTAGAATATGACAGTTTAATTTTATTGTGTTTAACATCGAATGAAAATTGTATAGGGTAAACACATATTTGGAATAATCATTTTATATTATACGATTAATATAAAATAGGGTTTAATCATTTTTTCTACAAAATTTTTTGCAAGAATACCGTTACAGAAATAACATTATTTAATATAGTTTTATTGCATTAGACAGAATTGATGGGTAAATTATTACTTTTGTCCATACTATCTAAGTCTGATCGAAATTATACCGGTTTCAATATCCACGTTGGTGCCTTTAAGATCGATTCGCGCGCTCGTAAAGCAACGATTTTCGAATTCGAAATTCGGCATTTGTTGCACGTTGCGGCAAATGTTGATACAATACGAAAGCAATTCTCGGCGATTTGCGTCAGCAGTGAAACAATAGATTCTGTAGCTTGCGTTTAAACAGCCGCGCGCCAGTAAATCGGCGATGTAAAGAGAGCGGGGGGGGGGAGTAAGGTGAGAATAGAGGGCGGGGAGGGCCAGGAAATGCTAGCGTTAGGGTGGATATATATTGGTTTGTTGTCATTATCCTGTAATACATTAATGACGCGTCAAGTCAGCGCATGACAACGCGGTCACCCTCTCTGGCGCAACGCAGCTGAGGTCCATCCATAGCCCTCTCTCCCTCCGCTTGCCTCCTCTCCCTCTCTCTCTCTCTCTCTTTCTCTCTATCTATCTATCTATCTCAATCCTCTCTAGAATCACCATCTTCTTCCCTCCTTCGCTCTTATCCACGCGTCAGTCTCTTTCGCTCGTTCAGTTGCTCCCTATCTCCGTACCAACCCCTCCTCCCCTTTCCTCCCTGAACTCTCTGCTACTGGCTCGAGCTCTGTGAGGAGATCAATAGAGATCCTGCACCCCGTACCTCCTCTGACGCGGTGGAGGAGGACAAAGGTACTCACCCTGATGTTCCACTCGCGTTGCTGCCTGCTCCCTACAATACGTACACACACACACACACACACACACACACACACACACACACACACACACATATATATATATATATGTGTACATACGCATACATATGTGCACGTATGTAATAGCGCCTCCGACGCAAATTTCGTACGAAATATGAAAGAAGATGTATAAGAATGCTTTAGGTGTGTCACATTTTGTGCGATTTATAAAATAAAATTTTATTTAAGCATAAAGTGTTTAGACAGTTAACATACAGTAATATCGACATTTGCCGCAGTATTCAACTACGTCTTTTCAGTAGTATAAGTCAGTTGCGCAATACCTTAATTGAAATTTATTAACGACATAGAAAATTGTTTACGATCTCCATGTAATAAATACAATTCGGTAGAGTTTATCCGACTCGGTCAATTAATTTTATTTCAATGACTCAGTAATTTATTTATGTTGGATCACGAATTTTCAAAGTAAGCGCATTCGAGGGATGCGAGCTTGTTCCCGTATTTTCCGATTGGATTGCCCGGGATTAGAATGCCGATCGCGAAAGTGAATGATCGTACGCGTATAGAATTTTCATAAAGTTCCATCTGTAATCGGCATGAAAAACTCATTAAATACCGCGACGCACAAAGTTCGCCGCTCGATTATGTCGACGGACGATTCGACTTTCGATTCGTTTGCGCCCGCGGTGGGTCGCGGTTTTGCGGAGCGCTCTGTGCAACAACCGGTGCAACCGCGCGAACGCACTTTCTTCCTCTCGCTTCCGTGCCGTGCGGGCACGCGTGCGCACACAGATTCGGCGGTTTTTAACAGACACGCGCGGCCGCGCGCCTTTGCACCGCTCACACAAAATTTCACCACCACACCACGTCGGCACACGGGGCGATACGTGGCGCCGGGCGTAGAGTCGCAGGATGGTGATCGAAAGATTCCAGGTTCGATTCCGCTCGGGTCCCATCCTCCCACATATGACCCAAAAAGAAGTTTTCACACATTATCCTATATAATGCCTATATTGATTTATCATATATTATCCTATCCAATACCTATATTAGTTTATCGTATATTAATCTATTTAATACCTATTTGTTTCCTACCTACGCTTGAATAACATTTCGATTTGACTCGACGAATTGGAGTCTTGCTTTGGCGCGCATGCGCAGTGTTCTCGTCCTCGTAAACTAAGTTGAGATGACTCTCTGGCAGCAGGAACGGAGATGTACCACTCTGTTCCTTGCCAAAAAATAGAAGAAGAAGAAGAAGAAGACGTCGGCACACGACACAATGTATGCCGCCTACTTATCGTCGGGCGCCACGCGAGAAGGACATCGATTATATCGAAGATCAAAAAAAAAAAAAAAAAAGTCTCACAAGTCAATTGTTACCGCGGAGAAAGTTATTCCCGCGTTATTCTTTCTTCTACGCTCTATCGTAAGACGACGCCTACGTTTTTCCGGATACAATCGAACGCGTTACGTAAAAATGCATATAATAAGATAATAATAATTCTCTCGTTCGCGATAGAGGACGCGTCCACCGTTGAAAAGAAAGCGCGCTTTCTTTTCTGGATCATAACTTTATTAATGTTTGTACTTGATTGATATCATCTTTTCGAAACACTTGAATACTTCATAATGCGAGTGCAATTTCTAAGCTAATCTATCCTAACTAGAATAATTCGAACGCGATATGTTAATGAATGAGAAAACGTTTTGATCATTCGAAGAAATCGGATGAGAAATAATCGGCGTCGAACGGGCAACGAAGGCGACGGAGACGTCGCGCGTCTTCCCTGCCCTTATTATCGGCGGTTGCATTCCGTGTTTTCGGGCTCCTCGCAGGATCTCGTGGCTGGTCGTGAAAACGAGTGACTTGTCACCGTGACGCTTACACATGGCACGCCTGTACATGCCCACACGCCCGTTCTTGTCTTGTCCACCCGATTCCTCTGTCTCAACGGCCACCTGTTCCCCTTTCAGATGCCGGGCACAAATAAACCGAAAGAACCGCGACAATGTGGCGTGTGTGGCATCGGTGGATAATGGTATGGAACGACGACGATGTGTTGGTGTCGGTGGTGACTTGGGATATAAGGTGGTCATAATAGTCAGCGGCACCTGTCTCAACGAGTCAAGCATCTGAGATCGGGTCTGATGCAGCCGCCGAAGAAGAAGCGCGGCGAAAGAGCGGGAAAGAGAGGCAAAAAAAAGGAGAGGAAAAAGAGCGTAGGAGGGATAAGGGGGAGGGGGAGGGGAAAAGGATGCGGAGCGAGAGCAGAATGGGAGAGGGAGGAAGTGTCAAAACGAGAACAACGAGAACGACATAGGTGAAACGAGTCAGGGGGGAAGGAGGGGAGAGATGGAGGGCGGGAGGGAGGGAGGGAGGGAGGATCCGAGGGCGAGCGTGGCAGGGGAGATAGAGGAAGATACGGAGAGTCCTAGAGAGAGGAGAGAAAAGGAAAGAGAGAAAGAGAATGCCGGTGCGAAGGAGAGCGCGTGCCACTGTTATATACCGGCACCTGCCACAAAACTTGGCTCTACCTTTTGGCACACACGCACCCACCATATCCGTTCCTCCTGCTACTCGCGGCGTTTGTCCAGCCATCCCTGCCCGACGCCGAACATCTTGCCACAAAATTGCGTAAAGCGCGTGCAAGATTTCGAGTGGCGTGTTTCCAATTCTAGGGACGATCGTCGAGATACGAATTAACCATTCATTATGTCTAAGGCGTTGTTTCGCAAGATTCGCTAATATATTTTAGAATAAATTTTGTTTACAAATTTTAATAACGATGGATATCAAAATATTGTTTTATAAAAATGTACTGTATAAAAAATTCGATGTGCACGTCCTTTATATAAAATTATATATAAGATGTTTGAATTTTCTAGTATTATTACTAGAAAAATTATTACAAGTAGCAAAAATTTCTTGCAAAAAACTTTTCAAACGTCAAGGAAAAAATATAATTTGGAAAAAGATTCAGTACACGATATCTATTTTATTCGATCGATATCTCGTCGATGTGTGTACGCGTGCGATATCGTTCTTCTTAATACAGCAGCACTGTTCAAGAGTCCGCAGTAGTCAATGGACAACGTGTAAACCACGAAATAGCCAACAACAGGAGGACCGCTGCTGGAGCAGTGGCGTCGGCCGGGGGGGTTGCAGCGGGCGGAAATTTCAATTAACTTTATGGAGGCCGCGATGTAAATTGCGTAGGGGTCAACGGTGTGTCGGTAGGGGCCAGCAGAGTAGGAGCAAGGGTGCCGCTGCTGCTGCTGCTGCTGCTGCTATCACCATTGGTGGAACAGCTGGAGGGGATGACAGTTGTGCCGGTGGTAGTAGTATCAGGACCGACTGGTGGTGGTAGCGACGGCGGTAGCGGTGGCAGTGGCGGCGAGCGGTAGCAGTGGTGGTAATGCCGAGTTCAGGGGTGGTTTAGAGGTGTAGGTAGATACGGTCCACGGCCCCGTGGGCATAGGGCGCAGGCAGAGGGTTGGATGGGTATTGATCAACCGAGCGGCCAACAAGACGCCTTTGCAGGATATCTACTATAGCCACCGCCGCCGCCGCCGCCGCCGCCTCCGCCACCACTACCACCATCGTCATCAACGTCCATGTCGCGCACACATCACTCCCGCGCGACATCACAGACACACCAGCACACTACGGATGTCTACGATATATCTACTACCACATGAGCCAACATAAGCTAACACCATCATCCATAACGCCACCCGCACAGACTCGTTTCGCTCCGCTACGTTCGTTCCTGAAAACGGTGTAGGTGAGAAAGCGAGAGAGTAGCGAAGGGCGGATAGACGAGGATGACGAGATTGAGAAATTCGCGAGAGGAGAAGGAAGAAGAGCAACCGGGGAGACTGGAGAGAGAATCGGAAGAAAATTTCACGATGCTAGACAGCAGGCAAGACGCTACTGCGGAGTGGTTGCTGGTACTAACACCGAGACACCATTACTCGCACTGGTGTCGAATGCGCTGTATATACACTTGTAACTATCACGGACGTAAACTACCACCGCGTTGTCTGTAACGTTACGCTATGCCGTCGAGACTTTCCATGTATATTTTCCGACGAATATAAGGAGACGCGAATGTCAGAGTGTTAGAGTGTTACGCTCGAGAAGGTAGATAGAGTTTCCGCTATGTCAGACAATCAACAGACTTTGTTCTTGCAAAGATGTAGAATTATCCAATATATCATCCAATATACGCTCATTAGTATAAACAAATCTGGTATATATATATATATATATAATTATGATGTAATGAAAATTATCATCGTGTATAATAATGTCAACGGCATTCGAAATTTCCATATAAAATTTAAGAGATAAAAAAAAGGAACGCGGAAAGAATTTTAAATTTTCAAACGAAAAAAATTAAAAATTATATCGCTAATTAGACAGCCGATGAAAGACCTTCTTGCAGATTAGACATTATACGTAAAAGTATATTAAGCATCCGCATCGGTTGACCATCGCGGCTCCGTTTTTCCGCTGGGACTGAGAAAGCGGACAGGCAAAAGTAGAGAGAGGTAGGAGGGCGAACAACACCAAAGAGAACGATGAAGGGTGGATTTGGGAGGGTTGGTAAGAACGAGACGCGAGCAGTTTCTCGTTGATGTTACCAGCGCGGTTGGCGAGACGCTTTCGCAGGATCCTGATTGTATTCTACACTATCGCTATTTCTATATATCTCTCTCTCTCTCTCTCATACACACACACACACACACACATATCAGAGACGTCGAAGACACGCGTAGAATGCCAAACAGAGACGGAGCACGAGTAAGTGGATCGAGAGAGTGGAGTTTGCAGGGTTTGATGCGTGGGTGGTAGGGGATTGACGAGGGATGGAAGGGGAGACAGAGTTCACGTCGACAGAGCCACCGCGACATAGTGCCCCCGATTGCGATATATATCCACCCTCTCTCCAGCCAACCCTATGCTTCTGCCATCCACGCGTTTCGATCCTCCCCTCTCGCTTACCTTCCTACACCTCCCGGCGGACCCACCCCTCACATCGACCATCTACCTTCTGCCTCTTTCGCTACAGCCATCCCTCTTCGTGGCCTCTCCGTCGCGCTTTCCCATCTACCGAGTCTCAAACCCCTCTTCTCACCACCCTTCGCCACCATTGCGCTTTTGCTACCATTCCGCAATGCTCTCTCGGACTCGGCGTTGGTGTGGGATTTTGCGAACGCGAGAATCAGGCTGGTGAGCGACTCCCGGCCCTACTTCTTCGCGGAAGAAGTCTGTATATCGTACTACTGCGAGAGGAGTGCTTCTTTACGTCGTTTTTTTTTCTTAAGGGCTGAAGAAGGGTCGGTACTCGTCGGGTGCGCGTATTCGGAATTCCCCGACGATTCGCGGTGCTTGCTCGCTCACATCGATACGCACGGTTATCGATATATCGAATGCTTCAAAACTTCTGTTCCATGTTAATCTTTAATCATAGCCTCCATAATATTCTTGAGAATTAAGAATCGCGCTTTACGATTTATATGATTCCTTTATTTAAACAGATGTTTATTTTATTTAAGCCGAATTATCTTTTCATTTAAACAGAGCAAGCAAGTATTACACGATTCATGACATTACGTGTAATGATTTTGATATGATAAAATTTTAAATTCTTCTCTTTATGCGAAATTATTAAAAAACATAATAAAACAAATACATTTTACGCACGAAATGTTTTTATAAATTCTATTGTTTTGCCCGAAAAGAAAAGAAAAATATTCATTCAATTATTCGCAATGATTTTTCTTTTATTTAATAAAAGAAATAAAAAGCCACTGTTACATATATTCCTCCTATTAAATAAATCACATCGAAAAGAAAGAATTGAATGAGTCATATCTTTTATATTATATAAAGAATCAATAGATCTACCAATGAATCCTGCTTATCGTTCGTTATCTCCGAACGATTAATCCGCTCACTTTCTCCTTCGACTCATCATCAGCTGCGCTGACGTACACACGTTATACGTTAAAGCAATATAACGAGGTGACAAAGGGATGACGACGAATTTCCGTAATCGGAGATTCGAACTTTCTCGTTCGGTTTCCCGAGAAAGGGCGCCTGCGGTAAACGGATCATCCTCCGCGATCCTCCTTCCTTTCGAACACGTGTTTTATACACATGTACATTTGTGTCGATAAAGCGGTGGCAATTGGCGGGTTTCAAGATGCATTCCCACCTGCCGTCGCGCAGACGGATGCACACACCGCTGCCTGTCCACGTGCCCACGAGGACTCTTCTTCCCGAGAAGGTACACCGCGAACAGAAGTCGAGCGCACCTTCGAGGTAAAAGCAGCCTGTTGAAGGCACCTGTACACGCGGCACCATGCGCGCAAGATGTCTCGTTGGCCGATCATCATCGTCATATGTAACCGGACGGTTAAGAGGCCGGTCGTGACACGTGCCCCTCTTGCATTTCTCCTCAAACGATTAATCGACTCTGTCGCGAATCTTATCGGACACGAGACGTCGTCATCGCCATAGTTGTGAACAAAGTGCGTTATTGTTCTGCTGGTAAATTTGATTATCAATCCGTGTAAATCCGATAAAATATTGAAAATTGAAACTAGAGAAAAAGCTTTCGTTCTATTTTAGAAAGTACTTTTACTCGGATATGAGATTTGCGGATTTTTGAAAATTTTTATTTCATATTTTATGTTGAAAATTAAAAATAAAATGTTCATATAAATTGTTTAAAAATAATTTTTTTAATAATTAATATAAGAAATATTGCATTTTCACCTGAATAGCCAATCAATTCTCAATTGTTCGGATATACCCATATTTAGACAAAATGCCTTATTAACGTTACAGCTATATTACTCGCAAATATGTATCGTAATAAATTATGAAACCTTGCACCGAAATGACCGAATAAAATCGTATCGTAGTTATCAAGGGGAGATTCGCCATGCCTGGTTCCCAAAGTCTGTCTTTTCCTTTGGAGGAAGTCGTGAAACGAAGAAAATCGTAAAGCACTGGTAGAAGTCGCAGAGGGGAGAAGGAAGGAATAGAAGATGAGGGTGAGGCTCTAGAGAGCAAGTGAGCGAGCGAGGGAGAGATACTGCGGAGCGAGTGACTGAGAGAGAAAGAACAAGGCAGAGGGAAGAAGAGAGTGTATGTATATGTATGTGTGTGAGTGTGTTTGCGTGTGAGAGCAAGAGAGAGAGAGAGAGAGAGAGAGAGAGAGAGAGAGAGATGAGGTCCGCCGCAAAATACAAGTTGGTAGGATATCGACCAGCCGGAAGTCTGAGTAGTTGTTGCCATGGAGACGCTCAAGTCAATTTGACCTGGGCCAACAGTTACCGGCATACTGATGCACGATATGCCATCCCATTATTCATATGGTTTTTACATGATAAAACATATTTTGCGACGCGATTCTCCCCACCGGCATATAGGCGTTTCGCGAAAGCCTAGAAAACCCCTGTCGCAAAGTGCGACGGTCTCGAAACGGGAGCGGAAAGAAGTCCCTCTCATTTAAATTCGTCCTTGAAAAAAAAAAATAAAATAAAATAAAATAAAAAAAAATAAAAAAAGGGAAAGAAGAAATTGCGTTCATCTCTCTAGTTGAAATAATATAGCGTACAGTTCAAAATACAATGTTTAAAATATTCTGACAAATTATACAATATATAGCGCGCGAAATTATTTATATGGAACGAGAATAAAATTTTCTCAAATTTTTAAGCGACATAAGATTATCCATCTCGCACACACTTCCTCTCTCTCTCTCTCGTATGGTATGTATCGTCTGTGAGCAAGGGATATAATATTACGATCGAATATCGATTCGATTATTAGCAGCATTTTAGAGAATCGTCCTCGGTATTCCATAAAATTATTCAAACCCTCGTTATGCGCGTCGTTTTGAGCATGTCGCATGCCACGCGACGCAGACGACGACGTTGAAGAAGCGAGGGAGGATGACCGATCGAACAGACTCCGCGGATTCGGCGGAGGGTCGAAGCTACTGTCCGGAAATAGTCTTATAGCTCGATGGTAAGTGCGCTCCAAAAATAGCGAGATTCCGCGGTTCTAGTTTTTCGTTTTTCAGTGTCTGGCTCGCGAGCAAGATTGGCACGTCCTCCGAAAGATTTGACGAAAAAAAACTCTTCTCTATAAACGCGAATAGACAAGCTTGCGACCGGCGATGATTTCTCCTGTTTAAAAACGCGATTTATATCGCTGGCCAATAAGAGGATCGAGAATTTCGATCGAAAGTATCGAATAGACGGACGAACTGGCCAGGAAACTTCCGCGGAATTTGCGGCATCGCAGGCACCTGTCAGACGCCGATTAAGGATCTGTTTCGTTGAAAAGGGCAAACGCGTGATGCCAAATTTAATCGACGATTTGATGATTTGACGCGGCATACGTGGGACGCGTCGGTCGATCTCAATTTATCCTCGGCTGGATTTGCCCGCCTACATCGTCCTGCGATTTCCGTTTTAACGTAACACAACGAAGTTGACAACTTTTCAATATTATTAGTACTCTGTGTAGAGTGAGTATTACAAGATACCGATGTCGGAGGCATTAGAGCGAAAATAGTTATTAATGTATATAAGAGAATTTGCAAGATTGCATAATTTATACGAGTATTTTCTCAAACTATAAAAATGAGGAATGATAGTTTTATAATTAGTTTGTATTTGTTAGACCCTAGAAACATATATATATGTATATATATGCAGAAACTAGTATTTATAGAATTATAGTATTATACTTCTTATAATTTCTGGTAGCTAAAGGAAAATTTATTATGGGAGGCAAATTCAAGATACCGACACAAGTGAACAAGATAAGTATTAGATAATTTACGCGTTAGGCTATCGGAAAATTAAAAAAAAAAAAAAAAAAAAAATTATAGAAAAATATTTCACGATTTATCTTTTACACTAGTTTCTTCTACACCGAATACTCCAATAGTATTATATTACAATACATTCTTCTAATTATTTCATGAATCTAAATTTTAAGAAAATTACTTTTAACATTAAATCAAGAATTAAGTAAATAAATAAATAATTTTTTTTTTTTTAAATTTAATACTCTCTTTTTGCTACAAATACTGCTTTAGATACTGTAATATATCCTAATTGCTGTTAAAGCCAACAGATCATGGCCGAATTAGAGCTGATAGATAAAATTAAGATATATATACGAAATAAAGCTCAATTCTCGGCTGCGGTGAGTTCATTCGATGATCTTACTCGGTTAAATTAACCCCGCATTAATACAGTATAGGCACCCTTCGAGCACTTTGCCTTCTCGCATGAACTGCTTGGTGATACGAATGTATAGCTGACACCCATGATATGCGAATATGTGCATGCGTGTGCCGCGTGCGTCTATACGCGATCAGTGTGTGGCGAAGAGTGAATATAATATATTGATGATGTAGATTTGATCTGTATATAAGTATTTATGTATACGTATACATGCATTCATATACAGTGCGCGCTCGCGTCTTTGGTTATATTTATATACAACTAGAATGCATGACACATAAGTCGAAAATAACTCATAGAACGTTCCATTAAACGAGCTACGTGATGAAGTGCTGTCAGATTCGCATAAAGCTTACCGCTATTTTGATTCGCGCGAACGTCGCGGAATTACTGTAGTTGTGTATGCTCAGCCTTCGAAGGCAACATAATCGCGTTATGCATTTATTACATATAATAATTAAATGATAAAAATATTATAATTTAATATCATAATAATCTTATCACTTAATTAATTATATATAATTTAATATTATAAATATATATTATATTCAAGATGAAAGATCCTTCCTTGATTTTAGATAAATAAAATACATTTTCTTTTTTATATTCGCCTGGATATATAATACACACACTTAAAATAATATCCGTATAAATACAATATACATGTACGATATATATCTATATATCTTCGAGATAATCGATTTTGATTAAAATCTATTTTGTTTATTTTTTTTTAAGTAACAATTAAAATAATACCTTTGATTTGAAATTGCCACTTGAATCACAATTTGTCCTTTATATTTAGTGAAGGGAAAACGACCTTCCCTCTAGCCTTAACTTACTCATCGCTGCTCCGCATGTTCGAGACAGTAATTTTCGTTTCAGCTATTCCATCACCCCTCGAACGAATGATTACATCATCCAAGGGGGGGATGGCATCGTTCTCGCACCCAACCCAGCGATGGATTAACTTGATGCGCAATCCCGTCACTAAAATTCATAATCCGGACAGACTGTAGAAGAAATGTATCTCTGCGGAATGCAGAAAGCCTTCAGTTGAAATTTTTTCTCTCTATATATAATATATATTCACGTCTAGCTCGTAAAAGAATATAATATAAATCTTGACAATAGCTGGCGATTTAAATTAACACGTATCTCTATGTCAAATACAAACATCTCACTTCTAAGTACCCTTTTGCTTTTATTAATTTCTAGAATATATTTTCTTTAATAAAATTCTAAAGTCGTTCTCTCATGAGAGTTAAATAATATAATTTAAATAATTTAAAAAATCAATATAAAATTAGTTTTAGACGTTTCTTCGTAAAAAAAAAAAATAAAATAAAAAATTTTTAAGTTGAAGAAAAATTAGAATATTTTATTGTTGGCGTTTTCTCTTAAGTTTTAAAAAGCACGAAAATATAAGAGATCTCGATTATACGTTTATGACGATGAGAAATATTTGCATAGCTAGAATATACCATATGACATGTATGTGTTATAATACATGTTATGTATAATTATCAATATATTCATTTAGTTGAACAAAGACAAATTTCCATGTATCGTAAATATATTCTTCGCAGCTTTTATGCTAATAAAAAAGATGAAATATTTTGAGGAAGATGACATCGCACACAGCGTATACACAAAGGGAAGATATAGAGCATTCTGCTGCTCTTTACTCAAGAAACTATTAGGTTACCGAATAATTCATGCTGGGTCGCAACCCGCCAATCCGGTGGCGCGCAGCGTATACGACGCGACGACGACGCCGAATCCAAAGTTCGTAGGGTCGTGCAGGATGCAACGAGAGTGTAGAGGGTAGGGGGAGAGCGGAGGAGAAGAGAGAAAGAGAGAACTAGGAGAATATAACGGAGAGTGGAAGGGAGAAGAAAACTGAGAGAGGGTATACTCTGTTGCCAATCTCACCCTGACACCCTATATCCTGTGGGGAGCGTAGCCACTCCGTTCGCCCCATAATCGTCTCTCTCTCTCTCTCTCCTTTTGCACACTCTCGACGTAGAGAGCGTAAGCGAGAAAGAGAAAGAAGATAGAGTGAGAAAGATGGAAAGAAGGAACGAAAGAACGAACCAGGAGTGAGAACGAAGGGTAAGCACCGTAGCAGATGGGCAAAAGTGAGATAGGGGTGATCTAAGAAGAAAAGAGAGAAACAAAATTAGGAGACGGACTCTGAGAGAGAACGCGACGAACAGCGAAGAGCGAGCTTGCACAAATGTGCAAAAGAAGAAAGGAAAAGTAAAAACCGAGAGAGACAGCTGAGTAGCCGAAGCTGGATGAAAGAGAGAACCGGTCAAAAAAAGATAGCGCGATGCAAAAATTGAAGCGGCGCAAATAGATTTGCAAAAGGAAGAGAGAGATAGAGGCAGAATTAAATCTAAAATGAAAGGGACAAGATTAGCGGAGAGACAGAAAGGAATATTGAGGAAGGATAAAGAGAGAGGCAGACAGAGAAAAAACAAAAGAGAGAGAGAGAGAGAGAGAGAGAGAGAATTGAGTATAAGGCTAGAGCTGTTGGCGTTCCGACCCGACCTCTCATCCCCATTCCTGTCTCCACCCACCCTTCTGGAGCACCCTCTCGCCGCGCTACCTCGTCTCTACCCTCGCCCACCATGGCACAACCACCCATCTATCCAGCCCACCGACCAACCATACCACACAGTAACACCCCAACCGACAGATCAATACCTACCAACTACCAAGCTGCTCCCAGATTATCATTCTATCCGACTACTTTGAACGGCCCCGAAAATTGAGTGACCAAGCGCGTCGATCGAGGATTATACTTGATGCGAGTATAAACAACTTTTATGCGAATATTAAACGTTGTCTACGTGCGACAACATCAGTCATCATCACCTTGGATGCTCCACGAATTCGCATGCCTGTTGAAGAAATTCGCACAACGTCGTAAAAATATCCTGTCAATCGCAAAACTTAACGATCGAAGAAAAATTTTTAACCGTGCATTAACACTTATTATATTTGCAAATTAAAATAATGTAAATAAATATAAATTTTGTTTTACAAAATGTTAATTTTTTAATTAAATTCTTTTTCAGCTAAATTTTTTTTAATCAACCCCTTTCATTATGACAAATAAAATATATAATCCGATGTAACTCTTAAAAGACAATAGCAAGAATATTAAAAATTTCATAGAATCAAGTTAATATAATCATAGAACCACGTGATGATATAAAATTTTATTTATATATGAGTGTGTGTCACTATATTGGTTCGCGATAAGAATCCACGAGATATACGAGAAGAGAAGTCTCGGAAATGACTTCAACTTGAAGCCGCGAAATGTAGGTCGATTGTCCGAATAAGATTTTCCATTTACGAACCAGAGGGGGAGCGAACGTGCGATTCATCAACGGGGGCTCTTTATCAATTTTTTACCGGCGCGATGAAATTAATCGGATTCCCCGGTGTGAATCGCTTTGATGGAGTGCACTTTTGCGTTCTATGAACTACGTGATTTGGTTAAACAGCGGACGGACAGAGTGGGGAATTATCGTGCTGGAAACGCTACGTGTCCTTTATTGCTTTTATTTCTTGCTGCTCGTTGTATCCATCCGTAATGAGCCGGCAATTTTTCAGAGTCGAACGACCTTACGATCGCATACGCGTTACGTCAAATTAAAGAGCAACAGGTGTCTCTGCTGATCATCCGATGTACTCCGCGTTAAAATAGTAACGGTATGACGGCGCCGTGATATATTCATTCAGACATGGGAAAAAAATCTATCGGGATATTATCGCGCGAAATTGAATCTTTAAGCTCATTGTAGCATACAAGATCTTTAATATCGAACTATTATCGAATTCTGTGATTATTCTAGATCAGCAAAAACAATCGGTATCTATCGAAGAGTTAATTTGGATATAATTTCCGTTATAATATTAAAACAAAATAAATAATTTAATATACGTCGAAGGGAGGAAAGGAGAAGTATATATATTTATTGATTTTAAACTTATAAATTTATAAAATGTTGTTACATATGTGGAATCTTTTTAAATTAGTTTTGATGAGAGAGAAAGAGAGAAAACTTGAAGAAAAGGAATACATAAATCTATATTAAATTAGTTCGTTAACTGTCACAAATTTAATCTTTAAAGAAATAAAACCGAGAAAATATTAATTTATATTCGCATATATAAAAATAAATAAATAAATATTTTTATTTTACATATTCAAAAAAAATATTATAATTTTATTCCATCTGGAATCGATTATGTGCTTTGTGTTCCGAATGCTTTATTATAATTCTCCATTTGTTGGACTTGAAAAATAAACTAATTTCGCTATCAGGGCATCCGTTTAAAAATGAAGGGAGACGAATTCATTATCGATCCTAGCTACATAAAAATCGTATACAAATGGTGCGTAGGAACGTTAAATTACTCCGACCTTAACCATTCTTAGCAAGGACGCTCCTCGATCATGGTCGGCCAACGTCACGTGGGCGCCTTGGATGACGTCAGCGGCATGCTAAATGAGATTAGGCTTGCAAGGGTTTATTTGCGGCCCACGTGTTCTCCTTCCACCATATCGCGAGGAAATGTCGTATAGTATGCAGGATGTATCTACTTACGCTCCTGCAGAGACGTGCATTATCATTTCCGCATACGTATTTTCTAAGTTTATACAGCTTTCTGATTGAATCAAAATTAAATTTATTCACGCATTTATTTATATATTCCATATTGCAAGAAAAACTTTGTCGTAAGAAAAATATAAAAAAAAAAAGGTTTGTAAAAAAGGAAGAGAAAATAGTACACAGACTCGCATTAAGTAAAGTCGCGCTTAAGTAAAAAAAAAGGTTGCGCTTAAGATGAGAAATGGGCAAAATTCTTTCACTAATTTTCCCTCCCTCTCTTCTTACAAAAATTTCTTTCGGGAATATTTATTGATCAATCTTATGTTCTCGCTATATTCATCCGATGTAAAAGATGTAAAGATGCAGAAACAGAATGTTAGACAAACAGAATGAATATAGGAAGAAACGAAGAGAGCGTAGAAAAAGAAATAACGGCGAGTTATCCGAGGCGAAAACTAGACAAGGGCACGAGAGAGCAAGAAAAAGAGACAGAGAATGAGGGAGGAAAAGGGAGAAGGAGAGACGAAGAGGCAAAAAAAAAAAAAAATACGAAAGGGGAAAGGAAAAAGAAAAAGGTACATACATGGTAAGGAAGGGAACTCAAGAACGACAAGGATCAGAGTGAGAAGATTCACAAAGAGGAGAAATCGAGAAGGAGCGAGAGAAAGAGCGGTAATAGGGTAGCGATACGTGTCGGAGCAAAAGGGACGAAGATTTCCTGGCGGCAAAGAAGATCCTCGCGCCGTTGCAGGCAACGGCGGCATAAATCGGCCGAAGGGAAAAACTTTTTCGGCGCGGAGTTACATATCAGTCGGTATCCGCGCGCGAACGCTCGCATGTGTACGTATACGCATATGTGTATGCGGTTTTATCTGACGGTACTCGGGGATGTTGCGGGTTGATTTATCGCCTGTCGTTGCCATGGAAACCTCGGCGTGACCGGCTTGCGCGACACCCTCATATCCGAGTCGACTCTGGTTTGCTCTATTCCCCGCCGCACCACACTCGCTCGCTCGTGCTTTCATCCTCCTCCTTCTCGCACCCCCGCATTTCTATACGCATCACTCCATCTCTTACACTCCCACGCCTCCTCTGTCCTTCTCATCTTCTCACCCCCTTCCCCCATCTGGCTTTCTCTCCACCTATCTCTCTCCGTCTTTCTCTTTCTCTCTTCACCGCACTTTATTCCTCCTAGCTTCTCTCTTTATATATATATATATATATATATATATATATATATCTTTCTCTTCGTAATATACATTTTCCATCTATGTTCCTCCATACCATATTCCGCCTCGAATCCATCCTTCTTTGTCTCTATATTTTTTGTATGTTCTTTTGCCTCTTCAAACGAGTCTTTCTCTTCAATTCTTCGTCTTTCATTCTTCTGTAAGGTCTTTCCATCTCATTTTCGCATTTTCTTTCCGCTTCTCCTCTATCTCACTATCTCGTCCCTCGCTAATGCTGTTTCTCCTATATCACATCGTCCCCCCCCCTCTCTCTCTCTCTCTCTCTCTTTCATGTTCTTTAGACATCTTTTTCTCTTCTGCCTTTGCTGCCACTAGTTTTCTCTCTCGGTCAATCTCCTTAGAACCCCTTCGTCTCTCTCCATCCCTCTGGACTTCTCCTCATTCATTCCGCCCCTTCCCCCTATTTCTCTCGTCCCTCGGCAAGAACCAGTACCATCGCACACCTACGCCACCACCCTATCACTTCCCCGATCGCCCCTTTTCCACGCTTCTAACTGGGAGTGCGCCCTCAACTCTCCTTCTCGCTCCTCTCTTTCTCCCCCTCTTTTCCCTCTTCCGCTGCTCCGTCGCGTCTCTTCATCTATTACGTTTACCCTTCCTTGCTTCTTTTGCCTATTCCTATCTTTCCTTCGATATGCACCCTACGTCACTATCACCCTCCGTCGCGAGGCCGAACCTCCCTGGAGAAACGTCAAGGAGACGAGTATCGGCGGAATCCTCCGCAAGGAACCGCGTATCTTCGCAATCTTCCATCGACGATGTCTTCGATCACACATTTACGACCTACAATCTTTTTATTAAGTCTCGCCACTGGCACATGTCTGTCAATGCGAATAATCTCGACAAGTCTCTTGCTCGATTGATCGCGTTAATTATAAGGCAAGTTTCGAGCGAATGACGCAATAGCGTTGTCGACATTACAATATTGCGTGATTAATATAACGAAAATATATATGTTAATATTTATATATTAATTATCTTTACGATCTTTTTTTTATTTTGAAAGAGCGAAGAGATCAAGTTTTGTCAGTAGACACTTTTTCATCGATTAAAATCTTAATTCTTAATTTTAAATATAATTAATAATACACAATTTTATTCTCGCGTTGAAAAACAATGATCGAATATTGATTTTAGTAACCAAACGCGCATACCTCTCTTTGTTTCTATATCATCTTCTTTTTCTCTCCGTCTCTTTCCCTTTCTCCGACTAATTTATTTAATTTCTTATTCTTCGTAACATCACATTTTTCGCGATATTATATTAATAATATACTGATCTAATTTATTCATTCGTAACACGACAATTTTATTTCAAAAAATCTAAAATTTAAAGAAAATTCAAGACATTTAGGATAACGCGGGCATTCAAATTCGCGGCATCGGTGATCGGTTCTCCAATTAATCGATCGCACAAACAACGAAAGATTTATCTACTAAGTATCGAGTGACAGCCAGCTGCGCATTATCCTCCCACAATTTCAGCACGAGCGGGTGTGCGAGTGAAAGAGGATCGATATGGCATATGCGGACCCAATTATGAATACAGCCGAGAATTACGAAAGTACCTTACACCATCGTTAAATTACTTTCTTCGAAGAGACGAGAGTTTCATAACGAGATTACTCTCGCGAATAATTCCGCGCTATTAGAAGCGCGAATCAATGATCGCGTAAAACGTTTAACCGAGCGATTGCGCGACCTAACGCAAATTTCCGCTGCAACGATGATTTCCTGATTTTTTTCCGAATGCGATTTAAACGCCAAACAACTAAGAGAGAGAGAGAGAGAGAGAGAGAGAGAAATGATTACGCAATACATGACAGTATCGATATCTTTATATTAGAATTTATCGTCAAATACGATCAAGCTCAACTAATTTCATTTTTAATTGAAATTATGTTTGTTTTTGAAATTGCGAATATATAAAGATTTAAAGAACAATGATGATAAGTAATTCTTAGATGTAATTCTTGTTTAATCTAAGTATTTGACGTAAATTTAGATTATTTCGTTTTGCATAAACATTGAAAGCGTTTAACATATAATTAAGTAAATTACTTGAAAGTTTCGTATCTCTTGCAAGTAAACTGGAAATTACTATTGAGTGATTAGCCGATGGTAAGCTTGCGAGTATTATGTTAGCGCATTATCGACGTTAGAATGAAGGTTTCAAATGTTCTCGATCGAGATGTCGATTTATATCGAGATAAATTCGAATCTTATTGAAACACTTCGAGACGCTTCTCAGCTAATAGATTTTTTTCTAGCTTTTTCTAGATGATGCGAGAATATAACAAATTGCGGATACCCTTTTTATCGCTGGCATTAACTAATTGAAATAGAATAGTGAGAGAGAGAGAGAGAGAGAGAGAGAGAGAGAAAACGGATCGTAAAAGATTTATACGAAGAAATATAAAAGCGAAAAGGAATAAGCAACAAAAAGGTGATCTGTTCTAGAAGAAGCAAGGCAACCCGAGTATTCTGGGACGCTCGTTGTCGGTTTCATTGTTATCGACCCGCTGGGATCTCTGACGCCATTGCTAACGTGATCACGTCGTAGCCATCACGTTTCTACCACACAAGCAACACCTTCCTACGCTATGACGTAGTTTCGTATCCTGCTGCGAATTGTCATAATAGCCTCGAAATGTATTCCGGTTTAAAAGAGAATTTTTGCTTTTAAAAAGATCATCGGAAGAAAATTTCTCCGATTGAGATCAGATTTTATTTTCTAATACTGTGTATGGTAAAAGGTATCTATTGAGTCTTGAAACTGTTCTTTTTAATTTAGTTGCGTCAATACTTATATATCAATATTTATATAGACGGGTAAATAAATTTAATCGAGAAAAAGCGCACAACTTTTTTCAATAAAAGCTCGATTATCTTAACTCTAATACTTTCAATCATTGCGAATTGTTCTTCTGTTAATGTTCCTTGATCGTTATACAGAGCAGTTACCTTTAAATATCGTATGAAAAAAAGGAAATATACTTTTCCTGAGTTATCATCTTCTATTTAATTCATCCTTTCTTTCAACTCGCTGTTTCTTTGAAATGTGTCACCGTAATATTCTATTATCACTTGTAATTGAAACAAGTTTTTAAATTTTTTTCATTTGTGTAATTTTTTTTTTTTTTTTTTTTTTTTTGCATAGACATTAACAATAATTTTCTATTTTTTATCGTAAATAACATTTTCATAATTATGCGTAACTACATATCTTATTGTATCTCGCACAATAATATCGTTATAAAATAATAATAGCTTTTTCAATATCTGATAAATATCTGAATGCTGAACAATGTAAATTACATTTTATTTCATACATAAGTTTCATGTTTCTTATCGTCTCTTTCACAATAGGCAGCGAAAATTTACCTTATACTTGACCATGAAGAACGGGTTGCATATAATTAGGCTATAAAGATAAATACGATAGAGCAATAGCTTTCTTGTGCTAATTTCACTAATCGGCAAAACGCGTGTTAAAACACTGAAGATAATAGATAAAAGCAGTTTTGACCTTTTTAATTTTCATAGCGATGTTCTTTTCTGCATTCTAGTCACGTGTTGTATTTTTTTTTACGACGAGATGAAGTCGCGATAACATTGTCAGTAACGTTTCATAGTTCTGAGCGATGACTATTACTTACAATGTTGCATCTATTTATAAATGCAGCGTAATGCTTGTTATTAATATATTGTTTATATTATTAACGTTTTCTTTTCTTCATTTATAACTTATTAATTTCAGAGATTTCTAAGAATTATCTATTTTTCTGATGTAATAAAATATAGAATTTGAATAAGCGTGTGTTTTGTGTAATAATATTAAAATAATAAAGTAAGACAGTAAGATAAAAAAATTCATTAATTTACATTTTATGTAAATCATCGATGAAAAGGAATATCTTAACAAAATATCTCAGCAAGTATAATAATATTCTCGTTTCAAATAAATGATTACTAAAAACTGTATTAAAGAGAATCGTGTGTGTAAGCCAAGTAATACAAATATTTTTAAATTAAATTATCTAAAAGGAAATATTATTAGTACAATATTATTTGTTTAATAAACTTTTTTAAATTGCGAAAAACTTCTTATGGAAACTGTTATTAATTTAAAAAGTTCTATTATCAAAATTCTATTATTACCATATGACAGAAGACTCAAATCTATTTTGCTTCATTAATTTGATTCAATGGATTCAATTAACTCCCTCTTCTTTCTCGTTTATATAATATAATTAAAATATATGTAATTGTTAAGAAGATTAGAATACGCGTAAAGGATAAGAAGATTTAAGAGATTCGAACAATAGAACATCTGTGATGATAAAGTTTATCTATATATCATGAATTGTATTTTAACATCTTCAGAGAATATCTAATGTACGAGATAAGAACTGTAAGCAATGTGTGAAAAAAATCCCGAGAAGTGAGTAATGCGTAATTTGTACGCAGCTTGTCACGTTTGCATTTTTAGAAATATAGATTTCTCGTCTATATAAATGGGCAGAAAATTTACATGGGACTATAACGGTTGCAAAGTGCATAGCGAAGTGCATCTGATAATATTAAAGTAGTAATTTCAATAAGTATAGTGTGAAAAAAATGTTACGTTTCAGTACTTGGGTTATTAGCCTGTTGATTTTGTCTAGAACAATTTTAGCGGAGGTAATGTAAATTTGCAATATAATTTTAATTGATTTTAAGTATTTATAAAAATATCGAAACAAATTTTGATACATTTATATATATATATATGTATGTGTGCTTACTAAATAATATACATATTTGAGAATTTAATTCCATAAATATCTGTCTCTCTAATATTTGTTACGTATTACAAATGCTATTAAAAGCTTATTGTAACATATAATAATGAAGCTTAGATATATTTTTAAGATATACTTTTTGGAAAAATAATTATTCATGTGATATGCACTATTATATTTTACTTTTTGTCATAAATGTCTTCTTATAATTAAATACATTTTTGCGTCATTATTATAATAGAAATATTCTTATTACTGAAAGCTGATTAAAAACTTATATCCAGTATACTTATCCGGTGTATATACTTTGATTATCAGATTAAGATCATTCACTTAAATTTTGTTAATATAAGAATCTACAGCCAACTAATTTATTGCAGTCAAGAAATTCTATGCAACTTAATTTTATTCAAATGAAAAAAATATATTTTAACAGCTTAACGGAATTGTTTCTAAATTATTATGATAAAAATTATTATGATTGACAAAATTAAAGGAGACACACACACACTATAAAATAAAAATATAATTTATTATAATAAATAATATATATATATACTATTTAGGATTCAGTATGGTATGACAAGTTATATCCTCATGCTTCACACGATCGTGTTCACACTTCACGCACTGGAAGATTTGGTTTTGACTTTCTAGAGAATTTACGTACAAATTTTTGCCAATCACGGTTTTGCATCTCTGCAGATAGCATGCCATATTTCATAAATCTCATGTGTGCTATAAAATGTCCCGAATTGTATCTACCGCATCATCCTACGCCAGAAAATATTACATCGACATCAACTTCGATATTAACTACAAGTACTTCAACAATCAAAACAACAGGTATAAAAAAAATGTATATTACTGTATTAAAAAAAAAAAAAAAAATCTGTTCTCAAATATATCCATTATTCATAATCACTTATCTCTTACAAATATAAGAGATATAAGAGATATACATATATGAGATAGCCAAATAATTCTTTATTTTTTTCATGATTACTGCAAGAGAATGGGTATGATTATAGATTTTATTATGTGAACGTGATGTTTATAAATAATCAAATTAAAATTCTTATTTAAAATTGTTGATAACAATAAGATTAAGCATTTATTAGTATCAAGTAATCTAATGTTCTTGTCAATTATAAAAAAGATTACAAACTCAAATTTGCAGCACTTATAAGATGCTTTATATAATAAAGTTTAGCAGAATCAGAACAATAATTATAAAATAATTTATAATTTAATTAAGGATAATGTTGATAAAATAATAATTGATTTAAAAAAAAAATAGAAGCTTAATTAATTGATTATTGCTAATTAAATGATATTAATAATAATATCAGCTATGACAGCAGCAATGTCAACAAGTACTACGATAATACCAGCTGAACCGCCTGTAGCTGTTACGCCGGCACCAGCTGGACCACCTCCAGCCGTTCCAGCAGCATCAGCTAAACCGCCTGCAGCCGTTCCGGGAACACCAGCTGGATCACCTTCAACCGTTTCAGCAGCACCAGCTGAATCGACTCCAGTCGTTCCGGGAACACTAGCTAAATCACCTTCAACCGTTCCAGCAGCACCAGCTGAATCTTCTGCAGCCGTTGCGGCAGTATAAGCTGAATTGTCTGCATTTGTTTCGACAGCACCAGTTAAACCGGGTAGAAAACTTTTCCGACACAATAGTTAATAACTACTATAGTACCGCCAACGCCTTAAACCGTAGGCGGTCAGCAGTCAGTATAACTAAATCATCTACAAGCACATCATGAGCGGGCTAGTTGTGAGTGGATCAACTATAACTAGATCACCTGTAAATGGATCAAATGCGGGTATCCTAAATAGTAATAAAAGAACTATTATAACTGAATTATCTGGAAGCAACTCATCTAAAACTCCTTCACCCATGGAATAGATAACACAATAATAACAGATAAATTTAATGGTATATAAATATATCAGTAATACTAACAAAACAAATACCTATACAATATAATTAATAACAAATGTATTAATATTTGTTGCCGTAAAATTATTAATTGTTTATTCCGAAAAAAGAATATTTAAGTTACTTTACACGATTTTTATATATTCAACACGATGCATTTATCCAGAATTTGATATTTGAAAGAACATCTTTATTATTTCTGCAATTTCGAGATGATTAATAAATATTGCAATTGTGTATTATTCGATTGTGTGATTTTTATTAGTCTTGAATTAATAAGTTTTTTTTTTTTCGTTATAATTAAACAATGAATAGTATGAAAATATGATTAATTGTGTACAAATACATTCGTATGTTGTACAATAGATGTCGTAGTATATATTCTTCAAAGATTGTATTACAAAAAGATTTCTTCTCTGATGCATAAGACCACTGTTATAGAACGTTGATAAGAACGATACTTATATTATCGGCGTTATTTTCAACATTTCTCGCCGTTGATAAAATTCAACAAGGATTTTTTACGATAATAATTAGTTTTTTTTTTATCTTTCAAGATATATTTAAATTTATTCTAAATATTTAGATATAATATATTCAACATGTAATATTGTTCATTAAACGGACATATAACAAATAATTATATAAAAGAAGATTTTACTTAAAATAATTTTAACAAATAATGATTTATCATTTTATATGGACGTGAATACGCACGTCTTTTTCTGATTTTTCTATTTTTTAATTTATACGCGTATTATCGTAATGAGTCTTGTATAGATTATCGATGTCTTTTAGCACATTATGTGATACTTTATTACAATATTTTCAGTTCAATATATAATTATATTTAGAAACTGTAATTTTCTTGCATATAATAGAAAATTATTATAAAATCCGTATAATACAAGTCTTATCATTTATAAATTGTAAGCATTTATTTTTTTTATGGATTCGATTTATATTTAAATTCGTATTTAAATTCAGATAAATTATTTACATATTAAAAATTATTAAATATGCTAAATCGTCATGATTAAGAGACACTGAAATCAAATACGACAATATCGGAAAGGGAAGAGCGAAAGTCATCAATGTAGAAAATAAGACCTTGCTCTCGTTGTGAAAGTAATGTCGGGCACCCTATTACGAGAAGCTTACGTCCTCTCACTTTCTGCGTGTATACACAATGAATTGTTGGCGAATTCCAACAAATGCAATTTAACGCCGTAAAACGCAAACCCCGTTAACACATAACGTTCGCACAACGAATATGTAACATTTTCACATCCTTATATCGAAGATGCAACTAAAAAATTTCTAGTTTTCGTGCCATCAAACTAAATACAATGCACTTTATTAAGCAATATATTTAACTTTTTTTTTATTTAATTAGATATTAAATTGTGATATATAAGCTAATGTTAGGTTACTTATACCGTTTCTACATATTCCTTTTCAAAGCAGCATTTTTATTATATAATTAATGAATTTATTACATAATTAATGTATGCACTTCATACATTATTATCTCTTACATCATTTGAGATACTTAATTTAACGATTCAATTTTATTTTTGTGATCTAGCGCACTTCTATCAATCTATCTATTAATAAATTTATAAAAAATATATCAACAAGATAATCTAAAAATATTCATATTTTTCTCAATAATAATTCTTAATTCAATCTTTTTTTTAAATAATTGCATTTTTTTAAATAATTGTTTTATATATATATTTAATTTTAATCCACACACACACACACACACACACATCTAATATTAAAATTATGTATGAAAAATGCTGTCTTGAAAAAAATATAATATAAATAATACGTGTGTATAAATCACCTTATTTTATATAAATCAATCATGTATTTTAATAATAGATTTAATTAAATAAAAAAAAATGGAATGTTTATATAACAGAGTTATCGTAGGCGTTAAAATGTCCTAAAAGCTTTGCGATTAATCAATCTTAGCTTACGCTATGAGTCACTGAGAACTGAGCTCTTGACATGTGGAGCAACCAGGATACAATAACGCGGGATACAGATCAGTCTCGACTTGCGTGAATCACGGCGGTCGGCATGCGAAAGAATGGGAATACTTGAGTACAATACAATACAATAATAAAGTTTAACTGACATGAAGTAGGATAAGATGTCCTAAAGAATAAAAATATGATTATAATTTAATTAACAAATATAAATGAATAGTAATACGATGAATTTACTTGATGCATGTCTTAAAAAAAAAAAAAAGAAAAAAAAACAATGCTTTTGTATAATTTACCAGATAAGGATGATATAAACAAACTATATATATACGCTGGAGCAAGATATTTATAATTTGTACGATTTAGTTTAGTCAGTCAAAATTCGCATATATATATATATATATATATTTTTTTTTTTTAACAATAAATTGAATATATTTAAGAATGAAAACTAGATCGAAATACGTAACAGCATACATGGATCACAAATATCTCGTTCGTCCTATCTAGTTCTCACTAATTCTCTATCTAATGTCTCGGCATGATCGATTATTCTGCTATTGTCTGCGTCATGTTTGGAATTTACTTGAGACAAATGGTCTATTTAGATTTTTATCGATCAATACGCGAAGATATAAACGTGTTCTATTTTCTTTTCTTCAGCCGGAAATGTGCGAGAGAAAGCTTCAATGAAGAATTGCGTGAAGTGTGAAAGCGTTCACGGTACGATTTAAAGGTATTGGTTGTGACATTCTCTCTCTCTCTCTCTCCTCCTCCTCCCCCCCCCCCCCCGCCCTCTCTCTGCAAGATTTCGTGAATGTACGAATTAAATAGTTGGATTAAATTGCGTACACGAAGTGTGTCCGGCCGACAAGAAAAAAAAAATTTCTTGATTCACTTCAATCTTGAGTGTCGTTAATTGATCAGATTCGAGCAAAATAAAATTCAATTTTAATTATAACAAATTCAATGTAAAATTAATATAATTATAAAATTTTTATATTAAATATTGTTCTGAAAAATTATTTTCGATATTTTGAAATGTAAAAAAAAAAAAAAAAAAAAAATTATATACATTTTATAACTGAGATATTGTGATAATCGAAGTATATTAAATCTATGAATAGTGTGCTATCTAAAAATTAGTATTTTTATTAATTTGAAAATATTCGCTGTTCGTTTTGTCTTCCTCCTTCTCCTCCTCCTCCCTATCTATTTATCTTTTCTCTTTCCGGTCTGAATTAGATTAATTCGCGTATCTACGATCTCCGCACAGCAATTCTATTCACCTAAATCTTAGGAGAAAGACGATTCCCTCGGCGGGATCGCACGTAAGTAACATCAAGATGCAAGATTGCTCAGAGCGCATACGACGACGGACGGAGCGAAAGTCGATCCTTGCATACGAGTCAGAATGTGGTTCTCGACGCAGCTCGATCAGGGTCGGTCAGCCGACATACCCGTCGATCAAAGAGACTCGGATTAGATTGCGTGAAATTAACGAGAATGGAAATGTGCCAATTTTTTATAACGTGAGAAAGAAAATTACTTCGAAATTACAAATATATTTGACAACTCATCGTTCGATTGGAAAATTCATCGTCGGATAATTCGTCGATACTTCGCTATTCGAGACATATTGCGAAATATATGTAGCGATTGATATGATAAGGGTCCGACTTTCTGACATCCTCCGTGATATAACGATGTATGATTAATTATGCTGCGTAATTAATCAGTTATGCAATACCCGGCTGTAATCTATCATCGGTATTATTATTTTAGGAAAATAAATATTTCACATGCTCTTCTCTCTGTGTGTTAGGTAATAAAATCATGATTTATATGCGCGTACTTCGATTGCAATCATACGATGAAAGTAATTCATATTTTCACATTTCCATGAAATCGATCTTCTCAACCCTATGTTGATAACATTCAATATTTTATGTAATTATAACAAAAAAAGTATATCCTTAATATATAATAAAATAAAATTTACAAATAAGATTCCATCAATATTTTTCAATTGATTGATTTTTGAGAGAAAAAGAATTGATATTGCAAGAAGGGTGATTAATATATTGCCGGCTATATAGCATCACGTGATTGTCTATCAGTACGCATATTTTCTGGTTACGTATTTCATAAACATTCGTGTTATATAAAATCGATTTCACGGACGAATCGTGGGAATAAAAGCTACTCAATAGCTTGCTCCAACTATTTAACCGCGCATTACGTATTGAGCGATATATTATGACAGTATCTGAACACTGTAAATTCATCTTTAAAAAGATGCTATAAGAAAGAAGGGTCACCGCAAAATTTTATACATCGTTTAATTATATACATTTTTTACACATTAAATAATTTCTCTTCCAAAAAGTCACGCAAGTTTTCTATTTATCGAGAGTAAATTAAATTAATAGAAGAATATACAGTATATAGAATATTTGTGCTAGTACTTTTATCTGACACTTTATTTCATGGATGTATAAGAACAGATCATAATAATCAAGCGACGCGATAGCGTTAATTAATTAAAATTATTAATTTTTCTACACATTTTTTATAATTAAATTTTACTTTTTAATTTTCCTAAAAAAAAAAAAACCTTTTTTTTTTTAGTTTTCTTAAGAATTTTAAGGAATTAAAAATACTTAAGGAATTAAATGACTATCTTAAGTTAAGATGGTCCTAATAAATAATTCTAACAACCTTACTTTTGCTGGCTAAGCCAGCGGGAATTCGGGCAATTATTGAAATTTTGGGGAGTGTGCCTTTGTCGCGCGCCCTACTCGCGCGTGCTTTACTCGCGTGCCCTACTCACGTGTCCTACTCACGCCCTAATAAAATGCCCCGGTAACATTTTTGATTACGTGCCATTGCACGTAGAAATGCGCAAACACATGTACTGCCCAATATGTGTATTCTTGCGCTTTTTGATCCTGGCCGTATTTATTATGGCTACATCTAGCCAGAGATTCGTAACTTCGATCTCTATCAAAGGCCAATGAAAGAGAGAAATTCCTCCCGTTGCCGACTAATTATTATATCCGATGCATGAACGTAATTTTCATTGCTCGTTGACGGTCGTTAGGACCGTTTGTTGTACGTTGTTTTAATACTAAACTTTACTTTAACTGATACAATTGATTTTTAATTAATGATGTCAAATCATTAATTAAAAATTGTGATTAATTAACATTTTTGTAATATATAATATTACTCTTATAATATAATTTATAATAAAATAGAATGAAGTAAACATTTACTTTTATATATTTTTCACTATACTTTTACTCTATACTATTATTATTCATTTATCTCTTTAAACATTATACATGATTCGATTGATCGATTATTTAAATTTATATCAGTCAAAACAAAGTTTTTTAATAGGCTACACTACATATAGATGGATGGACTAGAAAATATTAAAATAAAATCAACGTACGTTATAAGAGAATTAATTATTATATACAGAATAAGAAAATTAGTGATTCTTTATTAAATAAATAATTGATAGATAATTGATCACACAGAATAAAGAATGAATTGACAATGAATTGTTTTTCTATATTTTTTTATTTACGTTTTAGTTTGCTTCTGTAATATGCTTTAATGTAAAAAAATGTCAAAAGTTACGCGTGCGATCTAATTTATTTTAGTCCATCCATTTTAAGATAACGGATCCATCTATAATCTACAAGCTACGATCTACATCAACAATCTCTAGAAATCCGTTATCCTAAAATTAAATGAAAATTTCTCACTCACCGGCACTGATGCGCAACAGCGGAGTTGTTGGTCTTGAGGCTACGTTGTCTGTAACATACAAATATAAAACTCAAATTATAGCAGCATTTACAATATAATTAATATTTCATACGGAATATTTTATATTCGACGCATACAATGCTAATTGTAAGAAGCTCTTTATAGATCATAAAAAGATTTTTCTTCATATAGAAATTTTTATAGAATTTATGTAAGTCTTTCTTTTTAATTTTTTTTTCTTTAATTTATTCAAATAAAAAGATGTAATTAATGCGCGTACGCGGTTTTCAACAATTAATATACAAATAATAAATACTCACCCTAGGGTTGCTCCGCTGGCGCAGGATGCCTCTCCTAGGCCTCCTCCTCCTCTCAGGTTGTTAGGAGGTTGTTACATTGATCTGTAGCATAGAAATAAAAAATCCAGATTATAACAACGCTCAAAGTAATTAATATTTTTAAAAATTTATTGTACGCATTGAATTTTATATTCAATGCATATAATAATAATAAACAGATCGATTAATAAAATAATTTTATAAATTTTGAAAAAAAGAAAGAAACACTACTCATAACTCTAATAATTTTATATATATAAAAGTTATAATCTAAAAGTATAAAATTTTACAAGATTATAGCTTTCGTACAAAAATCTGTTTCTTTAATTTTCTATTGTTTAAATCATACAAATAAAGAATCAAATTACGCGATTAATTGCTTAATTTAAATTGCACCTATGCAATTAATAAGTAATTAATATACAAATAACAATTTACTTACCACAGGGTTGCTCCACCGATGCCCGATGCCTCTCCTAGGCCTCCTCCTCCTCTCAGGTTGATTTACACACGCGATATTTAAACCGGCACACCCACACTTTTATTAAAAGATTACTTCCGCACTTAGACGCGCGATACTTTAAACGATATTCCCGCATTTTCGAATTTCGGCACGATCGAATCTCGCTTCACGTGAGAATCACACTTCGAGTCGACAAGTGGGCAATTCACCGATTACTTCGAGCAAAGGGGGCGACAAAATCGAATTATTTTCCTTGATACTTGTCACGATCCCGTTTAGGAAAGGAATTTGACGAAGATTTGAACGTTTCGCACTGCTACTTTACTACGCGGATGTCGTCGTGTGAATGATAATACATAAGAAAGGAATTTAATGTCGACGGAGCGTCCCACCCCACTATAGTTCTTATACAAGTGTCGCTGTATGAGTAATAACAAAATTATGATACGTAAACAATAGCGCGCCAATGTTATTGAAAAGTCGTTGCCGAAATATTTTATGTACAATTATATTATATATATATATATATATATATATATATACGCGGGGAATATTAAAGTTTATAAAATATATTTTAAATTATGATTAATTATATTTATTAAACGGTTGATGTATCGCGAAGTCTTGTATTAATTACTCGATTTTGCGAATCGATTGTTTAATTGCTCGATCTTAATCCGAATCATATTTAGATGCTGTTAAATGTCAAACGATAAAGCGTCGAAAATATATTTAATTTTAAATTTTATTTTTTAAGAAATAATTATTTCTTATTGTGGTAATGTATTTAAAAGATAAGTAGATAATTATCTTATCAAATTATTTTCCGGTACTTGTCGCGATCGCGTTTAGGAAATGAATTTGACGGAGCGTCTAGCACAGCTACTTTACTGCGCGGATGTCGTCGTGTGAATGATAACACATAAGAAAGGAATTTGATGTCGACGGAGCGTCCCACCCCACTATAGTTCTTATTCAAGTGTCGCTGTATGAGTAATAACAAAATTATGATACGTAAACAATAGCGCGCCAATGTTTACGCCACCAAGGCTGAATTCCATGTTATTGAAAAGTCGTTGCCGAAATATTTTATATGTACTATTATATTATATATATATATATATATACGCGGGGAATATTAAAGTTTATAAAATATATTTTAAATTATGATTAATTATATTTATTAAACGATTGATGTATCGCGAAGTCTTGTATTAATTACTCGATTTTGCGAATCGATTGTTTAATTGCTCGATCTTAATCCGAATCATATTTAGATGCTGTTAAATGTTAAACGATAAAGCGTCGAAAATATATTTAATTTTAAATTTTATTTTTGAAGAAATAATTATTTCTTATTGTGGTAATGTATTTAAAAGATAAGTAGATAATCATCTTATCAAATTATTTTCCGGTACTTGTCGCGATCGCGTTTAGGAAATGAATTTGACGGAGCGTCTCGCACAGCTACTTTACTGCGCGGATGTCGTCGTGTGAATGATAACACATAAGAAAGGAATTTGATGTCGACGGAGCGTCCCACCCCACTATAGTTCTTATACAAGTGTCGCTGTATGAGTAATAACAAAATCATGATACGTAAACAATAGCGCGCCAATGTTTACGCCACCAAGGCTGAATACCATGTTATTGAAAAGTCGTTGCCGAAATATTTTATATGTACTATTATATTATATATATATATATATATATATATATATATATATATATATATATATATATATACATATATACGCGGAATATTAAAGTTTATAAAATATATTTTAAATTATGATTAATTATATTTATTAAACGGTTGATGTATCGCGAAGTCTTGTATTAATTACTCGATTTTGCGAATCGATTGTTTAATTGCTCGATCTTAATCCGAATCATATTTAGATGCTGTTAAATGTTAAACGATAAAGCGTCGAAAATATATTTAATTTTAAATTTTATTTTTGAAGAAATAATTATTTCTTATTGTGGTAATGTATTTAAAAGATAAGTAGATAATTATCTTATCAAATTATTTTCCGGTACTTGTCGCGATCGCGTTTAGGAAATGAATTTGACGGAGCGTCTCGCACAGCTACTTTACTGCGCGGATGTCGTCGTGTGAATGATAACACATAAGAAAGGAATTTGATGTCGACGGAGCGTCCCACCCCACTATAGTTCTTATACAAGTGTCGCTGTATGAGTAATAACAAAATCATGATACGTAAACAATAGCGCGCCAATGTTTACGCCACCAAGGCTGAATTCCATGTTATTGAAAAGTCGTTGCCGAAATATTTTATATGTACAATTATATTATATATATATTATATATTATATATATATATATATATATATATATATATATACGCGGGGAATATTAAAGTTTATAAAATATATTTTAAATTATGATTAATTATATTTATTAAACGATTGATGTATCGCGAAGTCTTGTATTAATTACTCGATTTTGCGAATCGATTGTTTAATTGCTCGATCTTAATCCGAATCATATTTAGATGCTGTTAAATGTCAAACGATAAAGCGTCGAAAATATATTTAATTTTAAATTTTATTTTTAAAGAAATAATTATTTCTTATTGTGGTCTTCTTATAGAAACCCGTGAATCTGTCTATAAGATTTCTATAAATACAAGATTGATTTTATGACAAATACTACAATATTTCAAATTACAAATCTTTATAAATTGAATTGCTTCTAAATACTTGGCTAGCTAACTATTGATTTCATTTAGTTTTGATTTTTTAAAGGTTTTTATTTTTTAGAGTTATTTTTTAGAGGAAAATCTTTTTTTAATTTTTTATTTTGTATGAAAATTATTTTTCGAGGAAAAACTTTTTTAAAGGTTATTTTGTAGGGATAGATATTAAACTTTTTTTTGCGTACATGTTGGGATTTTTTTATATACTTGGCGTATTTTTTTTTTACCTTTGTGAGATTTTTTTTAGGTGATATAATATACTCTAGTAGTGTCACTACTATTAAATTGCTCTAACAAACACTTTTTCCCGTCACTGTACCTTCCCTCGCGTTTCACCGTCAAACATTTCACTTTTCCGCGTCTGCATACTTTCGAGACGTTATCTGCGGCTTTTGTCCCTATTAGCGTATGTTAGAATAAGTTACTGCCCTCGCATACGCAAGAGAGTAAACGCTGTAGGCGGCATTCCACTTTTCCAAGCATCATTACATTATGCCCTCCGCCTTGCGCGAGATTTACATAAATCTAATAAATGTACCGCCGTCTCTAGAAAGAGTTAACGTAATTATCTAACATCGCCGATTTAAATGTACGTAAGTGGAATGATATTCACAATTTTTCGTTTTAATATAATAAATTTTTAGCTTGAGAAATATGTGTAACGATTTCATTAAATGCATTATTAGATCTTTCCTACAGTCATAATGTGTACGAAAAGTATAAAAAAATTATTACAAATATGAGAAAATAAATTTTAATTAATATATATATATTTATTAATTAAAATTAATTTTCTCATATTTGTAATAATTTATATATATATAGTATTTTTTCTCGTTCTTATTTATATGTAAATCAATATTTTTTTAATAATGCATATTTGACTTATAAGTACAAATTATATAAAACTAAAATACATTGTAATCAATGAAGAGAGCGAGTAATTCAATAATAATATAAATATTTGGAAATAAATGATTCAAAAGAACCACAAATAATATTACTATATAAATAATATTTTTCGAGTTTATCTCAGAAATTGTTTCACAAGAAGAATATATATGTCCTCTAAAAATTACGTCATATTCTTTACCGCTGTATTGCATGTAATGTGTTAAACATGTAACGACTATAAAAATTCGATAATAAATTAAAAATCGCAAGAAGATGAAATATCATAAGACCATAACGACTCGTGATTGCGTCTGAATTTGCAATGATCTGACTGTGAATGGCTTTGAGTAAGTAACACGCAAAATCCGAAATCACGAAAGCAAGACGAGAGAAGCCGTGGAAGGAGAGAATTATTATTCGGGTCGCAATCGCGAGGAATGCCAAGGTTTTACCCTCTTCGTACATATTCTGCCCCGGGGTTGGCACTCTTTCCTTCCTCACTGAAATATCGTGAGATCTCATGGACAATTGGGTATATAGGTCGATTTACAATATTGTAATTGCGATTTTGCAACAGGTAGGCGTATCTCGAATAAGAGTAGCTCGCGCATATGACACAGATTACCTTTTCAACACGGTTGTGTTATCTCAATAAATGTGCTCTATATTAGTATTCTTTATGCCAATCACATAAATTTCTGATTACATAGTAATTCACAATTAACAAAAAAAAAAAAAAAAAAAGAAGAAGGAGACATTAGACATATTCTCCGCGCTCAAACTTACATTTGTTTTTAAAAACATGTTCGTAAAATCAAATTAAAAGCATAGATCTGTAGCGTATAAAAGAGGAAAAAAAATATTATAGAATTATATATTTTTTTTATTATGTAAAGCAATTTTATATAACATGTGTAAAACATATTTATATATACTTTATTTTATATAAAATATTTTCTTCTCTCTACTGTTGAAACACATTCTAAATATTAAGATCGTATTTTTATATTTCTCTCAAATAAAATCATAAATATTCTTTTGCTTAATAATCGCGATACACGATGGCGCGCGTTTAAAACTGAACACCCGCGCTGGACATAATAGCTGTCATCTGGACAGCATAGTCGTCTGAATTAATTTAAGTGGATGAGAGCTCCGAGAGAGCGGGAAAATTTCACCGTAAATTAAATCTGTCACTCTTTTTGTCAAGCAGCATCGTTTCATATGCGATAACATCTTAATTGCCCGCCCGCATCTTCTGTAATCGTCGCGCGATTTAATGATCAATAAACACGAATACTCAATATCTGCACAAATATTTGACAATTTTAGTTGAAAAATTTGCCAAAATATTTATAATACAATTTATGATCACGCGAGACAGATAATGCAAAGTTTTCTTTGGTCCATTATATCATCAAGAGCGTACATGGCATCGATATTAATTATGTATTGATTATATTCAATGAAAATTTTTATAAATATTTTATAACTTAATTTATTGAATATGTGATTATATATAGTTATTAAACGCATGTTTCCTGCAAAATCACATATACGTATATTTAAAAATAAAATTATATCTGTTTATATAAATGAGAAATATGCCAACGATTATCACATCAGATATCGATCGAAATAAAAATATTTAACGCGTCTATTATAAGACTTTCTCTTATATTAAGTATTAAAAGTAGAAGATACATATAATTACATATTATTATCTATTATATCAAACATTATCTATGTTACAGCATTGGATATGCATGCATTTGAAGGACACTTTTTTAAAAGTTTAAAGAAACTTTCAATATTTGATTTAATAAACATTTATATAATCCTTTATCGGTTTACATTCTATACTTATATATAAGCCATAACAGAATGAACTTCATGTATCTAGATACATATGTATATGTATAGTGAAACTTTCGACTCATTTCGAAGCGATTGATCAAAATCAAATCAACGAAATATAGCTTCAGGCGACAACAAAACGTTACTCAATGATGAATAATTTATCTATGATATAATTTATCTTTTCTATGATCCTCTTTGACGCGAGGATCGATAAAGTTAATACGGTTTATAAGAATCTTCTTTGTCGCACAAATTTTCTGCTTCGTTTCGTTACACATTTGTATAAATAAACATTTCAATAAAATTAAAAAAAAAAAAATAAACATTTAATTTAAAAAATTTAATGTGATAAAGCCTATCAAAATTTTCCAATTAAAATTTCTTATATCATTGCATTATATGAAACATAAATTTAGACAATTTTTTTTCTAAACTGTAGCAATGCATTAAAATAACAAAGGCAACATGAAGGTAGACCGTGTTGTTTCATTCATCTGCCATCAGTATCTGTAATGTTTTCTTATTGCCCGCAGATGAAATCGTAAAAATGAAGGCCAGAAAATTGCTCGTACGGGACAAGAGAATATCTGACGTGCCAAGTATCTCAAATTGCTTGGTAATGATGACCGAGAATTATATGGAGTGTTCAAAGCAATTTCGTTTCGCCTTTGTGAGATCACGAGTGAGATGTTTCGTGATAAATAAGTAGAAATAAGTGCGATTAAAAATGTGCAATGATAATAATAAAACATCGACGATTTCATGCAAAATATCTAGAAAAAATATTTAGAAAACATCTAGAAAAATATTTAGAAAAATTTACCGTTAAAAGTGTGCTAAAAAAACAAAAAATTATATTGCATTTTCTGTAATTTCCAATTATTAATTATTGTTAATATATATATATAAATTGGACTTGTGTGTCTAGAAATTCTCCCTTCAAGATCTTGAGTATATGCAAAGTAACACGAAATGTAGAACGTTAGCTTCACAGCACGTGATTGTCCGTTTCACGATGACCTCGTGACATCTGAGACCATTTGTTTGCTTTCCAATGTGACAGAGAAAGTATATTTTTTTTTATCGCCGTCAGACGACAGTAATGACAGTTACATTCCGAGTAAAAGATATTATAATGATATTGCTGTCTGTAAAAATGCTCTGTCTAATATCTTCTTGCTGTATGTAAACAAAATTTTGCACGTGTACCATACATAAATTTTTACTATTCCTGAAAAAGCAGCCAGAAAATTACTTTTTCTTTGTCAGCAAGCTACACGTCACTCGCACGTCGAGAAATTTTGAAACTTTATTAAAGAAATTTTCTAACATTATCAATAGTGCATATTTATATTTTTTATCTTCACTCTACTCGTTATATTATTTCTTTAATATTTTTTTGCATACAATATAACGCTTTTTAAAATATAAAAATCTCTTTGAAACAATTATATTTAATATTAAGTATTTAGTATTTGATATATTTTTATATCGCGTAAACATAAATTATTTAAAAATAATCTTTAATTCTTAACATAATTCAGAGCATGATGAGACATTATTAACAGCCAACGCATTGCATATACATATATGTCAAAGATCGAAATTGAAAATCGAAATCCATATAAGATGCTGATTGTGTGAAGAAAGGGTTAGACCACCCGATAGTACCTCGTCACCCTGTGATCATGCAAATTCTCGCACACGCGCCCGCGTATCGGGCATTTAATAAAGTATAGCTTTCTGTCATTTAAATTATGGACCACACACACATCTCAATCGAAAATACATACACCAAGTGCCCAAATTTCTGCCGTGGTAATGCAGTTAATCTTGGTTTCGTAAAATAAGATATAGTAAAATAAGAAAGGATTAAACTTATTATTTATAGCACAAAAAAAAAATTACTCATATAAACGACGCGACATTAATTGTAGTCACTGATATCCTTTCACTATAATATTTAAAATAATGAAAATTAAATTAAAAAAAAAAAAAAATATATGAAATAAAATAAAGAAGAAATTTTAGTGCCGAACATCTTAAGACTTTTAAAATGAAAATCATTTAAAATTTTTTTAATGTAACTCCCTATTTTTCATTACATATTCTTGTACCTTATCTCGAGAACTTTCCAAGACACTATAATAAAGTATTTTTTCATCAAGTACAATACTTTTTGAGTTATTTTATATTTTAATCTGACATATTTTGATATAAAAAATTTAAAATTCTCGTAAAATATTTAGTTTTCGATAATCTTACCGTAATACTTTTACGTACGGAATAATGAGACAAATCAATTAGTATAAAAAAATAATTATTTTTAAGAAAATTATTTACAATGTGTTTTTTTAGGTTTTTTTTTTTTTTTTACACTAATTGATTTGTCTCATTATTCTGTACATCAAAGTATTACGGTAAGATTATCGAAAATTGAATATTTTACGAAATATCTTATTTTTTATGTCAAAATATGTCAGATTAAAATATAAAATAACTCAAAAAGTACTTAATGAAAAAGTACTTTATTATAGTGTTTTGGAAAGCTCTCGAGATAAGCTACAAGAATATGTAATGAAAAATAGGGGGTTCGGTTTAAAAAATTCAAAGTAATTTTTATATGACCACGACGGTGCTATTCAAGGTAATACCAATATTATTATATAATACGCCACTTAGAGCTCTGCAACTTTTGCATGAAACATTTTTCACAAAAATTTCGTTGTTTCCTCAAAAAAACTGCTGATACGGCCGCTCTGTTACACCGTGTATTTTTCATGGCTTTATGAGAGCTCTCTGAAGCTCGTCGGCGAATTTGACATTTTCGCCAGACTTCGATGCATATTGAAATACCGACAACGATGTTACGCAAAAACAAGTTTGTCGAATTAAAGGTAGCACGTTAAACTTTACACCCCGTTCCACATCCATACATTATTCACACGCGCGAGGAGAGTCAACGTACCGTGTAAATTCTCTCGAGAAGGTGCGCGGCTCTCGCTTATTATCCGCGGGAATGCTACAGTTGCGTCAATCATTTAATTGTCCTCTCTATCTCGTTATAGGACCATATCTGTTCGTCTTGCATACTTATAATTTCATCGCACAAATTCTCATTTAGGTACGCTTGTGCCTTTTTTCTATCAGCAGGCTATCAATCTTGTAATTAAAACATAGCAATTATAGATAAAGTTTTTCACGGATTCAGCCAAGCGATCAAGCATCGTGTAAAAATTCACGATGGGAAGATCATTATGCAATTCTGACACAAACACATAAATTTGTTTGCATATACATCAAATTAATATGTACTATATATGAAATAGTTTGCGAAGTTGTAATGAAAATTCAAAAAAGATCTTTTTAATAAATTTACGGATAATTTATTTTTTAATTAATATGTTAAATTGAGGCTTAATTATATAATAGATAGTGATATTAAAAAATTAAAGATCTTTTCATCGAGTAAAGTTTCAGAGAAAATTTCAATTGTTAAGAATAATTTTAAATAAATATTATGAATAAAATATGTTATATTTTTGATCAGAATTTTACTACTTAAGAAAAAAAAGACATTTATAATGGTTTCATTCTAGTTTCACTTCGCTATATAATGAATACTTTTTAAAGCATTGCTCGATGTAAAAAATATTCTGCATTCGATTTCTTGTTTATTGTCGTTTATTCGTGTGTGTGCGTATATATGTATGATCGAAAGGACAGTTAGTTGACATTCTGGTTGAATTATTTATTCGCGGACGAAGTCGCGGAGAAACGAGTTATTAAATCGGGAAAAGGAAAACACGGCTCTCTATGCAATTTTCTCATGACAATTCAAGACTCAATTATATACAATTGGTCCCTTTGCACGAATTTATCGTGCAAGCTTAATTAATAAGTGCCACACTATAGGCTGTCCATTTCAAAACAAATCCTCGCTTCAGTTATTAGTAAACTACACGTATATATTACTTGTCTTAAGATTTGATTAGAAAAAAAAATAACAATCTATAAAAGCAAATTATTTGATTATCTTATAAATAACTCATAAAAAATTTGAGAATAAATATCATTATAGCTATAGAATTTGAAATTTGCAATATTGAATTAATTAAATTTTAGTATCCATATAACAAAGTTATTAAGTTAGTTTTCCCATATGCTCGTTATTTTGTTCAACAAGTATTTTACAAATTCAAATTTTCTTAAATTTATCTATTCTTGTATTTTATTTTTATCTGTATTATTATTTTCTATTAACGTTTATCGAATACTATTACTTTGAAATTGAAAATAAATACTGTTTATAAAAATGTTTTCTATCTTTCTATACTCGCGAATGTAAAGAAGATTTTGCGCGTTCGAAGATTGATATGTAATAATAGAAAAATCAATTTGATAGTAATTTATCGTAACCGAAAAAAAAACACAATCACTATATTTTATAAGCATTTTGTAGAAGAAAAAAATATAACGTAAAAAAGGCGCTATTATATAATGGAATAATTTTTGTGAATCATTTTATGTTGATTATTTATATTACTAATTTAATCATTAAATTAAAATATATATTTTTTTAATTTAAAAGTCTCATAATTATATTGTTCACTATATTCATATAATTATTTAATTAATTAGAATTCAATATTAATAAAAGTAATATTTTTATTCGATTAGAATTAATCTAAAAATGCGATGTAACTATAAAATAATATAGTGATGTAACTATTAGATGAAATTTAATACTTTATATAAAAGTTCAATAATCATAGAGATATATTTTAATTACTTTTGCACGCAAGTAAAATTTTCAAATGCATTTTACAATATCAATTGATTCTAATTACTTTTATTTTTGGTATTCGTTAGCAAAATGATGCAAAACATGCAATTAAATAATCGCAAATGACGTAAGTTCTTGTCATCAAAGTTACTGTCATAATTTCTTGCGATATTTTAATTTCCGCGATTAACCATCGCGGAACAAAATTGATTTCAGGTCAGACAAAATTTGCAATGCACTTTTTCATTGTTGCGTTACCGCGGCCTGCTGGTTGACAACCGAACATTATCGACCATCGCAATCAAGAATTTATAAAAAAAAAAAAAATAAATAAATAAATAATCGCATCGAACTAATTACCGCATGATGTCGTATGAACGAAATCCTGTGAATTATTGTTGGTGCTCCGCCAATATCGGCCAAGTATGTGTACACAAATCAATTATGCAATCTCAGTTATAGTATCTAACAGATTATATATCTCTAGTACGGCTTTCATAACTTATATAATGGGACCAAATGTTATGAATAACTTGCGTAAGAAATGCAAAATCTGATTGAACCGTTTAAGATTTTGTGCTACGCATCTTGTTTACAATTTTGTAAAGGATACGTAGCATGAAGAATGTTGCAATGTGTTTCCGCTATCATGCGAGCGCTGCGGCGCTTGAAATATTTTAATCGAAAAATTATGCATGCCGATTTGTGTATAATTGATAGACGAATTTAACCCTGATTTTTTTTTTTTTTTTTTTTTATTTTTTTTTATTATCGTAACGGAATAATAATATTGTACGATTTTTTTCTCGGACATTGAACGAATTTATTATATAACGCTTGTTTTTCGTACCTTTGCGAATATCTCTAAAAAAAGATCTTCGATCGATATCGCGTGCTGGAATGGACACAGTGTCGTTCCCTTTGAAAGTATAAGCGAAAGGTGGCAAGAAGAGAAAAAAAGCGTCGACTGTCGGATTCGCCGAGCGGCGAATTTTCGGCGCTCGTATTTCGGAGACAGGCGGGACACAATCGATGTCTCGAATCGAGGGCAACAAGCGTGCAGCTCGTTTAGAGAGAAAGGAAAGTAAGACATGGACGCGGGAGCTATACGCCTCCTCCTTCGTCTCCTCCTTCTTCTTTTGCGTCCGCTAACTCTTCTCGCTCACCTGGCGAGCATATAATGTAAGATAAGATAACTTTCCTCCACTTCTCTCTCTCTCTCTCTCTCTCTCTCTCTCTCTCTCTCGTCTCCTTTCAACTCTCCCTCTCCTGGACTCCCTCCCCTTCTCATTTCCTTCCCACAAGTCAGCATCATGCTTTTGGGGAGCTTTCCACCACCAGGGACGGTGCACATTCTGCGCTTCGATAAGAAACTGTGCGGCACGAAGACAGGATACGATCACAAGTATCACAGTAGATCGAAGCAGTCGATCAGTGTGGGCCGTTTTAAAACAACTATCCGGAAACAGGACTAGTGGTAATCGGCCGATGCAAGCTACTATACGTCAAGTAGAAGTAGCTGATCGTTATATGAACGAAGAATCGAAGAATTGTTACGCGCGGTGTTTTTTTTTTTTTTTTTTTTTTTTGCAAAGACGTGCATCCACCGAAGAAAAAATATTACTCGCAACGTTATACGATTTACGATTGTCCCTTCTCGTTTGTCGCGTGTGTTGAAAAAGTGTATCCCAAGGATCGTGTAAATTGACAATTTCAATCCGGACGACAGTTTCGTCGATTGCAAATTGTCGCGAAACTTCAGCAACGTGGAGCACGTGGCAGTAGAATGCATGACGGGTAAGTATAATGGGACGGAATCGCGGATTAAGGAATTCTATGAGTGTCGCGCTCCGAAGTATTATATTGGGACTCTGTTGTCAGGATAGAGCATCATCCGAGAGAGTTTTAAGATTCTCATTTTTTTTTTCTCGATTTTGTAGTTAATGATAAGAGAAAATTGCAGACGATAATACATCGACTCTTGTATATATAATTATGATACTTTGAGTATGAGTGTCTTGAAAAAGTATGGAAAATATTGTAATTTTAATTTTAACGTTTTAATAACGATTTATAGATGCGATGAATCAATTTTTCAATAGTTTCTCTGTTATATTCTTTTATAAAGATACAATTATGATGCATATTTGCGTAAATGAAATTCTTATATGTATAATGATACATATTGTGTATCATTATACAAGAATTGTTTGAGGTATCAATTTCTTCATTGCTACATAACTATATATTATTAGCTTATAGATATAGATATTATTTCGTTCCGATATTATGCGTTCCTATCTCAATCTATTCGTATATACAGTATCTTATATTAGTATTAATCACTTTAAAATTAACTGCAATCTAACGCAAGATTTATCTTATATCCATTTATCAATCTCGCTAGTAAAAGTTGATTTGTGTCAGAGATTATTATAGGTAGTTATTGGATCTAATATTGTTCCAGTTAAAATAGAGAGATAAAACGCCATTTTGCCAATAAAGTTTACCGCGTGCAAAAAAAAATCAAATACATATTTTAATAATAATAATAATATATATATATACATTCGTCAACAAAATTATCGTATAGGTAATTTCATGTCAAAATTTCGCATAACTTCAAATAAGTATAATTCCACCAAAAATGATTGTACTTGAAAAATTTTTTTGTTCATTCTCAAGCTTAAAGTCTGTACTTTAAAAATCATTTGTCAGATTTTTGAATTTATTCTCCCCCTCCTTCCATCGTCTTTTCAAAAGTAAGGACGCGTTATGTGTCCGAAAAATTGCATAATTCGATATACTCCACGGGATGGAATGAATTTTTTTCTCGCGATTTCTCATGATAATCATCGTAAAATATAGACTCTTTCTTGTAAATTAAAAAAAAAAAAAAAAAAAAAAAACCGTGCCCATTTTTTATTTTATTTTATTTTATTTTTTTTTTAAATTTACAAGAAAGAGTCTATATTTTACGATGATTATCATGAGATTCGCGAGAAGAAAATTCATTCCATCCCGTGGAGTATATCGAATTATGCAATTTTTTGGAGTTTTAACCCGTCTTTATTTTTGAAAAGACGACGGGAGGGGAGGAGGTTAAATTCAAAATCTGACAAATGGTTCTTAAAGTACAGGCTTTAAGCTTGAGAATAAACAAAAAAATTTTCTGTGCGATAATTTTGTTGACGAATGTATGAACGATTATATGTTATTATACTTTTTGTATTATATATCTATATATAATGTGTATGTTGCATAAAAATTATGAAATATATTTTAATTCCATACAGATACGATACATATATATGCTCTACTTTTTTATGTCTTAAGACAAGTAGGTCAAGGATAATATATCGTAACAGTTTCAATGTTATGAAAATTATACTATCGAAGTTAAGCATGACTAGTTTCTTTTCTGTGTATCATATGGAACTAGCAATGCGATGATATAACATTTAATGAAATTAATTTTGATCTTATTCAATTCTAATGAAAGTTAAATCTGTTTCAACATATGTTACACGCGATTAAGAGTGAAATTATACATGTCATATTGTATTGATAAATAAATATCTCTTACACATCTTTATAGCTTTCCAAGATTAAGAGAAAAGACGCGTTTGCGCGACGCTAAATCTCTATAATGATTTTTTATTAGATTTTCTAATCTCTTGAATCTCTTCTTGAACGTGAGAGAGAAGAATTTCTTGAGAAAAACTACAAAAAAAAAAAAAAAAAAAGATGGTCGCGGATGATTATGAGAACTGGGTCGGGGTGAAAAACAGGGCGATGTCTCGCAGAAGATGCACGTGACTCTTTTCACGTCTATCGTCATCGCACTGGGCGCGAATAGTGAAAGGAGAATCCACGTGACGAGGATCGAGAAAGCAATCGGCGCTTTATTTCGATCAACTTAACAGATTTGATCTCAGTCGTCTATCACGCGACTTCCCTATCCTAGGGATATGTATCATCGCGCGCGAGATGATACGTGCTAGATCAGATAGAACTCTGAACTGCGCGATATGAAGATCAGATGAATGTTTCGTAATTCAAAATCGTTCTTCTCGCGTTTACTTTTACCCGCTTTCGAATCCTTTCACCAAGCTAGTAAATCATTTGGTTTTTAATTGTCAAATAAAATACCAGTCTATGTGCGCGGCGATTCGCAGACATTGACGACGGTCGATCACTGTCCGCCTACTTAATGGCAATTATTGTATTTAATCGAGATGCTGTAGCACGAAATGTAGAATCGGCACAATGATAGCAGTCGATTAGCGAAGCGTATCGCGAAGGATCTCATTACAACCTTTCGACAATTATCCCAATTTGTTAAGCTAGCCAATCGCACAATACGCATCATTATATTATTTATATAATCAACACAATATATCGCTGATTTTCATTCGAAATATTTTATATTCATTCTTAGATTGTCATTTAAGAAAAATTTTAATAAAGTATTTTTATAATAATTTTGGTATTTTTAATAAAATGTTTTCTTTTTTTTTACATTCTTAATACAATGTATTATAACCTATCGGTATAGAAACGAAAAAGGATTGCACAACAATAGGGAAGAACTTTCTTGCGACATTTTACGGTAGATCTTTTTGTGAATTTTCACTTTTCATACGCTTCCTGACCATTGTTTCGCGCGTTCTCCGATCGGATTTCACGCGATTACGTACGCGGAATATCAATCCGGAATATCGACGTAATCTATTCAGGTAAGATTGAGATTTAAAAAAAAAAAAAAAAAAAAAACAATCAACAATAAATAGACATTTAATCAATGAACCATGATCCATTCAATGATCACAAAAAAGTTATTTCCCCAATCTTCTGATTTCATAAGATATTTAATTTATATTTTATAATCTAGCATTGTAAAAAGTGAATAGATCGTTAATTTAAAATGAATAACGTGTGTAAGAAAGAGAAATATATATATCTTTTTTCATCAAATCAAAATGTAGAGTATATCAAGCATATATATGAAACCTTTTTCCATTTTTTTTTTTTTTTTTTTTTTTTTTTTTTTTTTTAGGGAAACAATTCAAGAGACGATACATTTCACGCTTGTTAAATTAAGACTTTAAATTAAATATTGATTCCATATCGAATTAAGATAAGAATTGGGCTATCTTGAGATACATATTTAAAATACTACTGCTAACAATTAGGCAAATATATTGTAGGAACAAAGATACACCTTTAATTATGTAAATTACTGTAACAAGCATTTAGTTATGCTCTACTTTAAATATATAAGTTATAATAAATAAAAGAATTATGCCGCGACAAGGTGTATATATCAAAAATATTGCTTTGAACCCTGCAATTAATTTCCATTAAAATTAAAATTAATTGTTACGATTAAGATTACCGAATACACGAGGACCGGTTTATCAGGTTGCGCACGTGAGTGGCATACGAAATGTTCAAAATGGCCAGAAGGAATGGAAGAATCTAGATCTTCTCTCTAGTTTTAAATGTCGATTGACTTTTATTGTCTATTCATTATAAGGAACGAAAGGTACTTTTATCGCCAGCAAGCTACAAAACGAATAAGCATCAATCATTTCTAACATGTTCAATGTAAACCGCACGTTAATGTAATTTCACGACAAGCGGCAGTGAATGGAGCACGGATGTACGTGCGACACAATTGTTAGTCTCTTATAAAGTATGCTTTACTAAAAGGTTCAAGGTGGTGAAAGCTGCCGTGTTAGCTGCCCATACGTTATGCTACAGTATCATATTTTGTTATATGCTTTTTACACATTGGTTAGAAAATTCCGTAATATATAATATATGATTCTCATAACGTGTCTTAAACGAGTATGCAAATAAATACTCAATGGCGATTAATATTCAGAGAAATTAATTTCAATGTACAATATAACGCAGAAAATTTATTGAACAATAAAATCAGCGAAAGAAAAATTTTCTTTCTTGCCAAACTCAAAAATTAAGAACAACACAGTTATTCCCCCTCCCCATCGCGATAATTATCAGCAGCACGACATTTGTTACTGTTACATACGCGAAATGTATTTTCATTATCGCACAATTGTATCAATTGTGCACGCTTAAAAATTATGTAAACGTATCGTTTAGATTACAAAATGTAGGAGTAACTTTTACAGACAGGAAGCGTCCGCGATATTTTTTTTTTTTTTTTTTTTTACGTTAAAAGGAATAGAGATTATGGAAGAATTTCAAGTTGCGTCCCAGTTTCTCCGCTGCTCAAAATGCACCGGATGCAATATCCTTAAATAAGAACGCACGTACCGTGCAAGAGATATCATCGAGCTATTATGCCAGAGAACAAGGAGAGTTCATCGTCATGAACTACTAAAACATTTTATGTAATCTTCGCATATACAGACGGATTCTACACCGAGAAAGGAAATTCTTTTTATTATTGTTATCAATAAGAAATTTTTATATAATCTCCATTGTCGACTTCTTCCTCTATTAATTTCTATTAAAATATAAAAGAGATACCGAATTGCACATTTATTATACAATGTATTCCGTGTGTATCGTATATTGGCTTTGAAAAGAATATGCGAAAAGTATCGAGGCTTAATATGTAATTAACTGCTTCAATTAGTATTTGTATTCGATAAAATATGACTTTATTCGTCAATTTTAGCTTCGCCTATTACTACGACAATTTTGATGATCTATTTATCTTATATATTATACGCGAAATAGAAGAGAAATGAAGAATTATACGTCAATTGAAATAATTGTACTGTCACTTATTTTCGAACAGATGTCGGATCAACAAGATATGATACAATATGTGTATAAACGATCGTCGTGATTTAAGACAAGATCGAGGCAAGCGGCCTTTTGCACGATACTCTTTGACGTGGCAGAGATAATTGTTTGTACGGGGAATGTTGCAGATACGCGATAACGCGGACGCGATCCGCGATAATAAGATCGCTGCTGCTGCTGTTGCTGGTAACGGAATATTGCAATGGGCTACAATATGAACCTTTTGACTCTTATGCAAACGGAGAGGAGTGCGCCTTGATCCTGGACGCTCGCGGTAGAACCAGCCTTTACGACTACACCTATAATTTACTTCGAGGGTCGTTGTAAGTATCCCCATTAAGATCGAGTATGAATCCACGCGACGATAGCGATCTTAATTTAGCGAAAGCCAATGCGAAGGTAGACGACATGTTTCTTAGAAGTAACTGGAATGAACTTTCGTAAAATAAAATTACGCTATCTGTGAATTTTCTCGCATCCCGTTAATATAAATGAATCATATTTTTACGTTATTCATGGCTGATTAGTAGGCTTTATTTTAACGATGTGTTTATTCTACAACAAGAAGTGCCGGTTTAATTAAGACAGCCTGTATATATTTATTATTTAATTATTATGTATTGTCAAAATTTTATTATGTAGTTATTGATAATTGCTGATTATCGCTTAAGCGCGATATTGCTTTTTATTGTGCTACCGATTACCGAAAAGTATCAATAGAAGTAAATAAAAATTATGTCCTATCAGTCGGATACCTATCCTAGGATATATCGTAAGAATTAAAAAAATACAATTATCGCCTTATTATAAATCGTATTCGCCAACTGCATGGAAACCTACGCTTACATAATAGAGTCCTCATTGGACATTCTGAACTTTAAAATTGAAAGGATTAGAGAAAGTGGAAACTTTGGTCGTACAGACAGGACTTTCACTATCGTCCTGTTCCCGCAGGACTGCTGATTTTCAATATATTCTTACCGATTTTCTACATAAAGTCGTATATACGCAATTCTACGCAAACTGCGTTTGCGAAACAAAGGTTGTTCCGTGTGTCTAATGGAAAATATGTCTAGAATAAACTGTACCGTGCGCAATTTTTCAATTCAAAATTTTTTGCTCCTATTTTCTTATATCTTTTTTACGATTACATAAATTTTGAATAATTTTCATATAGATTTTATTTACATAGGAATTAAATTACACTAGGTTCCTATTTTCTACCTCAAATAAATAAAGGAACGATCTCCTCACTTGAAAGAGGAACTTTCGGCAAAACTACAATATAAATTAAATAATTTTAAAATAAGATGATCCGACATTATACTTAAAGTATCAAAGTAGATGTTAAACTGAATATTAAAGTAAGAGAAAAATTTCAATTCGGGTTACGACCACTGTAAAATATGCTTTCCCTATCGAACTTGTGTAAAAGCGGCCATTGCCAAGCAGGATCGCGTTTATGGTATGGAGTCGTAAACGCGTCGTGTAACAGAAGTGACAGTTAAAGGTGTCGCGGTAAAGCCTGCTCTGTCCCATTCATCGTCTGTATAGAGAATTGCATTTACCGTATCGTATCACAGTTTTAATCTTCGCATCCAGGCACCTCATGCGATGCAACGTGAAACTTGTGATTATCCACCCCGTTTTTCGCGCCCGGCGAGACGGACATGTTTATCGTTTGCGTGTGAAATCTCGTGAAATCTTCATAAGAATCGAATTTAACTAAGATGCCGATTACGAAGATTACAGTTGCGGTTTATTTATTGGACAGTGAGAATTGAGGAAAGGAAAACTTTTCTGTCTAGCGTCGAAATTGAATTAACTAGTATGTTACAAGCACAGGAATCTTATCAAAGGCGCGCCACTAATAAAATACAAGAGATCACGTTACGGTAAAATTGTTTTAAGCTGAATTGCCAAAGATCGTGGTAAACAAAAATAGCGCGATAATGGCCTCACTAATGAGGAGAGAAAGGATTAAAATTATATGTCAATGTAAATCATCTAAATATTCTAAATTCCACCCGTCTTTGCATTTGAGTAGCTTGCATGAATTCAAGTTGTTTAAAAATTGTAAAACATGACAACGTTCGATAATGTTCAATAATGTTAATTTGGATATATCGTTTTTTTTTGTTTTTTTGTTTTTTTTTAATATTCATGAAAACATTAAAAATAATTAATTAAAATTAATTATTATTTGTTTCGTATAAAATTGTACAGCGAAATATAAATACAATACCTTCCTACAGAAAGAGAAAATTATTTTCAATTTTAATTTATACCTCGAAAGATTTGATGAAAACCGATGCAACTGCTCTTTGCTCATCTAACAATAATAGATGTAGGATTAATTTCTAGTATTTAAAAAATGAAAAATACATCGATACACGCGTAAATATTTAAAGATAAAATTCAACAGATAGATGCAGAGAAAATGAAATAAAATTCATATAATATATCGCGGAGTCATATAGCGCACGCGAGTAAATTAATAGCTAGTTAAATAGTTACTCAATAAAATCAGAAGTAGCATTAGTCAGGAATTCGCGTACGCGAGTCGCGTGATCTGTGTCGACCTACTGTTTAGGTAGCCGGTACGACATTGTAATTTAATTGTACGCCGTCCGATTAGCGATGTCACGCACCTACTTGGTTCCGAGGCACTCGGAATGTCAAACAGGTGCCCGGGGACACGATATAACGAGAGACCGCAATTGCACCGCGAAACGATACTGCCGATCTAGAGATCGAAATTGCGCGTGCTATCGGCTGTGAAAGCGAGACTTGATAATGTTTCGAAAGGATTGCACTAAGGAGTGCAAAAAAAGGAGAAACGGATTCGATGCGCCTCGCAATCCTCTGCTCGAAACGGACTTGGAAACGCGATGACCACGAAACGATCTCGTAGCGGCGAGAAAGCTGGATTATTTTCGATTACCGTGAATACCACGCGTAATAACGCGACAACGTTGATTATTAAACGTGGTGTATTAAAGTACGGATTTGCCCTGAGCTGAGAAAATATAATTCATGTATATTGAGAGAAAGAAAAAGGTATACCCTTTATCCGGCTTGGCGTAATTCGCATTTATCACCGGGTGGTGGCGAGAATGGGCTACAGCAGTTGGTCGAACCAGTTATGGTAAGTGCGTCGATGCACGGCATCGTTATAGAATGCTTTCGTTATTATTATCGTCGATTGCGGCATAACGGTGGAAGCACTCGACCGTAATTAGACGCGGCAAACTGCCTATCTCTCCTTCTCTCTTTCTCTCTCCTTCTCATCTCTTAACGCTTTTGCATCTTGAATACTTTATGATTGGTAATCCGCGTCGCTTGGATCGGATGTTTAGACCTCTGTCGATGATATATATATATATATATATATATATATATATATATATATCAGTGTCTTAAATAAATTAAACAAGTTGAAATCCTGTTATGCTAAATAGTAACGTTCAGTGAACGTACACGGAATTTAATTGTACGGTCGTGTGCCGATATTTCAAACTGCCATATCAATATGTCACGTGCGTGCGATAAATGATAAAAATAATATATTTTTAATATGCGCTAAATCACTTATTTTGCAACCATTTAATTCCGAACATTTTTCTAAAATTTCTGATAAAGATCAATTTTTACATACGCATTTTAATAAAATATATAGAATTTTAATTCGGAATTAAAGAGAGAGAGAGAGAAAGAAAAAGCGATTGAGATACGATCGCAATAAGCGTAGAGACGGGAGGATCAAAGACGGAAGCTGCGGATGAGCATATGATGCCGAGAAATGCGCAAAATTGTTTCAATCGATCTTCGTCGGCAATGTGCCAGGAATGGCATGTCAATGCCGATAGATTTCGCGATGGAAACAGGATATGAAAGTCAATTCAACCGCATTCATAACCGAGCTCGTTTAGGATAGTTTCCGATTATCTTGATACGAAATATCTACACTCATAAGATTCGCTCGTCCGTCTCTCGAGCGAATATCTCTCGCGCGAGGCTTCCGAGAGCGTCGGTTTTCTCACGAAAGTAGGCTACACAAACGTTAGGTAATTAACCCGATGGTGCAGAGGAGGGCGAAAATAGGGGAGGGGCTGCAAATAATATCCGCGCTGAAAAAGATCGAGTACGCGTCCAACTTTCACCCTTGTTCTTTCGCAGCCCTACCACGGGAGGAGCTGAAACCTGTATCACGTACGACGCCGTTAATCATGCTTACGTCGAGGCGAGGAAGCGCATTAGTGAGTGTATTAAGTTTCATTAAAAAAGATTAATCGCGTACTATCTTGTAAATTTATCGATAATGATCGATACGATGTTCGCGCGAGTGTCGTTTCGACACGATTAGTCATATATATTATATGATAAATTCATTACGATCGATATCCGTGGAATCTTTTACATTGTTATTCGTTTTTTATATCTTGTTATGTCGCTTATATGTAATAATCTCTCGTAGATGTCGCGAGACCAAAATCAGAGATATGGCGACCGGAGGACCTGGCAACGGTCGGCGAGCTGCTTCTTGACATTAGCACGAATCTCGCGCAAACGTAAGTCTCCCTATCGACCTCTCTACCAACAGGATTTCCCCTTCTCCCCTTCTCCTTCACACACCCCGCGCCGTTTTCTTCCTCTTTCTCTTTAATTTCTTTCTGACTTTCTAATCATCGATCATCCAGATACGGACTGACCTACGAGGAGATAGAAAAAAGTCTACCGTTGATCGACACCTCGAAGACCCTGATCCGCGAGGTTTGTCCCGCCTTTCTCAGCAACGTGCAATGTAGGCCGGGCAAGTATCGGCGATACGATGGTCTTTGCACGAATTTGCAGAATCCCACATGGGGGGCTACCTTGTCGCCTTTCGCGAGGTAATTATGATCTTTTTGGCTTTTTTTTTTTTTTTTTAATATAAGGGATAAAACTCAAGGTCTCTTTTACTTCTTATTCTTGCAGATTGATAAGTCCGCAATTCGCGGACGGTTTATCGTCGCCAAGGATATCCGTAACGGGTCATAATCTACCATTATCCCGAATCGTGTCGCGCACCATGCATCCTGACGAGGGTTATCACGATCATGCTGGTACTGTTATGGTTATCGCGTGGGGACAATTCATGGACCATGATTACACTTTAACCGGCACGCCTCTAGGTACTTTCTCATTCATTATTTTCGATACAACATTTGCAACGGGTTCCTCTGCCGCGACAATTGTTGACTTCAACGCCAACTTGGCATTGATTATTACACTTTCGTTAGAAACAAACCTTCCCCTGATATTGATCTTATTATCAAAATACAAAAAGTTATATTTAATCAAATAAATAAATAAAAATTCGTAATCTCTCGATATTTTACACAATTTGCGGTAAAGCGTGATGAAAATCAATTAGAGAAACAAGTCGTGTACAGGTATATATATATATATAAATTAATTAAATAATACATTAATTTATCTATATAATTTTTCTCTGAACAAACATATAAATGATAAATGATAAAAACATTTAATCGCTAATACGATAAAAATTTTTTTCAGCCAAAAAGAAAACTATCGGCAAAATAATTAGATTGAATTACAATTTATGCTTTTTAATGAAAAGTATTCTTTATCGACTAATATGAATAAGGAAATGTAACCTCCTTCAAAAGTTGTACGGGCTAACGTTTTCGTCAGCCATACGCTACAACGATTCAAGCCTGTCGATTTAATCATGCAACTAGAATAGGAAATTAGAAAGCGAGCCTGGACGGATTGATTGCTCATATTGCGTGGAAGCAACTGTATCGAGATATTTGATATATGCTCTCACGCGCGCATCGGTAGATCGCTCTCGCTCTCGTAGAAGCCCTTCCACATTTACCGTATATATCGAAAGGGAGGGTAACTACGAGAGAAAGCGAGCGATCATTGCCCGAAATAAGCCAATCACCGATCATCATGTCCGTCCATGACGTTTCCGAGCAGCGTTCATCGATTTGAGATCAAATCGCCGCGAATGCGTCTATCAGAATTGGCAAACCGCTGACTTTCGTAAGTAATCATTGCTGAGAAATAAAAGCGACTCTATTTGCGCCAATTATTAAATTGTTCTCGGAAAAGGGAATAATTTGGAATGCAATCTTGTTTATTATATCGCCCCTTGGGGCGATCTCACGCATGTGTGCGTTTTCTCCGAGGAAAGATCATTAATCGACAACGTCGATTTTTCCTTCGTTTAAAACACCATTGGGATTACGACAGTCGAGAGAGAGAGAGAGAGAGAGAGAGAGAAATAGCCGTAATGTTGCATTCAATCGCGAAAACTGATATTCCGTCGATTCGCCGTATGAGAAATATGTGTGAAGCGTGCGTAATAGGAACGCGCTATCGCTCTCTGCTATCATTACGTATCGATCATCGCGTTTGCAGATCCCTTGAACCGAAACGACCCGGAAGAATGCTGCGGCCGGCCGCCACACCTGAAGAATCCTTATTGCAATGAGATTCTCATACCGAAGGATGACTATTTCTACAGGCTGTTCAATGTGCATTGCATGGACTTCGTTCGCGCTTTTCCTGCCGTTCGACCTGGTTGCCGTCTCGGTTCCCGAGTGCCTTTCAATCTTCTTACAGGTGTGCTGGACGGTAATACCGTTTACGGCATCACGGAAGCCTTCGCTAGGTAAATCACAATGATTTGCTTCTAATTCGAATTTTAATAGAAAATAATTATTTTCAAGTATTTACGCAACAGAAAATGCACATTCCTCATCTAATTTACATCTAAAACGAATATGAAAATTATAATTACGCGAATTTTTAAACAATACGCGTATATTATGTGACGTGAAATAATTATGCTGTATCTGTACAGAGAAATTCTGACTACGTTAATTTAAAATCGCAATAATCGCAATTTTTTTTTTATATTATACAGCAATATTAAACGCGCATATAATATATATTAAATTCACCGCTCTTCCCCTTAATAATAGATTTTGAATTTAAAATTCGATTAAATAGAATTCGATTTTCGCCTTGCTGAAAATTTGATCCTTCAAATAAATATTTCAATTCGTCAATTATAAAAAAAATCGTCAATATTATAATATTTGTCAATTTCCAATTCGTAAATTATAAGTGCATATTAAAAAGAAAAATAAACGTAGAATAGCCGGTATGCAAATACGTTTAAAAAATTATGGCAAAAAAAAAAAAGAAATTTGTCGAATATATTATACATATAGTATTTTATAATAATGTAAGAATAAGCATCGGGAAATATATAAATCGCTAATTATTCTCTAGAATATGTCAATTAGGAATTTTCGCCTGTACGCGTTTGGCGAGAAGCTTTATCCTATCTTATTCCATCTTTAAACGATATAGGCATGCACATCTATTACGCCAGTGACGACAATAAATCAGTATTGCGTTGTTCTATTTTTTACAACAGAGACACGTGCCTTCGGTTCTTTGCACTTTCTAATATGTAGCACGAGATGCGATCTACGAATCTTATAGTTGCTCAATCTTTGTTACCCTCCTTCGTGACATCATCCGACACAAACACGATTTGCTATGTATATTTCCTGTTTCTAATAAGTAATATATATATATATTTCTTTTTATCTAAATACATATAAGCATTATGTGTTATATCCAAATGCAAAATAAATTTAAAAACGCGCTCGTTAAATTTCCGTAAAAATTTCTATAAAAAAGTTCTTGTTCTGACATTTCAAATTATTTCGGAAATGTTTAAAAAAAAAAATTAAATTGTCGTAACAACTTCCGTGAAATCCTTCTAAACTAAAAAATCAAGATTCTAAAGATTAGTGCGTAATATCCTATGAGAGAGAAAGATAATTGTGCGATATATGCGAGTTTTTATTTTATTTTTCAGAAAACTCCGGATGGGTTACGGTGGATTATTGCGAATGAATCCAGTTTTTTCAGAATATGGTCTTAAGGATCTATTGCCGCTAAAGTTGGATATACCAGATGAAGGTTGCACTCGGCCAAACAAATCTATGTACTGCTTCGAAGCTGGTAATTTATATTTTCTACACATCAAAAATATGCAAAATCTAATAAAAATCATTTCAAATTCAGAGAATATTTTTCCAACCATATATATATACCAAAAATGAAAAATCGAAGCTTTAACATGAAATTTACATGAATTTAATATTGAACATTAATGCATATGAGAATATTAAAGATTTTGCCAAATAAAATATTAAAAATTGAAGTGAAGTATATTTTAAGAGAGGAATGTACAAAACTTTAAATTTATTATTAATTACATTAAAATGTTTTTATTATTAAAAATTATCTTGTTTGTTCTAAAAAAAAAAAAATAACTTCAAAAATTTTGTGAATATTTTTTAAAAACAGATGAAAAAAGTATTCAATCAGTATATCTTGTCTGTAATATTTCCCAATATTTTTCCCGCGTATCATATAATAGTTATTGCACGTACTCGGTATATAATAGATGGTGGTCGTGACAAATCAATCGTTTCGTTATTACAGACCGACACTTTCGAAGTAATAGCTTTAAAATGCGGCGTACGATCGCGCGGGCGTCGGACTATTAGGTCAACTGTATTCATTTGAATTTACAATGAGCGATACATGAGTCAGCGTGAGTCGAATGTAACCGTACTAATCTAACTATTCTAATTTCTGCTGATTTTTGCACGTCCGATGACACAAGACAATAGAGTAGTAAGTCACGCTCGTTACTGCCTTCTCGCGCGGCGCCGCTTTACTGCCTATGCATTCTCGAAATGGCCGTGATCGATGTTAGATCGCTCTATAATTTTACCCGGCACCCCACGTCTTTCTCTTTCTCTCTCACTTAACTCGCCCAGAAATTATATTCCCACGTCAATCCGTCGATTATCCGGGAAACCTCACAGCGACGTGTACAATGAGTCTGATGGGGGGGTTTGGCGAGACAAAACAATTCGATCGCGACGATAATTGTATGCACTTATCACGCGCTCATACATCTTATAAATCATAGATATCTGGATCCGGAATATAGACAGAAGCAGGCTGAACCATAAATCGTATGCATTCGGCGCGGCATCTCACCGCATACCCTGTACTTACGTTAATCGCGTGTTACGGAAAATTCAATTGCTGCGCAAAATTGGCTGTTATTATTTCAGTTTTTGTGAACAGTATGCAATTGATTTAATGGTCGTTTTAACTATCATCGGTAGGCATCGTAACCGATATCGCATGATTATCAGTACGCCGATACGATGCGGATGAGAAAGAAAGAAGCGGTACAGTAAAATTTTGTATAATGATTTAAATTGTTGTTTATTCTTTATATAAATTAAATTATTTTTATTTGTCTTTATTCTGTATATTCTAATTATTAGTTTATTAACAATGAGATATTTAAATCAATTTGTTTTGCGCGATCAAAATTTGTTCGTCGCACGAAAAGATGTATGAGATAAGTATGGAAATTTCTTATTTCCATCTTTAAGGCAAAAATGGTTTCGCGATGGCAAAATTATCACGCCTGGAAACTTTATCATTCAGATATCTCTTCAGTTAGATCTGAACTAATTAAATTTATTACTCGGCATAATAATTAATAGAACTAAAGAATTATCTATTTTGTAAAAGTGTCGCGAATTGTTACCTTCGATCGTGCGTGAGAATTAATCATCTTTTTAAAATTCCAGACAAGCTTAATAACTGTATCAGTCATCTCTCTGTCTTTACTTTCAGGTGAAATTCGCGTGAACGAGCAATTGGTACTTACTTGTATGCACACCTTAATGGCACGGGAGCATAATCGGCTCGCTAAAGCGTTGGCCGCCGTCAATCCGCACTGGGACGATGAAGTTCTCTTCCAGGAAGCCAGACGCATCGTCATCGCGGAAATTCAACATGTCACTTATAACGAGTTCCTCCCGATATTACTCGGCAAGGATGTCATGCAGAAATTCGGACTTCTTCTCGAGAAGCAGGTAAGTGGGATTGATGATCCTGAAATGAAAGTAGCGAGAAATGCGTAAATTAATTATTATTAATTATAGTTTGTGAAAATAATTTCACTTAGTGACTAAATGAATATTCGTATAATTGTTTTGTAAAAATTTCTAATAAAAATATCAAATAAAAATTTCCAATGATCGATTAAGACGTTCGACGACGTATGTTTATTTTTCAAACAGCCATAAATAATTAATAACAGCCGTGTTGACGTTAAAGTATTGGGTTTTTTTTTTTTCGTAGAATTACTGGGACGGATACGATCCGAGTATAAATCCAGGTGTAATAGACGCTTTCGCTGCTGCTGCTTTTAGATTCGGCCACTCGTTATTGCCTACGGCTGTAGAACGGTGGAGTAAAGCTCACAAATTTATTGGTAAGCGACATTGCGCAACAAAATTACACTGCAAATACAAAATGTGTATGAGAAATTATTTTTCCTCGTGAATATATTATCCATAAAATTAATGAAAAAAGATTAAATTTTACAGGAATTTTTTCAAATCTTATTACAAATCTTATTTGTTTTTATAGCTTCGAAAAGATTGTCAGACTTGATAAGACGACCGTACGATTTGTATCGCGCCGGTGTGCTCGACGAATATTTCATGGGTTTGATGAATCAAGTTGCTCAGGCTATGGATGATTCCATAACGCAAGAAGTAAGACAGCGATAAGCACATCAATAAAATAATGCAATTACGCTACCATTACACGACTTATATTTTTTTTTTACAGGTGACAAATCATCTGTTCAAAAAAGCAGGGGCAAAATTCGGAATGGATCTGGTGTCTTTTAATATGCAACGTGGTCGTGAGTTTGGTATCCCAAGTTACATGGAGTTCAGGTGAGCAGAGCTATCACAGATTATAATTCATATTTAATTGTAATTGCATATTTTTCACGCAATTATAATCCTTTATATTTATAGTAAGTATATAATAAGCGAGAATAAATACAACTGAAGGATAAAATTGAACGTGTTTCGATAAAATATCAACGAAAAGAATACAGCCGTAGAGAGCTAATAAAATTAATTGCCTCTTAATAATCGAAAAAAAAAAATTAGTAGAGCAAATGCAAATATATTATTGAACAAAGAGAAGAGAGAATTCTTCTTAAATATAATTTAGTAAAAAAGAAAAGTGTAATAAAATAAACCACAGCCAGCACTAATAAATGCGTTAGAATTAATTTTATAAGTGAATATAAGAAATTATTTATTTGCACTCGAATAATATATTGTATAGATCCATTTCGATTTTATAATTTCAGAAAATACTGCGGCCTTCCCGAAGCGAGCACCTTTGAGGAATTATTCGGTTCCATGCCGAATGAAACTGTCAGACGATATAGCACCATCTTCGAGTGAGTATAAAGTGTCTGTAAAACGCCATCGGCGAAAACCTTCGGAAAGATCGATCGATCGATCAGGTTTTGCATCTCATTACTCAGTTAGTGGACCGATTGCGCGGCGATTCTAAATATAGCGTGTTCAGAAATAACGGCTTCATTTCGGCCATGCTCCTTTTCAGACATCCCGCAGACGTCGATTTATGGTCGGGCGGCGTATCCGAAAGACCACTTCCGGGTAGTATGCTCGGGCCAACCTTCGCCTGCCTGATCGCCACGCAATTCAGTCATTCGCGTAACGGCGACAGATTTTGGTACGAGCTGCCGAACCAGCCATCGTCCTTCACTCTCGGTGAGAAAGAGCCCCTTTCGAATCCTTTCGTGGGATCGCTAGTCGCGCGCGATCCAAGGACTTGATCGATAAAATCGATCGGAATATAACGAAGTGATATTATACCTTCTGAAATCACACTCGCTTTCACTTTTCTAGAGCAATTGAACGAGATTCGAAAGACGAAGCTCGCCAGACTGATCTGTGACAATACCGATCTTATCGATACGATACAAATCTATCCGATGGTCCTTCCCGATCATGAAATGTAAGTGAATATAATTATTTTTATACGTGTATCATTAAAATGAAATTATAAAAATAGCGAATAATGATAAATATTCGAGTTTATAACTGTCAAAAATATGAAAGAGAAAGAAAAATTATTTTCCAATTACGTTACACACATAAGCATTACAACTTTACTTCATTCACTATAAAAAATAAAATCCATAAAAGAATATCTATGTATTATTATTTATTATATTACTATTGTTGTTAAATATATATATATTTTTTTTTATTTATATTATATTATTTTATTTCTATACTACTCTTATCTTATTATTATATTAAGAAATTAAAATCTGTGTATTTTGTTTAGTTGAAACTAATAATTTTCTGCTTCATTTTGCTAGATTATAAGAATTGATTTGGAAAATAAATAATTGAAAACTTTATTTTTACAATTTTATTGCAACAGAAATCCTCGAGTGCCATGTCGAAGCGGTATTCTACCCAGCATCGACTTATCGAAATGGGCCGATTATCCGGCGACGAGTCAAGCCGCACAATACGTGAGTAATCTAGCAGACCAGTACGGGCAGTTGGGGAAATAAAAAAAGGGTCTGTTCCACCACTCTAGAAATAAACAGAGCGCCCTTAGGCAAACACCACCATGTAATCAACCGAGTCATGAGCCAAGAAGCCCAACCTTTAGGCACTCTAACCCGAGATCACCCCGTAGGCATGCACGTGTTGAAGTAGAGCAAACAATTAAACACATTAAGAATCCACGTTTAAGTCAAGAGAATCATTTAAACCGTGTAGAGAGTAATGAAGAAGCACAGAGTTGGCCAGTGTCGATCATAATATTTGATCTGCCATTTCGGACGGTTTGTAAATTCAATTAAAAAAACCTCGATTTATATGACGCTCGATAATAGCTCATACCAATGTCGATGCAATCGTGTCGTTACGATAGCAAGCTTCGATTTAGATTGTACGATACCGACAGGTTGATTATTTAAAGATAACGCGTTACACGTCGACCCTGGACAAATTAAAAGAATCACTTTCGATACCACAGTAATCCTTGTCGAAACAAAATGTACATATTGCTTCTCTTAGTAAAAGTGCGTTATATATTTCGTCTACACTGCCGTAACAAAAAGCAACAAAAATTTCATACATAGATTCAAAAAATTTACTTCAACTCTCCGAAGCCGAGTGCTATTTATGCGTCAAAAGTTTTGTTTCTTTTTTTTTATATGCAGAAGTTTTTTTATAGTTACGTAATGTTACAGTTTAAATGATACATATCGATTGCACAAATTTTAATATTATAATTGGATTTTTTTCTCCCATAATCTTTATATAAAATTTTCCATTATATTATTTTATTTTATTTTAGTGTTATATTTATAATAAATATATACAGCGATTTTTAGCTATGTCGAAGATGTCTGCAAATAAATATATTGCACTTCGCTTATACTGCAACTTGGCAGATAACCCCGCCCGAATATCTAAATATTCGTCACGAAATTTGGCCCATAGTTTGTATTACGTTAAGTCACGTGCATTGATCATGTAGATTGCGTTTAGTATTTTATCATCGAAATTTTTTCATTAATGTCAACAAACTTTTAAAACTATATTTAATATATTTAAACTTTTTTTTTTTTCACTCGCCATATATCTTTTATTTTTATTAATAGTATCTCACGTCTGATTAAACATAATACTGTGTAACTGCATACACAATACACATTTTGTATATAGTAAATTACAATCAAGTCGAATTAATTTTTTTTTTTTTTTTTTTTTCCCCACATTATCGCCTATTACATTATCCTTTTAGCGTCGCGGATCACTGTAATATTTAGCAATGCTTAATGCTCTAGTCCTTTCGATACTACTGTGGAATAAGTTGATTTTTCCATCGAAACATATACAAAAAATGATCTACTTCACATTCCGTATCTTTATAAAAAAAAAAAAAAAGATAAAGATAAAAAATATTTAATTTAATATAAAGATTTTCTGAAAAGAATTGAAATTCTCTCTTCTGTTTTTTAAGTTTAATACAAAGCGCGATCATTTGACTATGTACTCGATTACAATTGCGAATAATGTATTGTAAGTTGAAATCTAAAAAAGAGTCTTCTCTTATCCGGAATATATTACATAATTTATTATATGACGAAATTTGTATATTAAGTGCCATCCTTCTAAATATAATATTTTAAACAATAAAACCCTTTTTATTATCGTTTTATTTTATACATTTTGCGTATGTGTTTTTTATACGGTTTTCACATTGTCGATTAAGAAGAAACTCGATTATCTCATTGTATACAGACATTATTTGTTGAAAATATTTTTTCGTTTCCCTCTTCTTACAATTAGTGTTATTAAAATTATTATTTTTTTTTTCTTTTCTATAGCATAGCATTGATACATGGAATCTAGTCTCATTATTTGTTCACGGCTATCCCTTTGTTTCGTACATACATCGCCTTGCACACTCCTGTACATTCGTCCTCAATATCCAACATCAGGGATATTGGGTAAAGTACAATATATCGTGTGCGCGAATATATTTTTAGAATCAGATAATCGCGTTTGTTCTCAAAAATATACGATCGTACAGTGTTATTCTAATTCCATTCCCTATTTCCCCGACAACTGCCACACATGCACCACATTAGTATCTACCTACAATTACCTATTGTACTATAGCGATTGGTGGAGGAGCAATTGCTCGACGCATCGAGAGGTCCGGTGAAACCGGCAATGGTACGGGAGCACTACGACAGACAGCAAGCTTATCGAATCTTCTTTGACAATATTAACGGCATTGCTTCGTATCTGGGCTTCATGAGAAAGTAATTGCAGAGCATCGCAAGGAGACAAACGACTGATCGTAAAATATTCATCGCCTTCATACTTCGTTACGGCGTTCTAAGATGTATCTATCTAAAGTGCATCATACAAAGGGGGAAATACGGTTGATCGACATCTATACACATATGTATGTATAGCAATTTGTATATATCGTGTAGCAGTACACACGTATGTACTTACGAAGTATCTTTCTTAATGCACTAGGAGGGCTCGATAATAATAGTTTGGATAATTCTAATAGAAATCTTTTTTCATCCCCCATCCCACAATAAAGTATAATCAAATATTTATATATTCGTAATGTTAATTATATAATAATTGAAATGAAATTTCGTGGAATATTTATATCGCGTTTTAATAACGATGACTGAGCTTGAGTTAATTATCAAAACAATAAAAAATTATTATTTTTCTATATTATTGCTTTATAATTATATAGTAGTAATTTATATTTAATAGTAATAATTTTAGCACACATAATTCATACATGTATTGTATATATGAAGAGCTTTTTTCTATCTGTCTTAAACGATAACTTTTTCTCCACACGCGTTAACGTAATGTTATAAACTGTGACCGCATATACATATATATTTGTTTCATCAATATACCAAAAATGACATAAAATCCAATTTTTATTTGTCGGCGATAAGCTCGCGCGAACAAATAAAAATATATTAATAAAAAATATACAATACTTTATACGATATTTCATTATTGTTTCAAATATTATTGTAACGAGCAAGATGTGTAAATACACGCAGTGACTTCAAAATTTGCACGATGTTGATATTTCTGCTCCATACATTTCTTGCTCCATACATTTAAACGAATTTATGATCAAATTTTCTGCGCCACTGTAATGACGTTATTACGATGTATTTTATATTAGTTATTATTTGTGTATTTTGTATATAATTACAATTAAGAAATAAAGCCACTTTAATAAGAGTGCCATTTATTGAATTTAATGTATTTTCTTTTCCATATCACTTTCGATCCGCGAGGCAGAAATTGCACGTAAGTTAGTGGAACTAGAGTTGGTAAAAAACTCGTTACACATTATACACGAAGCTGTTACACGCTTAACAATTTGTTGAAATCAATAGCATTGTATAACAATGGCACAATGGTCTTGTAATGTAACTTCTATTTTTTAACAAATTTACATAATAAAAATGTATAAAATAATTAATATTATAAAAATATATCGTTATAAAAAACAAATAACGTAACAAATAATAAAAATTAATGTTTATCATAAATTTAAATAAAAATTAAACGCATTTTTACTATTTCGTTCGATAACAATAATTTAGGCCTTTGGAGGCAAATTAACAATATTATTATATACATCTTATTATTTATTGTTTAAATATATATTGTATAAAATATGTAATATATCATTAAAGCACACAAGTAATAATCGTATTAGTATTTTTGATTCTAAGAATTTGTTATTATATTTTGCTTTGCTCGTAATATATAATGTAATTCAGAACCATAATATTTACTTATCACTGCTAATTACAACTCGATTATTTTCAGGACGCCACAATAAAGAAATCTGTACAAACTGCGTCAGAAATTAAACCTATATTGCAACGAATATATATTAATAAATTTAATGATGAATCGAAAGATTCCTTCGTAAGAAAACATACAGCGAAAAATTTAAAGAAGAAACCGAGTAAACTTCGGTGGGTGTATCCACATAATGTCAAATGGAAAAAATTTTCGCATAGCTTAGAAATGCATAAAAAAATATTACAGCCGCAAGAAAAATCTTTAAATGAACAAGTTATGTTACCAAAATTCTCTCCTATAAATAATCAAAATAGAAATATAAATCTCTCACCTGATATGGAGATCGTCAAAATTGCAACGATTGTTGAGATCATTCGGCAAAAGCGGCAAAGAAATGCGCAAATATCAGGAGCAATAGAGAATATACAGAAAATAATTGAAAAGAAACGTTTGAAACGTTCGTCTCACGAATCAGTAGTAACTACGAATTCATGGCATGATCGAGAGAAAAAATCTTTCGCATCGAACAAGCGAGCTCGTTATCCAAAATCTTATTATCGGGATCAAGGAAGAACGTCTTTGCCAACGAGAAAACGTGCGATTGATCTTAAAGTAGCGAGCAACATTGCGATACCGAGTACTGTATTTTATAAACGCATTTGGGAATATATTAACGGTACTCGTCCTCATTCCGATATTATCGGCGACTATGGTTTCTTGCAAAATAATTCTGCGAAAGAAAAGAATAATTTAACATGCACTGACAAAAATCAGATTACGGTTTCACAATCGCAGAGGCACAAGTTACAGGTGATAAATCCTAACATTAAACCGGAACGAGATTTTTATAAACGCATTTGGGATATAATCAATGCAACTCAGTTGACACATGGAGGTACGAAAGCTCGTTCTAAACGAAATGTCAATATTCCGGAAAGTAATATTTCGACTCAATTATGCGTACAAGAGAAAAAAACCGATTATGCGGAGGACAAGCGACCGCAAGCGATAAATGATAAAGTGACCCTCGATATCGCGGAGACGATAAAATCGCGAAAAATATCTGATCCTTATATATCAGGCTTCACAAATAAAACTCAACGGCAACCTAAGACTACAATACCGATAGTGAACACGATAAAATTAAATAATGATTTGATCTTGTCGCCGTACATAAATACCGCAAGTGCTTCCGAAGTGGCTGACTTGAATAAATTTCCTGATAATGTCGAAACTAATATCGATTATTTGTCTTCCGATAATTCAACGAAATATGAAAAGCGTAACAGATCGCAAAAAATCATCACTGAGACAAGACCGCCGTATTCTTCTCAAGAACAAGAAAATTCTACAATTTCGTCATCTTCGTCAATCGAGCATACGATTGATAATACTTCGGAGAAGGAAGATCAAACGAAACATACAGAAAATTATTCAATAAATACGACTCCGATTTATGATCCTTCATATATACCTTACGTAGAGGTACCAGATTATACCGATCAACAAGAGGACAATTTAGATAAAGATAATCAGAACTCAACTGTAGGAAAATATAAAGAATACGATGATGTTGATTTTGAAAGACACTACAATCCTGATGAAGAGTTCTCGTCGAAGTCTCCAAACGCTGAGATTAAAGTATTACAGAATATCCAAACCGGAAATAACGTGCCGGAGATTTTATTGAATGTAAATATCTCGCATTCAGATTGCACAGAAAATAAAGATTCTAGCGAATGTATTGATAAGTATGATGTTAGAGATACCAAATTACACGATAATAATAGAGAAACAAGCGGCGACGTTCAACGTTCTAAAGAAGATTCGGTAGAATCCAACGAAGGTGAAAACTCTCCCATAGATTTCGTTGATTTTGATATAAATGAATATAAAAAACCGTTCAATTTGGATGATTTTATTAAAAATGATTCTACATTTGAAAGTATACAGACTAATCGTAGCAAGGGAAACGCGAAATACAAGGATAAGAATAAAAATCCCGCAGATCGCAGCGAGGGATCTGAAGAGTTCGAGATATACGCCACGGTCCCAAAAGAAGAATCGTACGATTATTTCAGAAAGAACGAAAATCATGACGATGGAATCATTTTTGACGATAGAGATGAGGCGAAAAAGAACACCCACTCTACCGCGAAAGAGAAAGCGGAGGACAGTGACGTAATCAGCGAAGATCACTATCATTATGACGATAAAGATTTTCTTAGACATATTTTCGGAGAGAATGACGATAAAGTATCATCCGAATCAATCGAGACGGAGGATAAATTTTTGTCCCGCTACTTTACAAAGGATGTTTTGGATCAATTGCGAGATAACTCAACAGCCGAAGAAGAGAGACAAAAAGAAGAGTCGAGGAATAAAGAAGAAATATATAAAACATTATCAAGAATTTTAGACAAGAAGGATCATTTCTCTAGATTAGATGATAATCTCGACAAAATGATTAAAGAAGGTGAAACGATTCCGATCAGATATAATAATTTCTGGAGCTTAGAATATGAATCGCCTCGTAAGAAAAATGAGGCGAGTGAAGAAACAGAAATTTAAAAAATACAAAATTATGTTAAATTATATTATAAATTACATATGTTAAATTATATACTTGTTACGTAACTATATAATTATATAAACTTATATGCTTGTTATCACATGTTTATATTTTTTTCAGAATTATCAATTAATTAATTAAAATAAGCAATTAATTGAAATTATTATGTCATTATTAAGTAATTAGATCCAATAGTATATAACAGTATCTATTTTGTTATCATAATAATAAATCTTGATTACAATGATAATATTAATAGAAATTAAATATGTATAATATATTCTGTAATAATACTCTTGATTAATATTCATTTTAATCGCGCAATTTATTATATATTGAATAAATATAATGTATTAAAAATATATAAAAAATATCCTGATAAGTCTATCCTTGAAACAGTAATAGGAAATATATAAAAACATATAGTATCTAGTTATACGAAGCTACACACGTATATATTTAAAAGACTATAAAATATTCTTTATAAGTAAAACATCTATATATTGTACAAACATGTACCCCTATACGCGAAGAAAATTTTATAGAGTACAAATTCCGTGAAAAATACATTTCCTTTTTTAACATTTATTGTAAAGTTGGAATATAAGATTTTTAATATATTGTTATAAAAATTCTAAATTATACATTTATTTTATTGTTTGTTAACAATCGTGTATTTGTTTGTGCATCAAAATATTTGAATAATTACAAAAAGAGAAATACTTCTTTGTAAAATATAATACGTACGTTGTATCATCGAATAAAAAAATCGTACATGATTTGTTATACTGTTACAGTCTTATATGTTAATATTTTCCACGATTACAAAACCAGTTATATTGTAATCTTTACTACAATATTTTCTCCGTATATAAGCCAAAATGTTACAGCATGTGTGAAAATTTTACATTAAAGTAATAATAGATCAATTCATTATTTAATTACTAGAGCAATTATTTTAAAGTTACAGATAAAGCATAATTATTATATAGAAGCGCTAATTGAAATAAATAAAATATATGCGCTGAGTGCAGGAAATTAAAGAAATCAAATTAAAGAAAGATAAGCAGCGGGGGTTTCCCTAGCGCGAGGGTTGAATCCGGCGTTTGCGGATATATAAGACCGTCGAGTAGTCTGTTCAGTGTCATTCGTCGGCATTTTACAATTCCAACAGTTTCGCCTTCTCAAGTTGCCGTATCGATCAGGTAAATGTATATCGTATAGAGAATCGTATTTTCGAAACGTTCTTTTCGAAATTGCAAACGATATTTCCTCTTTTCCGCCCCGCGAAAACGCGCGTTTCTCTATCAAAAAATTCATCGATTTATTCATCCACGTGTCTACAAAGATTCACTCAAGCATCGTTGATCGATCGATCGCATTTAATCGATCAACGTCATTGTTCGTGCAACATACGTTAATGGCGGTATCGAATGCTGTCCGCGCGATCCTTGGTCTTGAATCCTTAAGTGTTTCCTGGATGCCGAGAAAGAGAGGGAGACGAAGAGGGAGAAAGAGAGAGGGAGACGGTAACTACAGTACGGAAGACCAAGTTACCTTCCATCCATATTTATTATGTTTATGTGTTCACAATGTGAACGTTAAGACGAACGCGGAAGCGCGATTAACAGAGACGGATTGCCGGTTATAAACGACCGTATCTATAAAAAAGAAGTTGCGACAGGACGCACCTCTTCTCGAAGTACGAGGCGAGGAGAGAAACTTGGCGGGAGATATTCGGCAACGCATCGCGGCAGAGACGGTTACATATCATTTTAATTAAATGAATAATTAATTGTATCACATATCTGGTATTCTTCTTTTTCTTTTGGAAATTCGTTGTTATCAGAATGGGATTTTACCCGGGCCGATGACGTACAGCTTCATGATTGCGGTATGTGAACACGTGTACTTTTAATGGACTTTTTCCATCAATTTTTTTCATTCCCCCCCCCTCCCCCCCCCTCAAAAAGAGTGATACCTTTTTAAAACCCGAGTTATCCCTGAAAGTTCATCGAGTTCAGTTGCGTCCATCTCCCTCTCTGTCCTTCCTTTCGAGCGAGCGCTGATCGCAAACCGGAAATTCAAAACAGACGGCGCGTGTGTACGGCGGAAAGAACATTTTTCGCATTGCCTCACTCTTTTTGGAATATCTATTTATGATATGCATATCGGCTTTATAAAATTTAAGTTGCTATACATAATTAGAGAATTCTTTAACTCTTGTGGAAGATTGGTCGATAAATTCTTTTTTTCTCGATATTTGTAAATATAAGTCTAAGTTATGTATTGCAATATTTCGAAAAAAAGAAACGAATAAAAAAAAAACAGATAAACATATATGAAATATTAGTAAAAGTAAGAATCATTACACAATAAATAAATCATATAATTAATAAATAATAAATACACAATAGAAATAAATTATATAATTTTTTTTTTTTTTTTTTTTTTTTAGAATTATCTTCTTAAAGAAATAAAAATATTTCTCTCATGTCTAACTAATGTGTGTTGACTAATTTTGATGTCTATCCTTTTTACCATTGTAGAAACAAATATAATAACTGCGCGATTCAATAATACATGATCTAAATCTAAATTATTAATAATAAAGGTTTATTTAGATTATATATTAACATTCGAACGACATAAGAACAGCTTGAATAGAATTCAGAATGTATAATTTTAATTTCACATCGTATAGTGTTGCAAGACATCGCTGTACATCTATTCAGACTATCACTTTCTATTTCATCATCTGTGCATGCATGTGTTCGTGTGTGTATGCGTTCATGCGCGCGCGCGCGCGCGAGTATATTAAAATTTTTTATATTTTTATAAATCTCCAAATAATCATAGGTAAACTTTGACTATTGCTAACACATTGTGTAAATTTATATGCAGAATGTGGACGATGTAAGGAATAATTTTGTATAAATTTTTTAAATAGAAACCGTATCGAAAAATTGTTTTTTGACACAATCAAGAAAAATAGAAATTTATCGCCATTATATGTATGAGATCCCTTTTCTATTTCTATATTAATCAGCATAAAATTTTACTTGCTTTCGCTGCAAAAGTTTTTATCCTCATATACATGTACATTTATAAATAAAAGTTTAGACTTAAAAATATTTATTTTTCTTTCAGTTATGAATTCATCAAATCGAATCACAACAATTATATTGTGCGCCGTTGTTTTCGTTGCCATTTGCTTTGCTACATCTATGGCTGATACTGAACGAAATATCGGTAAGTAAATCTGTAATAAATCTCTATCAAATTATATCAATTAAAAATACAAATTGACCGCAATATATTTCTGTAAACCGGCTTTGCGCAGGTGTGTGCATTCGGAACTGTGCGCAATGCAAAAAGATGTTTGGCTCTTTTTTTATCGGACAGAAATGCGCTGATTTTTGTGTCCGTTACAAAGGAAAGCTTGTTCCGGATTGCGAGGACGAGTTTTCGATTCGTCCTTTCCTTCAGGTTCCTGAGAACGATTATTAAGCCTCTCAGAATCGATCAAAGTTCTTCGACTTTCTCATCTTTGCGTTGTAATATTAAATCACATGTGCAATTGCAGGAAAATGCAAATTTCGATGAAATAATTTTTCCTACGCGTTACGATTTATTATAACCAATAATATATCTGCAAATATTCATTATTATTACGCGAAAAATATATCTTTCGAAAGCATTATTGTCATTCAAATTGAAAAATCTGAAGAAATTCTGAGATGACGAGATAAAAACCTTTCAACTCTATCGCATTACAGGCTATCTGAAAATGGCTTGTAATGATAAACGAGAATTGTATAAAGATATCGATTAACTAATTTTTAATTAATTAATCTTATATTGTATTATATTGACAGTTATCGCTGTTATATAATTTTATAATAATATATATATTTATAATAATATTATTTATTTACTAATATACTTGTCAATATATATTATATATGCAAATATATATTTGTATATATATTTTTTTTTTAATCAGAGAGAGATATTAATTATCAAAGATATTAACTTAATAAGTACATGTGTGCGGGGTCTTTAAATACTGTCTGAATGAAAGATTTATTAATTTATAAAACAGGAAAAGCGAATCTGTGCTTAGTAAGTTTCGTGCAATGCCAAAAAAATGGAAAAATAATTTTTATTTTGAGAAAAAAGAAAATAATTATGAATCTGTTGATATTAATACATCATCTCTCTGTTCATCTAACTAGTCAAAGATATTTCTGCCACATACGTTAGATCCTTGAAATTAATGCGTATAAATATACATTACTTTTAAGTGATATATTGCTTGAAAAAAATGTATAATTATTTAGACAAGGATATTAGATCACCTTGCTTGAAAAATTGGACACGCGATGCAAAAAAAAAATATTTAAATATTTTTCGTATCAAATAGGCCAAAACCAAGGATGATTGGAAAATTTTTATATAGCTGATTGTCGATAATTGTAGCTATCAGTTGGTAATAATAATACGTATACATTTTGGGTTGGCAGATTTAAACTGCATATTTGTATGGGACATATGAATTTAATATATATTAATTGAAATACTTATAATATATTATATATACTATATATATTATTTGGCAGTGGTAGTATATTAAAAATAAATAAGAAAATATAATATTTGAGAAAGTATTAAATAACTTTCATGCTTAAATAAATGATAAAAAAAGATAATTGTTTCAGAGATATAACAAAATGCTTATATATAAAGATTTATATGTATTGTACACTGCTTGTAAAATTAAATATATATATAAAATTATACTGTATGTATGTGCGTGTGTAAAAAACGATGATTCAAAAATATTATTTTCAATCCTTTTTGCACTTTTTGTATATTTTGTCTGCTCTCAGTTGGCTACACTGCCATACCAGGTTCAAATTTTTACGAGTACAAAAGTTTAATAATAAAAATGCAAAAAATATAACGACAACGTCGTTAATTTATTATTAAACAACGCATACGTCAACATACCTGGCAATGATTATGTATCATTCGTAGCAAGCGATCTTTCGTTGCAGTTTGGCGGGAAATAACGGCGAGATAAATATGCGAGAGCTTCCGCCTTATCGAGACACGCACACACACACACACACACACATAAACGACGGAGCGAATCACCGACTGAAAAATCGCGATAGCGGGGTGAAATAACGATTATACGCGATGCTTGATACGTTAAACAAACGTCTAACACTTTATAAAAGATATTTGTAATAGTTTTTCGTGCACGAGATCTTTTTAAATAGTAAAAATTACGCAAGCAATACGGAGCGATTCGAACGTGACTTTACGATCATCACTACGCGTTCTGTGTGAAGTTTCTGCGAAACATCGATTCGGGTAGCCAACTGTGTAGAGTAATTATTTATTCCTAGTAATTATTTTTTCCTAGGAATAAAACTCGAAATATTTTGCTATGTATTAGAAATGTTTTAAATAATAAATTAATTGTATTAATTCATTTAATATATAACGTCTAATATTTTAAATAGTGTCGAAACATGCGATAAAAAAAATACGGATGGCATGATTTTTATTTAGATATAAGATTGTGAGATCAAAAATCTCTTTTTAGTTATAAATATCATTTTTGTCGACGAGATTAGACATTTATTGTAATGAAATAAAATCTTTGTAAAATCTCTTTATTATATACGATACGCACATAGAATATATCAATTAGAATATTAGTAAGAAAACTTTTTGATTATGGATTATTTTAAGAATTTATAAATGAAAGAAATGAGACGATATTTTCTTAGGACACTATGTTACATCGATAATCGTGATGAACATTGTGCATCTGCACGTACAAAAATTGATACGATTATAGGAAATTATATTATAAAATTATTACACGATAGGAGTACTGAATGGATACAGAAACAAGGCTTTATAGTCCACAAATTTTTAATTGAAGAGTATATATAAAATAAATGCATATACTTGTCTCAATAAAAGTGTTTTTTTTTGTTGTTTTTTTACCATAAATCCATAAATTGTTTACTCCCAAGCGTCCATTATTTTGGTGTAGGTGGAGTCACATAACATTCTGGAATTGTTGATAGGGTTTGCTTCAATTCCAATTGTTGCATCTAATAATAAAATTATATAGATAAAAATTTCTTAATTTTATCTTTTAAATTATGTATTGTTTAAATTCTTACACGTTGTCGCAATGCCTTTTCATTGATGGCTGCTCGTGTCAATAACAGTTTTACTTTTTCTAAAAGTTCGGATTTATGTATTAGTTGTTGCTTCAAAATACGAAAATCTCCATTATCATCTTCCTTTTGAGCCTTTTCTAACATAATTATTCTTTGTTCAGCCAGTTGTAAATCTGATTCCAAACTTATAACACGTTTCTGAGATTCCTCATATTGTCTTTGAAGTAAAATATTTCCATCGATTGTATTTATCTTTCTCTGTATTTAAAATATAATAACATATATATGATGATGTGTATAAAAAGACAAATATATATAATATCTAAAAATAGATTAATTTACTTGGTTGATTAAAAAGTGATTCTTTTTAGAATTAAATTTCAGTCTTTTATTCTCTGCCTGAAGTCTCTCGATAATTCGCTTCAATGTAAAAATTGTTTTCTCCATTTCAAAAGTAGATGTTTTGTTGCTTGATTCTGGCAATTCTTTATCTGATCTAGGAGTAGAATCAGAAGATTTTTCTGCTTTTAACAAAGTGATGTATCTGTAAAAATAAAAATACGATAATAATGTAATCGTTTTTTTTTAAATCTATATTCTTACAATAGAGAATAATATATATTAAAATAAACATACTTTTCCAAATGTTCGACTTTTTCTCGTAGTCTCGGAGTATCCGAATTGGCCTTTTCTAATTCTAGTCGTAATTCAAAATTTTCACTTTCTAACTTAAGATTCATCTTTTCAAGAATATCTTTAGTCGTATCTAATTTCTCCAATTGACTAATTACACATGTATTACCCTGAAAGATAGCATCTCATAACAATAAAAAAAGTGACATATTTATTTTATAAGCTTATAAAGTATACTAACCTGAGAAACTGCTTCCAAAGCCGCATTATGCCGTTTTAATTCTGCTATCTCTAGTATCAAATGTTCATTACTTTCTTTTTCTAAACGATCAGTTAATTCCTTAACACGTTCTCTCAATATTCGACATTCTTTTTCCAGTTCTTTTTCTATTGTGTTAAGCTGGATAGTTGAAACGGGTCTTGCCGATGAAATGCCGGATACAGTATCGCTTTCAAGTTTGAGCTTGCTTCTCAAATGCCATTTTTCTCTTTCCATACACGAAACGACAGATCGAAGTTTCTCATAATTTGTAAGCAATTTTTCATAGTCATTAGTCTTCTCTTTAAGTTTTTCTTTTAACTTTTCTGCTGTTTGCTGCCACTTTTTTTGCTTTTCCCACAATGAAAGATCCTCCGCAGTCTATTCAAAGAAAGATCAATTTCAATATATATATATATATGTACTATTAAAACAATGTTTTGTTATGACTTACTCTTTTTTATACCTTAGCTTTTTTAATTTCCTGCGCCAGATATTCTCGATCTAACTGTGTCTTTGCTTTATGTAACTCTTCTTCTAGAGATGTTACCTTACGCTCGAGTTGCGCTTCACGTTGCGATATTTTTTTCTCCTGAGTTTTTGTCGCCATATATCTGAAATAAATCAAATATTTTTAATTCATATATTTGTTACAATCAAAGTTAAAATCAATTTAAAAAGAAATAAAAATTTATTTTAATACTTATAAATTAGCAAATTTACTTGCGACTAAGTTGCTGCTTTAAATCAGCTATTTCAGACTTGTACGTTTTTTCCTTTTCCATTAAAGACTGAAGCTGCCGACGTAAAACATCTATTTGATTTTGTTGTTGCATTTGATCACGATGACTATGATGTGGCGCTTCATTTACTTTTGTATCCCGTACTGTCATTTGCTGAGATCGATTTACAGACTCTATTAATTCAACTTCATTCTATATAATAAAAAATATATTTTTAAGAAATTGAACAATTATGTACAATATTATTCAATAACAAATTTAATAAAATTATGACACCTGTAATTGTTGACATGCAAGAGTTAATTCATATATTTTGTCATCTTTTTCTTGTAGCTCCTTCATCAAGGAAATATTTCCTTTTGTGAGTAACATACGATTTTCAGACAATTGCTGTCTAAGTGTGTCGGCTTCAGATTGCCATTTATTTGATTCACTACGATAACTTTCCAATTCATTTTTGTGTTGTTGCTCCAGTCTATAAGAACATGAATTATTTGTAATATATCATGCAACCATTTTCCATGTTCTCTTTTATTTTGCAAAATGTCATTTATTTTCGATATTGAAAAGTTGATTGAATTTGTGATTGTGAATAACATTTTATATTATCGTGAAACAAACCTTTCTCTCATACGATCCATATGTTTCAATCTTTCTTCCGCTAATCGATGCCAACGTTCGCTCAGTTCCTTGCTGATATTTAATTCTGCTTCAAGAGTAGATACCTTCTCACGTAGTCTCGCAGTTTCTTCTTCTTGGGCGGCATTGTTTCTCGGTACTTTTGCTGCGGTTTCATCGGACGTTGATGTTTTCTCAGAAATATTTTTCACACTTATAACCAGTTCTTCATTTCTGACTTCACTTTGCATAGCCAAAATGCGATCGTGCAAACTTTTAATCTCATCCTGGAAACAACTCGCTGCTCGACTATGTTCGTCCCTGTCCTCTTTCAATAAATTTTGGTATCTTAAAATAGTTTCCTCCTTTTGATTAATTAATTTCTGTAAACTGTTTATCGTCGATTTCAGAGCCAATTTGTCAGTACCATCGGTATTCGTGATACGCGATTGACTTATTAATTCATCGAGTACATTTTGTTTTTGCGCAAGATGCGAATCTTTTTCCTCGATCGTTTTATTCAGAGTATCTATTCTTGTTCGATATTGTAAATCTTTCTCCTCGATCGCTTTGTTTAAAGTATCCACCGTTGCTTGGTATTGCGTATCTTTTTCCATTATTGCTTTATTTAAAGCGTCCACTTTTGCTTTATACTCCGCTAATTGTGATTCACATTTGACGAGTATCACGGAACGTTCCGATGCGAGTTTCAACGCTTGATCCAACTGTTCATTAAGAATCACTGAATTGCTGCTCTCTTCTGTATTATTTCCCGCTTCTCGGAATGTACTTTTTACAGTTTCATTCGATTCAACAGATTTTTCTTTATTAATATCTTTAAACACAGTAATGTCTCCAGTATCTTGTATTTTTTTATTTAAGCAACAAGTATAGGTATCTGTTTGAACACTAATCACTTGAGTTTCCGTTTCTGCTTGAATAGATTTCGTCTCAACATTTGGTATATTAATTTGAAGCTGATTATCATGTTGTGGATACCAAGCTCTTTGAATATTTAACATGTCCTGTTCCATGCTTGTTATTACAGATTCGTATTCATTGAATTTACTATTGGCGATTTGCAGTTCATGCTCCAGATGAGCTATTCTCCGTTTATATTTAAAATCCTAATTAAAAAAATATAAAAATATGTATAAAAACTTTTTATAATACAGGAAGAATTCAACTTGAAGCCAACAATAAGGCATTATTAAAATATAAATCGTTATATAAAAATAAAAATTTACCAATAATTAACTAATATAAAAAAAATTAATTAAATAATATAAAAAATTTACAAAAATTAGAAATTAAAAATAGAAGTAAAATTAAAAATAAAAAATGTTTTAAGGTTATCCATATTATGATAGCTTAATATTATTTTGTCAAATTTTATTATTATAATAATTTTTATACTTTACTAGTTATCATATAAAAATTTACACTTAGAGTCTGTTGTGAAGATTCGGCAAAACGTTCCATCATTATTTGAACACTGCCAGCGCCAATTTGTTGCTCTAATATATCTTTCAAACGTTCGATAATTTCAAGACGAGCAGATAAGAGTTGCTGTTCGTACTTAATATCTTCATGACATTTTTTGGTTTTTTGAATTTCTGTATCGATATTTCGACGATTTATTTCTAATTTTGTAGCAAGTATAATTACTTTTTCTAAAGTACTTATGGGGGTTGATCCTGCATATTGGCACTGTAGAAAATATATAATATCTGTGTAATACCTGTAATACATATATACACAATGTAATATAGTTTCTATATAAGCAAAATAAAATATTTAAATCAATTTTTAATCATACTTGCAACGATTATCGCATTGTTTCCGATAATCTTCTACATAACTGCGCATCTCTTCATATTTTTTTTTTGAACTATCAAGTTCTTGTTGCATGCAAGATAGCTCGTTTTGCAGTCGCGTTTTCTGCGAAGTTAGTTCCATTTCTGACATCTTCTTACTTGTAAGTTCAAAATCAAGTCTTGAAATAGTGGCCTTGTCTTCACTTACAGCCTGCAAATCTAATATTTGATGCCTAAGACTATCTAACTCTAGTGTTTGTAATGAATTCAACGAATATTGCAAACGAGCTTCGTCTTTAGAAACTTGTAGCATTTTTTTCAAACTTTCATTCTCTATAACAAGCTGCATTTTTTCATTTTGCAGTTCCTGTATGCGATTATCATCCATTTGTGTAGCTTCTTGCAATACTATTTCTTTAAATAATTTTTTGTGTATCTGAATCAAGTTTTCTTGATTTTCAGAATTGACAATCGAGAGTTGTTTAATATTATCTTCGCACTTTGCTAATTGCGTTTGTGATATTTCATATAGTCTAGTCATCTGATCAGCTCGTTGTCTTTCAATCAACTCCTTGGCTTCAATCTCTTTTAATTTTTGTTGCATCGTTTCATTGTTATCGTTATTACAGTTATACGTTTTTCGCAAATCTTCCATAAGTTGATATTTCTCTTGCCTTATCATTTCTATTTCAGCTTTCAGAGATGATATTTCGCCGGAATCACGAAATATTATTGCATTTTCTAACAAAGCATGATAATGTATATTCAATTCCTCATATTTCTCTTTCAGTTCATTATGCACAGTTATGCTCACAGAATTGCATAAATTACTCTGCAACAGCGAAATTTCTGACAGCAAAGTTTTATTGCATTTGTTTGCATCGATAAGAGCTTTGTTAAAATCATTCTCCTTTTTAATTATGTCTTTTTGGTATTCATATAATCTGCCAGTTTCCTTATTAAGCAATTGTCGAAGACTCGCATTTTTCCTGTTCATAATTATTATTTCATTATAGGCATCTGCATATTCTCTCGTTTTTATTGCAAATTCTTTACGAACTTCATCGTCTCCGTTTTCTATAATTTGCCAATTTTTCTTATAAACTTCTAATTGATTTTTTAAACCATCTATTTCATCTTTCAATTCATTACTCTCTTGAATCAACAAGTCTTTTTGCTTTTCCCATTCCTCTGCCTCATTTTTATATGCTGTTTGCAAAGCTTTCATTTCCGTAAGACATGTCATTATCGCTTCATTTTCACTATGTTTCTCGGACAATTTATCCAAATCTATATTTTTAATCGCTGCTAAATCTTGTAATATAATATCCTTCTTTTGCAATTCTTTTCTATAAATTATGCATTTGAGTATGATTTATTAATTATAATAAAGATAATAGCAAATAATTAATTGCTTAATTGTATTAACAAATTTTATAAAATACCTTAGTAACCTAAGCTGTGACCTTAATTCAGTATTACTGCCTTGGACAACATTAAGATGTTCCTGTAATCTCATAGCTGGATGGTACCAACCAGCTAAATGTCTAACATCCAAAGCTTCTAATAATCGTTCCAATGTACTGGATTGTATTTCCACTTCACTCTTACCTACAAAAATATCATTTGCTTATTTTTAAGCAATTATTAATGTAATAAAATTAAGCAATGTTCATTATTTGCCAAAACATGAACAGAGAATGCGAGAAATTAAACAGATTTAATTTTAAAATTTTATTAATATTTTTTTATATTAGAGACAGAAAAGGAAAAAGAGAAAATAAAAGAAAATCTAGGGTGTCATAGAAATGAAAATGTGTGCAATACTAAAGTACCATTAAAGTTAGCGAAAACCATTCACCATCTTGATTGCGTATACTGTCCATAATCTCATGCATGCCTTTTCTAAGAGCCTCATTTTCTTCTATAATTATCTGAATATTTTGATTAACTTCGAAGATATCAGTTTTAGAAGATATTTGCATATTTTCTGATTCCATCAATTTAGTTGAATGTAAAAATTGATTACTAAAATCACCTAAATTGTCTGAAATGTCTAGTGTTTTTTCAGACTTGCTTAATTTATACTTCAACATCCTTATCTACAAAAAATAAAAATTTGTAATAAGTATTCTCTTAATATGTATTACGAATCATATATTATTATTATATATATTATTATATATATTATTATATATATTATTATATATATACTTAAATAAGAAAAATATGATTACATATATTTTATTATATATGTATTATATATATATTGTGTATATATATATATATATATATATATATATATATATATATATATATATATTATATGTTGCGCGGTATGTATGCGCGTGCACATGCATGTGTACATTATGTGTATATATATTTTATAAATTAGTTTTTCAATATATTATCTTACATCTGATTTTAATTCTAAATTTTCTTCTATGAGGCTTTTATTTTGTTGAATAAGTTGCTCCATTTTTCTCGATTCCTCTTTACGTTTTGCTATAACACTCTTAATCGATATTGATTCATCCTCTGGAATTCCTAACTTTTCTCTATTATGATATGAAAAGGTAATGTTATATTTACTTTCTCATGTCACACATACTATAAAAAATTTTTTTTAGAAAATTTTACCTAAGAGTTAAGATCTCCATTTCTTGATACGAATTTAACATCTCCAATTTATTAACAACATTGACTAAGTCTTCGATATGTTCATTCTTGTGATTTATTTTGATTTTTAATTCTTTAATTTCGTTCAATGTTTTAGCTAAAGTTTGATTTCCATCTTCATAATTTTTTAAGGTGGACAATACTTCACACAACTATATAAAAAAATATTAAAAAAAAAGAAATTTATATTATTTTTAGTATGTAACTCAATAAATAAATACAAAATATTCTAGAATTATTGCCACTCTTTTCATTTGCAGTTTTATTAATATATAATTAATTTATAATTAAGTTTTCCTTAACAGAAGTTTTCCTTAAAAACAGAAATTCTAACGCTTTGAAACTATGAAAAATTGATAATTAAAAACATTTCTATTCATTAAGTTTCCAAAGAGAATGCATATTTATAACTACATTTATTGAGTAATGTATGAAAAATTCGATGTAAAAATAAAATATTTAATAAAATTTTCATATTTTTATTTTAATGAAAAATGAACTCTATAAGATTGGTAAGATTCATAATATTAAAATTACAAGTGGCAATAACTCTACAGTATATACTTTATATACAGTTTATTATAAACCAGATATGAAAATATGGATGTCTAACTTTACTACTCTGTGATTTGGCATCATCCTGTGCTTGGGATAATGCATTTTCCAAATTAGAAATCTTTTCATTTGCAATTTGTATTTTTTTCAATAAACTTTTTTGCTCTTTCCGTTTGTCACTTTTTACAGACCTATGAAATATATCAACTTGAAAACAAACAACTAAACATAATAACTAAAAATGATGATCTGGATAAAATTACAAATATATATACATATAGAAAATGTTACTTACTCCTGGGCTGCCTGTGCTTTTAATTTTTCTATAAGTGCAGCACTCTCATTTATTTCAACAATTGCATCGGAGAGTTTAGTTTGCAATTCGATTATAATAGCATCCCGACGAGCTATTTCATCATTTAGATGAATAATCTGTGATTTATTTTCTTCTTTTGCTGATGTAACAGACTGCATTAAGGACTGTGATACACTTTTTTTTAAATGCGCAATTTCCATATCTTTTTCATTCAATATACCCTTATAACATAAATAATCCAAATTTATATATGTATATTCTTTTATTTTGTAATGTAAATGTTTTATTGAATTTATATAGTACCTTCCATTCAGATATTCTAGTGTCAATAGCTACTCCAAATTCATCTAACATTTTGTCTCTGTCTATTTGTTGTGCTGTTATCTCTTCTACTTGAATAATCAAAGCTTCATTTTCTTGTTCTAATTTCTTAATCTTATCTGAAAATACCATAGCATTTATGTTTATTTATGAAATTATAATAATACTACATGATACAATAATATACATAATACAAAATATATATTATTTAGGTAAGCACCTTTATATTCTGTAACTTTTATTTGAGTTGAATGAAGTTCTTGTGTCATTTCATTCATTTTCTCTGTTGCATCTTCCATTTCATCTTTCAATGTCGTTAATTGTTTTTTAAGAATCTCATTCTCCTTGTCCAAACCCTAGAAAATGAAAAGTAGTAACAAGGAAACTTTAGTTTTTTATTATATAATAAGAAAACTCTAGTTTTTTACTATATTACCTCCAATTCAATCATAAGTGTTTTAACTTTTTTATTTGTATCTGTATATCTGGCTTGTGTATCTGGATAAGTAGCATGTTCTCTTGCATCCTTTACATAAAATAAAATTATTGATAATAAAATACAATATTTTATTAATATGCTCTACAAATAATTAAAAAAAAACTTACTTTAATAAAACCATCACTTTCTTGTTTTATTGCAGATATATCATGATCTGTGAAAAAAATTATATAATATAAATGTATATAGAATCAAAATTGTACAAATTATCAAAGTAACTTGTCTTAAAATCTTTATAAATGATTCCAAGAGTCAAAATGTATAAACATATACAAATTTTGATAATACGTTACCTTTGGTCTTTTGTTTGGCCTCTGGACGTAAAGAAGCTATTGTTTCTTTCAATTCATCGCATTCAAGAAGTAAGGCCTCAACCTAACATCAATAAATTAATTTTACACATGCAATATATATTACATAGCAGAAAAGGAAAGCTTATTATATAAATTTTTTCCTTTTAATAAAAAAAATAAGCAAAAATATTAAATATACATAATAGCAAATAAATTCTTTACTTGATTATCTTTATAAGTCAACATTTCTTGCGATAATCTCATGAGTGTTCGCAGATTATATACGTCGGTAATCTCGTTTACATCACATCGAACCACTTCTGGAAAGAGATCCTCAATTTCTTCGTCTGTTAAAGACGAAACATTTACAGATAATATTCTGTCCCAATCGGTGCGAACCATTTTTCGCGATAATAATTAAACCGAGAAGAAAAGAAAAAAAAAGTAAGTCATTTAATCTTTATTTGCTATGGCTGTATATTTACAACAGTTTACAAACATCACCATGTAGCTTAGACTAATATTTCGTGTAGAGCTGCCGTCAATGGCAAGTACAAGCAAATGTCAAGTGGACAACTATGGGCAAATAACACCAAAGACCAATGACAGAACACATCAATATTCTTCAGAGGCCGATATCATCAACCAATCAAACTCAAACGGAGATGCTCAATTTGAGCAGCGTAAATTTGATTGGTTGATACTATCGGCTTCCGAAGCTACTGCAGAAGGATTGGGTGCGTTCAGGAGATACAACCGTTGAGTGGCACTCGAACGTGATTGGTTCTTACTTCTAGAACCAACAAATCAACGTCGAGTATTGACAAGGCGATGCTCAACAGTTGTGTTTTCTGAACGCGCCCATTAACGCTACGCATCTTCATGCAAACCTGCTTTGATTGGAATTTTTCATCACTTTCTTCCCGGAGTTCCCGGTTCCCAGTTCCCGGCACCATCCGGCATCCGGCCGCCAGTCGGTTCTCTTCTCCCAGTTTCCCAATTTCCGTTTGATTAGATGTGATAGTGATAGTTTGATAGTGTGATTAGATCCTGCCGGACAGTTGATTGTAACACGGCGTGAATCTCAAGCCAGATTAGGTTCCACGATATCTAAAAGATATCCATGAAATAGAAGAGGAAAAACTGTGTGTGCTCGTGTGTGAATTAAGTAGAGAAAGTTAGTTGAAATTTTATATCTAAATACAATATTATTTCTTTAATCGTGATGCCATATTATCATAAATAGTGAATAACGCACAAACAAGTTTTTCGTGAGCTGATGTTATCTCTCATTTTAGATCCTTTCTTTCTTGGATTAATTTACGGCCTCTAGAATGGAAACGGTTACTAGCGACGAAACGATTATCGCTTCTGAGGTTAGTATATTTATTCTTTCTCATACGTGAAATTCTTAAAAAATGCGATGCTAATTAAAATTATCTCTTTTCGTTTAACCGATAAAAGAAAAATTATTTAATATGTACATATATATTCTCTCTTTCTCAAATAGACCTTGATAAAAGATAAATATGATTTGAAAGTCATTTCATGTTTAATCTTATTTGTGAGAGAAAGTTTTTATGAATATTTATGAAAGGTGAAATATTAAAGTTTAAATTACATATATAATCTTGAAAATAAAAATTTAGTTTTACTAGAATCGTTTATACATAAAAATTCAATTGTTTTGTTATCGTTGTTTAGTCAATTATAAATGTTTATGTAACAATTTATATAATTTGTTTATTAATGTAGAAAATTATTTTTTATGTCATCATCTTATATACACACACACACACCCAAGAATATATTTATACTTCTACATATATAAGAGAAAATTCTATTTTATATCATTGATTATTAATCTATTATATTATTTTGAATTATTATATTTGATTATAACAAAATTTTGATATATCTGTGTATATATTAAATAATAATATATAAATTTATTAGAAAGTTTGCATATATGTATTGCATAAATAGAAAATGATAGTAAAAATATATTTAAAAAATAAAAAGAGTTAAAATAATATTAATATATTATCTATAAATAAAATTAAGGAGTAACTTTTTTCCCTTTATTGGAACAGGACAAAATTAGAAAATCTTTACACGAATTGCAGCCATCAGCCACTGATAAAGAAACTTTAGTTGGTGCTGATAGAATGATCAAATCTACTCAAAAATCAAAAAAAGCAAAATCAAAGAGGTAAATTATTTTCAAAAAATTAATTATGAAAATATTGTAATAAGATTGATATAAATCCTTATATGTTGTATCTTTTAGGAATGTATCTCAAATAACAAAAGACGGTTCTAAACACAAAGATGTGAAAACCAAAGACAAGGCTGTACAAACTGTACAAGAGGGGACAAAGAGGGTACAAATAGAGCCTGAAGATTTAACATCCACAGGTACATTTAAAAAGTCACATTTTTTTTGTATTCTTTTGTCTTTCCTGGGTAGAGGAAAAATATTGGGGTCCTACTGGGATTTGATCCTGGGATCTCTCTTTCAACTGGCAACCACTCTATCATTAAGCTACTATGCTATTGTATTCTTGTTGTTCTCTTATACTTTATACTTTTGAAATCAAAATACATATAAAAAAATGTTAATTTTCTCTAAAATATTTTTTAGATGTAGCTGGCCCGAGTGAAAATTATTGGCAAATCCTAAGTGAAAGGCGACGTATAGCACTTAAAGATGCTTTAGAGAAAAATGAAGAACTTGTAGAACATATTGAAAAGTTAGAAGAAGAAAATCGTGTCTATAAAGAAATGTTAAATGAGACAAGAGCACTTGTTGCTGTGCTGCAGGTAATAGTCTTTGTATTGTAAATGGGTATTGTGTGTATTTAGGCTTAACATAATTACTAGTCTATAACTATACTATTTTGTTGCAGGAGATGATTGGAGATGACAGAAGTGGCATAAATAATTCATTAGAAGATAGTACCCTTTAACATTAGATATTTATTTTTTTAATAAGAAAATAAAAAAAGAACAATATAAAAAAATCGGTAAGTCTCCACGTAAAATTTTTGCAAATATATGTTTTCATTATACATTTCAAATATACGTTTTTTATAAAGTTTCAATTTTTTATTTCAATAGGTTATTGCATATGTGAATATGTAAGATCCTTTCTTTGTAAGATATATATATGTTTAACACTTGTTAAATATTTCTAGTATTATTTAATAATAGAAACTGTTAAAGTTTTTTTACATTGTTCTTTTCTCATGACTTTATTGCTAATGAAATTAATATCATTTAGCATGTATATTGCATTATAGTAGAAAAATCATAAAAAAATACTATTATTATTTCTCAAACTTGTATTATACACATGACTCGCCTAGAATACACAGTTACGAGCATTTACTTAAACTCTCGTAAAAATTATATAGAGATTTATAATTTGTGTACAAAATAATAAAAAGATGTAAAAGTCTAAATTAAAATTGTTATTTATGTAAATACATATATTTCTGTTTAGACAAAAAACGCGTCGAAATATCAGGTACAAATTAATATTAGTGTAAATTCAAATATAAAAAATAAAATAAATATTCTGTCCTTAAAATAAATAAAAAAGAATACATATATAACATCTGTTGTAAAAATATTACTTTTGATCAATTATTTTGTCTTGGTATATGACACATAACATCAAATTGACATTCTTCTTCGCGATCTGGATATGCCATTTTCATAATAGATATCGGACATGGCATATCATTTGGACAGCCTGATAAATACATCGGTCGTTCCTGAAGCATGAATAGAATACTAGGACCTTGAGATGCGCAACTAGAAAGAATGCAACGAAAAGATTATATCTATGAGAAAATATATAACATAATTTTGTATAATCTTAAAACAAAAACATACTCGTATAAAATAAATGCTATGTTAGATGAAAATGTATCAATAATACTGCTTCTCCAAGCTCTGTTATTTTCTTGGTGCAGTGTGAAAGAATCGTGCATCAAAGGATGTAGGTCTTTGGCTACTCCAAGTAAAGCCAATAATTTCAGAATTGTCCCAGAATGTGTAAAATAAGCTGTTGTTGTTGCCTCTTCTGTAGATCTGTAAAATAAATAATATTTTTCTAATATATAATTTCAATACAATTAAATTTAATTGCAAAATAAAAATTATACAATTTGCCATATTTATTGACAAAAGCCTTTTTTTCAATAAGGTATGATTGATTTTTTTTTAGTTCTTCAAACAAAAGGCCTCAACAAAATTAAATATAAAAATGCTTTTTGTAATATATAAAATAAAATATAATATATATAATATTCACAAGATTTTAAATTGAATTTATTATTATAATGGATATAGAGATTTGCATACCCAAAAAAATTAAACATATCTTTTAAGGCAGGACATGCTTGCTCATAAGTTAATGGATAACCATATCCATCAATCCAATAGAATTCTAAATCTTCTGCATATTCAAAGATCTGCATATTCAAAAATAAAACAAATTTATAATTTGATGTGTGAGTAAATTCCTTCATTTGGTAATTTATGTATATACACACATGTAATTATACTTTAATCTAAGATCTTACTGTGAAATCATTCAATGAAAATATTTTACACCAAGGAGATACCATACTCTGATTCCAAGCAGTTTCAAAGGCACACATAGTGTGCATTAAATGTGCGGTTTCTGGAAATAATAGTCACATTTACAATACAGTGAATAGTGAAATCTTGATAGTATAATATTGAATAATATTTATATGCATATGTTTAATAATAGTGCTAACCATAATCGATATTGTAACCAATACGCTCTTTAATATTATTTAACATATCTTTAACAATTTTGCTATCCAAAAATTTCGTTTTTTCTAATCTTGCATTTGAATTCTTATCAACTTCTTGACGCCAACGAGGACAAGCCTTGTAAAACTAAAAAAATATATATCAAAATAATCATCTAGAGAGAGAAAAATAGGAGAATGATAAATCATCTAAAAATTTAAAAATAATAGTGAGTAAAATTACTCTTATAACTGGATCTCGATATATCGGTGCTGGATACCAAATATTTTTACTATTATGCCAACCAAATAAACCAACAGTAAAATGCTTCGCGCTCTCCTCTGTACGTTGAGTGGAAGTATATCTGAACTAAAATTCATAGTTGATGATCAAAGAATACAAACATATATATAATATGATCAAATATTTTGTTATATATACTTTGTAGGTCTGATTGTTGTAAATTTCCGGCATCAGAGATGGAAATCTTGCCTGATATCTTTCTCCAAGATCAATCATTTCATTCTCTCCTTCTGCTGTCAATTTCATCATGTTTCTTTGAGTAAGCGACAGTTTCCATTTCTTAAACAAAGCTGCATCATCAGATGACAGACTTGTTATATTGTTTTCATAATTTTCTAATATTATACGCTGCAGTGGTGGTAACTCATTTATCATACGAGGTATATATTTCTTGCCTGGATAACGAGTCCCATGACGCAGAATTAACCAAATCTTTTTTTCCACACAATCTATAAATTAAATACATATATTAGTAGAACTTGTGACACAAGTTCAACCATATTAAATATATAAAAAGTAACTGGCAATATCATAGGATACCTGCGTATTTCAATTGTGATTAGTACTCTGCGTTGATACCACTGCTTTTTGAACCTAGTTTACATTCATAAGTATCATTATGCTTGGAATAATTAGAAGCGTAAGAAACATCCATAGTCATTATACAAAAGATAATAATTTCAATAAACAGTTTCCAAAGCATTTCGTGTATTAATCTTGTAACCTTTTTGTAATCGAAAACAAATAGACAAATAGTACTCTGCGTTGATACCACTGCTT